>NW_028230441.1:8763851-9088705 GCF_043228905.1 Azolla caroliniana | reverse complement strand
CTCTGCCACAGCTGTGCAGCTAGTACTTGATGACTTTGTAGATGTGAAGGCTGGATCTGATGATGGGTTCTCGCTTGTGGACAAGCCAACAGAAAAGGCAGACTGGTTCAATTTATCACGTAACGATGATGTTGGAATGGAAGATATGGAGAAACAGGAGACCACAGCAACAACCAATGGAATAGTAGAAGAAATGGATGCTGAAATGATGGGGAAAGGAGGCATTGTTGTTGATAAGGTTGATGTGGTTGAACAAATGCATTTGCAATCATTGGAATCTATGGGCTTTCCAAACAGGAATTTGAACCTGCTCCTGCTGCAAAAGAATGACTATAATTTGCAGAGGACTGTGGATGACCTCTTAGCTGCTGCTGGATGGGATGGAGCGCTCAAAGATCTCGAGGAAATGGTATGAAATGAAATACTATTTCACATTTAGTACCCTTTCTTACCATTTGTTGTATTTCATTGATATTCGATTACACTTTTTATGACCATTCTTGCATTCTCCAATTTAGTTGATTTTCGAAATAAACAAAACACTTTGAATCACTCCTTTCTTTTCACCATTTTCACTCATGTAATTGTTCCCCATCTTGCAGAAATAAATGGTTGGAAAATTGAAGCAATAAGAAATATTTTCTCACTGTCTTCACATTTAGAGAATTTAAGGATCAAACATTATTTTTTTACATTGGAATTATTCGTAATAACAGACTCTCATTCCCATTTTCATACTTAGTCGCTAACTCTTACTATATTGGTACTGGTTATTACTTTTTCCTGTCACAGGGATTTACTGACCAGTTGATGAATATACGCATTCTGGTGAAGAATGAGGGAAGCATCAAGAGGGCCGTGAGGGATTTGGTGAACATGGAAAAGCTTTAGAAATGTGTGATGGGAAGTTTTTGAAGTCTATAGTCACTTTGGTATTTTCTTGCATAATAAATTCAGGGTTTGGACTCCAGTTCCAAAACCACTAATAATGTTACATCAAGTTTTTCTTGAATAATAAGTTTCAAGTTTTGGACTCCAGCTCCAAAACGTAATAATGTATAGTTATTACATTTAATTATAAGAGAATGTACTTAAAAGTCATACGAGCTTGTGATTTCATTACAATGCTCATTGATGTGATCTTGGTTTGTATTTGGTTTTTAACTCTTTTGTCTATATAAATCATCTATGTTTTATGGTGTTGATATAAACTGCTTTATACACTCATGCTCATTTGAATTGGGTTCATGTGACCATAATAATACCCTTACAGCAAAATATGCATTGTTTCCTTTGGAATTATTTTAATCTTTAATTTCTTATTTATTTGCTTCTCCACGTCTGTAAATTTGTGATTTGGTTGTGTGCTTGATAATGACATTCTATCGTGCTTGTAAATTTCCTTTGCTAAAGACACAAGTATTAAAAATTGATTGTATTGATAAATAACATCACTAAAATCACCCATCTAAAGCCAATCCCAAGGGTCCAAATGTGTATTGAGTCAAAAGTATTTTCTGTACTATATTAGAACTTAATTAAGAGTATAATAAGACTGAGAAAGCCACTCGAGTATATGAGTGGAAGTTGTAAAGGCCCCATTAGTTCCAATGAAGGCTTGGTTTAGATAGCAAGGATAGAGTACGATTGAGAAAGTTACTCAATTATATGATTGGAAGTTGGAAGGTTCCCATTAGTTACAATGAAGGCATGGTTTCAATATGGGGTTTTGGGTTGGACACGAACAATGAGAACAAATATTGGGGCACGCAAGTTGGCTTGTGTGGAAGGAAAATTTGACATCTAATTAAAATGATGATAGCAACGGGAGGGGGAACACAAAAAAAACCTTGTGAAAGAAGTGATCTCGTTGAATTTGGGGGCTTTCATAGGAAAAATATTGTCAATAATGCTTTTAATGTTGGTAAAAAAGTGCCAAAAGCTTGGATGGAGAAGGGATCTTGGTACACACTCAATCTTATGGATATGGTTAGTAGCAAGCCTTTGGCCGTAACTTTGGATGTGAAGATTAAATTTCACAATGGAGTTTGTCTTGTGAAAAACATACAAGGCAAAATGGTTCCATTTATACAATAGAAAGAGTGAGTTATTCGTTGTGTTTTTGTTTCAATTCAATAGATAAATTTGACTAGGTTGTTGATAAAATACATTGGGGACTTTCCCATGATGTGAAAAAATGAATAAGTGAGAAAAATTGGACAAAAATAATGTCACCTAGACCATAGCTCTTGTTTGGAGAAGGTCAATATTTTTCTCAAAATAGAATTAATGAATTTTGAACAAAATTTTCATGTAAATCCACAATCTTTGAACAAATCAAATTGGTCCATTTCATCATTGTATAGTGGATGGTAAATATCATCATTTATCGAGGTGGAGATTAAATATGCTCTATTTGGTATCATTCAAATTCTTAATTGTTACTGCAATTTAAAGTTGTAGCTACACAAGCAATATCGAATTCAATTGCTTATATCAACATTACTTGTAAGATCTTCCCATATTCTATTTTTAAGGATATTTTGAAACAGGTTATGTCAATCACAAAAAAGATAGGTACATCTATATCATTTTTATGTCCCTTGAAGACCAATTGTGATCTAAAAAAGATAGGTAGATCTATATCATTTTTATGTCCCTTAAAGACCAATTGTGATCTATGCATGCAATGAACTCCATATCAAGTATAGACGGACTTGTTGAGGAAGGGAACCTAGCAATATTATCAACTTAAGTGAGTGGATCATGTATCCGACAACTATTATACATGCTTTTGATATATTTTCACCTTGCATGTCCTATTTATGAAGCCATGCCTACTAAGTATTTTAGTAGGTGCTATTTGCAATCTTCAAACTTGAAAATCTTGTGCACCTATATTCAAGGGTGACATCAACGCAAAACTGGTAGAAGTATGACATGATTAGGCCACAAATAGGCAACAAGAGCAATTTTGATACATATGGAAGATGAAAAAAAACATTAAACAAACTTCGGACATCTTCGCCTTTCAATTTTCGTATTCCATACGAAAAAGAGAGAAGGCAATTCCTATTCCAATCGGACATGATGATAAATTTGTTTTACCGATTACAAAGTAGCCAACGAGAATGTCATGCATGTATACTTAAAAGAATTGCCTTCAAATATTTTTGGGTTTGTAATTGGTATGTAGAGTGTTCATGCCTACAATTGTTATGTCAAGCCTGAGCTAGTGCAAATTGCCCTTAGCTCCAAGAGTATAAGTGATTGGAGAGAAGAAACATAATTTACTATTACCATAAGAGAAATGAAAGTTTCCCAAAATTGCCTATCATTACAATTTACAATTTACAAAATAGAAAATAGGGGAGAGACTTACACATGGTGATCATTTCTAAAGCATCAATCATGGAATCTAGGACTACATACCTTTATTTCAATAAAGTTAAGTATTATGTGCATGGTTGTTGAAGCGGAAAACACTTTTAAAGTGGTTAGATGTCTTTGTAGTCCCTCTCTAGTTTTGGAGATCAACACAATATCATCAACATTTGATAATATTTGTATGGCTATACCTGCTAGGCATGCTTCCAAGCAGCCAAATTTGTCTATGTAATGTGTTACCTCATCTATCTATAGACCAAAGAGAGTGGGTGATTGTGGGCATCCCTATTTTACTCTAATTGTGCTAGCCATAACCTCTAACATTGCACCTTTGTTGACACAAATTCATACAATGCATAGATTCCCAATCACATATCGATATGGACTCCCAAGGGATTCTAGGTGCTTCAATAAGGGTTGGGAGGATCAATATGTGATCCAAAGATGTGAACCCCTTCTGAAAGCTTGCCCATCCAACTCTAAGGCAATGATTTCTTTTTGCCCATATACTCAATTTTGACTCTAGAATGGAGCCATATAGTATAACCAAGTAATCACTCACATGTTCACACCTTAGAAATATTATTATTTGTCAATGAATAACCTAGTTGACATTGAAAAGTTGCTAAGAGTAAGTTTCACTCACATGTTCACACCTTAGAAATATTATTATTTGCCAATGAATAACCTAGTTGACATTAACAAATTGATGAGATTAATGATCGTCTAAAAGTTGAATTGTCTATTACATTGATGTTGCTGAGTTTATTACATACAAATTTTGCCCAAAATGCAAACAATTACAAGGCATGAATTCACTATACTAGCAGTTAGTTTTGAGTTTACCTATATTTTACAAAGCTAACATTTTGCTAATTTATCATCATCGAACTAAGCTAGTAGGCAAATATTATCAGGTTTCAAACTCTCTACAGTCATGCTTAATGAGATTTTAACTGAGCTTTTAAGCAAGACTTCTAGTATTCCTCTACAATCACATGATCATAAGATTGAGATTAATTAACATACAACTTTTAAATACTGACTGTAATGATTTTACCTTAATGGAAAAAGAATGTATTTTCACTCAGCACTCTTAAATGTGCAAGGCATAGGTTATCTCGATTAGTAAAGAGTCATTTCAACACTCTCAAACGCTGGATATCTTGGTATAGGGAAATATGGTTTGTACATGTTAAGACAATATCTTGAAGAAAAACTCCACTATGTAGCAGCATACTATGATAGATAACCAAAATAAACTCTTCAATAACAAATTTCATTTACAGTATAATCTCCAGCCATTGTATACACTTCGAAGTTTTCATCTAATACAACAGCAGCATACAACCTCAGCACACTGCTATGCACACTGATATCCAATGAACGTGAAAATAATATATTCATTGAATGCAAGAAACATCTCCACTACCTTGCCTCACTATCTTTGCAAGCTTAGGTTGTACTCAAACTTTATTCACATTCACACTTGTAATGATAAGAGTTTTACAAATCAATGTAAACAATAGGAAACTAAACAAAAAATTTATCATCTCAACATAATATTTCTTGGAAACATCAGAAGAAGACTTCTTTTATGTACGAGGATCTACCACAATCAAAAACCTTCAGATTCTGTGTACATTGGAATTTTATGACAAAGACCAAACAAATCCTGTACACATAAGAATTTATGAAAACGTTTTGTCTTCATATTTTCAGAGTGCATCTTGATGATTTCTTCTAATACATCATAATGCCTCCTGTGATCGTCGTATTATTCGACTGACTTTCCTTCTAAATTCCTCTTTGCTCTCTCTCCACTCTTTCTGCAGGTTTTGAATGCAGATGATTAAAAGTTAAAACAATATAGAGCTTATTAGCTTGCTTGCATTTATTTGACTTATTTAATAATAGAGAAACTGAAAATTTTAACAATACGGAAACACTCAAGTTACACACAATTAAAGCTTCTGCAAGTCACAGGCAGAATGCTATTTTGTCTGCATCAACACACGAGACAACATTTCCATCAATGGTCTGACTTCTTGCCATTACCACTCAAGGACCATTTTGGGACGTTGTTCCTGGACAATAAATGGTGGGGTGCAGAACCATGACCACAATGATGATAGCCTATGGGAGATCATACCATATGTGACCAAGGTATAAAATGAGTGAACTCGTCAAATGAATAATTAGATGAGAACTTGAGCACCATCATAATGACATATTATTTGGAATCTGAATACTCACTCAGACCAGTCACAAACATCCAAGGGAAGGAATAAATTGCACGATGAAGAACTACATCATCAATACTTGCTGGCACTTTGTTTTGATTCTCATATTCTACTGATCAGATCCATCATTTCCACGCTTTTAAAAAAAGTTTATAAAGCCAGAAAAAAGTCATACAAAATACCAACATCTCTCATGCTTGCCCACAGCGTCAGTCTAAATCCATGCTCTAGTATTATACAAGCCAAGAAGAGGACAGACAATCAGGGTGGAGTCATCATCCTCAATAGGCATTAACGCACATATATTAAACTGTCTTTGGTGTTCAATGGAGTCACACCTAAGACAAAAAGCTCAGGTGGTAGATAGGCAATATTTTAAGGATGCAGAGGATGATAACAATGGTTCTCATCCCAAATAGACAAGGACAATGGAACATGAAATCAGAAAGAATCAAGATAAACTGAACTCAATTTCAATGAATACACTGCCAGCAAACCAAAAGACAAGGTATATCATATCTTTTCTATAAAAGATGTCACTATTAGATACTAAAAAGCTATGTAAATGGGTGACCAATGAGCAATGATAAGCAAGGAAATGGACAAGGACAAATGGTTCTCATCCCAAATAGACAAGGACAATGGAACATCAAATCAGAAAGAATCAAGATAAACTGAACTCAATTTCAATGATAAGCAAGGAAACGATTGAGTGTAGCCTATGCTCCAGAAGTTACATTAATTGGCAGTATGTTTGCACTGATCTTTAGATAACCTTTCACAGAACATGGAAGTGCATTTTCAATCAATAAACAAGTGCATGTACTAGTCATATAGGATAAATATTCCTACAATAACCACTCTAGAGGGACAACTCACATGCTTCATAAACTCGGCCAGAGAGGGAAAATAAGGTGGATCATGTTCTCCATCTACACTCACTCATAGACTATTTCCGGATTTCATGGCCTCCACTGCAGCAGTATTGTCTGCAGCTATTTAAAATCGCAATAGAAAGACTTCGAGGGAGTATGATTAGGCAGCCAGCAAGTCATTGAATGAGAATGGAAAGGTCAAGATGATGGGAATGATGGGGTTAGGCTAAGTAGGAATGGTTCAGACCAGGTATATTACAAATGTTTAGCATGGTGTGATGCAGTAGCATTCTTCAGAACATTGATCGGTAAATTTACTGCGGGTTAAAAAACAATAATCATGTAAGCAGTCAGAATTGTGACACTTAATAAGGCATTTGGTTACTTTAGTGGCATTTAAAAAATCAATGTATCAGTTTATAGCTATTCATACATCAAAATAATGGTCATTACTGGTAAGAACTGAAGTGCCATAGCCAACAAATTCTAGATTTCAAGGGGAGACAGAATTGAGAATTCTGCTCCACATTCAGATTCTAGGAGAACTCATAAAGTGTTATGCCCTCCTTCACCACATGGATATTGCCATCAGGAAATTTTATGTATAGGTTAGAGATCTTTCATAGGTGCATTGAGGTTGACCTGCTTGAGATGCATGTATTCATCATACTGAGTTTGTGAAGATATCCTATCACTTTAAATTTGAATGATCAGGGTTTTCTCCATTTTGAGAATCCTATCCAGGAAGGTGCCTAATTTCATGTTCATTTGCTTCATTGAGTTGTTTGATTAATAGTTCAAAAACATGTTGATTTGTGTGGCGGGCAGATGTAGGATCCATATTCATTTTGATTGCAAGGGTGATACATCTTCTGGTGCATTTTTCTGTTTAAGTTCATTCAGATATAAAAATAAAAATATCCATGTGAGCTGGAACTTTGAATAATACTAGCCAACCAAAACAGAACCCCATACACACAGTGGCTAAAACCAAAAGAATCTTCATAGTAAAACTATAGGCATTAATAGAATATAAGCCAAATAATGTGTCCTATACTGATACTACTAAGTATCAGTGACTATCACATATAATTAGATAATCCTTGCCAACCGAGGCATTTTAGTATAAGAAAATTATTCAAAGATTACAATTTTTTATATTCCCACCTAGAAATAGATATATACATAGGCAGAGAGAAATAATCTTCTTGTTTAACACTAGAAAAAATAAGAGATCAAGGGAAAATATGTTATGCATTTTTTACCATGGCATGAATCATTCTGAACATCTTACATTTACTTTTTGACTATTATCTTCAGGAGCATGCATACTTTTTTACTGGACGTCTGTATATCCTGAAGTTGGCATAATTGAAAATGGTATGTGTAGTCTCTAAGTAATCAATGGTTTTGCATTTGGAAGTCAAGAAAGTTTGTCACATGCATGACAATTACAAGGCTTTTAATATCCTAATGCATTTATTGCACAGCATTTCAATGTTTGAAAATATATAATTCCCTCATTAAGACTAAAATGTGAGCTTTCATGGACAGCATTAAAACATAAGAAGAAACTCTGGTTATGATCCACTTACAGCTGCATCAATATTTGCAGGAGACTCATCATTCGGGCTTGATAGCATTGATATTATACTCAGCAAAATAGTTTCCACCTATAAGAAACGAATATTTAAACTGAGAACATACTACTCTTTGACAAAAATCTTGTGGTCCCTTCATGTTTACATTACCGTGTGAACAGGAGTCCACCTCTCACTTGCAAGTTCATACCCACTCGGATCATCTCCAGGGGCATGCAGAATGGAGATACAAACACGACCATCAGGATAAACTGAAAATCACAAACATTGTAAGTTTCTGGTACATATTCACTTCATCAATATATATTTGAATTTAGTTGCAAATTTGTAAGTATTTCTGTGCAGTATGATCATAGCACATGAAAGGCAATATGTTACGAAATAAAAATATCGTCAGGATAAATTGAAAATGAAAAGCATCAGAGCTTTTAAATACATATTAGCAGTACAATCATCAGTATATATTTATAGTAAGATCACCAGTATATATTCACAGTTTCAGTATATATGTGTCACATGACTATCAAAGCAACGCACAAATAACATGTGAAGAAAAGAAAATACCATTTGGATGCCACATTTCTGATGTGAACCGCACCGACGGAGGACTATTAGGATAGTTCACTGGGAAACTCATAATTGCTTTGAAATATCCACCTTCACTGAGCAAAAGGATGGAAAAAGAAAAACAGACGAATGATGAACAGCACAACAGAAATTCAACACCTAATTCAAAATCCTTCCATATCTCAGCTAAAACAACACACTACTTTCATATCTTAAGCAACACAAACACACCATATACATATCTGAACTATAGTACAGCACAACATTTTCAAATCTGAGATAGAACACAGCACATATCTGAACTGAATAACATTTCCACGTCCATGGTGAAGTGAAGAACATAGTACTTCTGTATCTGACTAGAGCAACACACATCTTGAATATCCGAATTCCATTTCTGAGGGAAAAAGAACATACTACTCCCATATCTTAATTCCAAAGACGAGCATTCTACTTCCATATCTTAATTCCATATCACTTGTCCTTCAGTAAAACACACATTACCACTTCCGCATTTGAGCTAGAACAAAACATATTAGTTACGTTTCTCAGCTCAAGAGCAAGACATTACTTCCACGGAGCAACATATTTCTCCTTTATATGAACTAGGAAAACATATTTCTTCCGTACGTATATAAATAAGGAAAACATACTAGAGTGTATCAGGAGGTCCTATGATGGCCACATCCCATTCAAACAAGTTCGAATCATCCACAAGTCCGGCCGAAAATCCTTCAACGGGATGCTTAGAAAGATCTAAAAAAGAAAAATAGAGCAATATTTCGAAGAATAAGTTGCAAAGAAGAACTGCACTAGATCTGATGAGATTTTGTTCAACTCAGACAAAATAAATAAATAAAAGAATAAAGAAAACGCAAATTTACTTCAGAGGAGGAAAAAGAAGAGGAACTGATGGGAGGTTTTTTCAGTAACTTACCTCGGAGCTGTTTGCGAAGAAGGAGTGTAGCCTGGGTGTCTGCCATGCGATGGATGGGCAGAGAGCTTCTTCTTCTTCTTCTGGTAGTTGTTGCTAGTGTTGATAATTGTTTCCCAGATTGAGGGGGAGAAGGAAGAGAGATTGCTGTTGTTGTGGTGTGATGGGATGGGATCGAGCTTACTGCTACTTCTACTACTACTACTACTCTCTTCGTTGCTTTTGGAAAAGATGGATTTCCTCCAAGAAGAAGAAGAAGACGTAGACAGAAAGACAGAAAGACAGACAGAAAGAAAAGGAAGGGGGAAATGCGATCGATGGATCGATCGATCTCTGATTCTTTCTCTTTCTCTTTCTCTTTCTCTTTCTCTTCTGTTGCGCTCGCTTCTTTTCTTTGTGGTTTCTTTTTTTACATACATACATGCCTGCCTTAGGCTGCCTACATATTTTACTACATATTGTATCATGTATGTATACATACATACATACTAACTTAGAACTACATACACATACTAACTACTACTACTAACTACTAACTACTACATACATATGTACATACATACTTGTAGCACTATTACTATTACCATTACTATACATACTCTATTACTCCTTACTCTTTCTTCTACCTCGCCCATCTTTGTGTCACCGACACTCACACTAAGACTCACTCTTGTACCGATAGCGTACGTACTTGCCACCGCCCCCACTGTGGCAAGCACGCACGTTATGGATCCCCCCCCCCCCCTCACTATGAGTTAGTTACAAGCTCATTATAGAGTGTTATGTCGCCTCGCCATCCACTCCCACTTCCATAATTGTGCCTCCCCTTGGATAGCTACATCTGGTCCCCTTGAATTCTGTAAGGATTTGCCACTCTTGCTCGTGAACGGCTTGTTGTATTAACTTGAACTCTCTAGGTTTTCATGTCGTTGTCCATGTAAAGGACGTCGTTCCTGAAGTCCATGACAAGGCAAATGGCCCTTATAAGGAAGGAGATTATCCTGAATAAACAACCACATTGCTTGAAAGTCGTGTAACCACACACGTGAGGCTATTCTCTACTTCGTGGCTTTGAAACTTATGTTCTCCACCATCCGCAAATTGACATTCGAACTAATTAGATGCTTCTCTTGATTCCCCTTTGCCACATTTGCATATTACTCATCATAGTACATCGTAATGAGGTTTTGAGCTAAGATGGGGCACCTTTGGTAGTGTAAGTTCCATTGGTTTGGACTAAAACTAATCCAACCCTTGATGGAAAAGTTTAGGGTGGCTAGCCAATCGACTAACATCTTTGATAAGTAGTGCAACCTTAACGGTCATGAGTTGTTGCAACAAAGCGACATTAATTTCCCCATTAACAAACTTGTTTGTTTGTGTTGTTCCCGGGGAATGAGGTTTGCATATTAAGGTTACATGTCCTCAAAGGGTATAACAAAGAATAGGGTTCTCATTATTATTCTTTTTATGGACACTATGATATTATCTGACTCGACCACATTCTCTCATGAAACTACCTTCAATGTAAATAATGACAGCAGGTTTTATACAATTTGGTCACTGGAAGTGGTGGGTTTATTAGCTAAGGAGGCACCTAATGTTGTTCTGCATCCTGATGGCCACCTACAACACCTAGTTCTTCATAATTCCTTTTGTTGGTGTTACTAATGTAACATTATTGTTTTGTTGCGCACTCACTTACCATATCGAGGTCTTGATAACATTATTGTTTTTGTTATGAGGTCCTCTTATTTTGATGGATATTGATCATGATGTAGTACATACACTAGGCCATATGCACACCGAGTAGGAAACTTGGGACCCCCAACTAGAGACTCTTCTTTGTTCATTTTAGGCCTCAATTCCTATGGAGGACATGGGACATTGAGGTGACAGGATGGCCAAGTGTGTCTATATGTTGTGTGTATGACATTAATCTATCTAAGTTTGGCCAAATCATGAAATTGGGACTCCTCAACAATGATTTGGGTCATTCATGACAAAATTCTTAGGCCACTTACAATAATGTGTGTACTTTGGAAGTTGGTGTTCTTGTCAAATGAGACAGTGGATATTTCTATGTATTGCATATCCAATTGACTTCTCCATCTTTCAAGTTTGTGGCCTAGGTAAGGGTACTAGGAGTATCCTTCCTCAAGGGTTAACAAGTGTAGACATGGGAGGTTGGAGGCCCGTCAAGTTATCTTCCATGCTCATTGCCTTTTCACAAGGTTTGGTGAAATATCTAATCATTAAACCCCCTTATGAGAAAATTCATTGGTTTTAGGTCTAACATTCTATCTTCAAGTTCACACTAATGGTCCATCGCTTTCATTTGAATGATGTAATAACGCATGGTTTCCATCTATTCTTAAATGAAAGGGACCAGTTGGTGCATAGGGTTCCAAAGGGACCCAATCAAGCAAAATTTCACGAGAAAACCTTCTTCACAATTGTAAAGTCATTTGGAAGGTTTTAGAACTAATTCCTTGTTTCTTCCTTAAGAGTCAATCCAAAAGTTGCAACTCAAATCATATTAGAAATTGGGTCCTAAGGCCAAAAGACTTGCTTGAAACACTAAATGTGTTTATTATGTTCCCTTGCCCAAGATACTTGGGCACAATCTTATTGATGGGATCATACTTTTAGATGTCTCTAGTAAACTATTGACATTGTAGTATACCTTGTTGTGGACCTTTGTCCCACCATGCTTGCTAGCAAGTGCATAGATTGGCATAAAGTCATTATGTCTAGGTGGGCAAATAGTGTGTCTTGACACTAGAAGCAATTCATATTTTGTGGGTTGTCTTGACCATGTTGTTGGGAGGCATATATTTCATAAGTGTGTGGCATGGTTCATTTCTAGAGTCTATGTCGAAGTCCTAAGGGTGACATATTAGTCATACCTAGTGAACTAATACTCATATGAGAATAAGGGTAGAGTCGAGTATTGGTTTCCTAACTTCTAAAATGTCTTATCTGAGGAGGTCTAATTTTAATAGACCTAAACCCTAAACCCTCTCTCTCTCTCTCTCTCTCTCTCTCTCTCTCTCTCTCTCTCTCTCTCTCTCGTAAAAGCACACAATTATAATAATCGTATGTAGAATCCACTTAGTTATAAAACTTCTTAGTCTCTTGAGTCCTCTACCTATCATATACCTATGTAGGGAGAGGGACGTCATGTAATGCCATTAAAAAAGCTGAATCTGCATTTGAGGAAATGATCCCCACATGCTCTAACATCCAAAAATTCCACATGGGAATACCTTTCAACTTCTTTATCTTTTACCCCATGTCTATTATCAAACATGAAAGCATTACACATATTCCAATTGTGTTGTAGTCCCCAATAACGTAAAAATTGGAACAATATCTCCATCTCATCATTTGAACCATTTTGAACATATTGAGAAAAAACCCATTGTTAAGGTCTCAAACAACAACGGGTTAAAACTTGCTGAATGTACGATAAGTACTTGCAAATGGTACACGCTATAGGACATTTAATGAACCTATGTGTACTATCCTCCAATGGAATATTGCAAAAGAAACAAGTGCCAGACCCTAGTCCTCATCTCTTTAAGGCCGAACCTAATGGGAGCCCACCAATCATGGCTCTCCATATGAATACCTTTGCACGAAATGGTAGATGGGAATGCCGACCACGTTGTAATATTTTCCACTACCTTGCATCTGACTTAATACATTCCACAACTTCTCTACTTTAGGAGATAGCCAAGATAATGATGCCATTGTGTGATGATACAATATATTTGTAGTGACTTGTAACAAGCATTGTACCATCTTGTTCCACCCAAGGTGCAACATTTGTTTTCAATGGCAAAGATCCTTGCAACAATTGTATACAATGTAATTTCTCCCAAATAAATCCATAATTTGGGGGGATACATAATCATCTCTTGGCATCTTTAAATTCCGACAACCTTTGAGATTCATTATCAACCACATCTCCCAAATGTACAATCCCCAATCGAAATAAACGATTGAATTGAGATCTCAACTTCTCTTTCTCGTGCCAAAACAACACTCAAGAAGAAACAAGCAATTCATTTTGTAATGAAATACAAGATTCTCGATCACTTGATGGGGCTTGATGGTCCCCACTCAAAAAGAGATAATGCATCTTACCATGATCTTACCAAATGTTGTCCACATATAGAACGTCGAATCTTTAGAGGAATACTTCCATTGAGTAATGACCATCAGGAAGCTTGAATCTTTGTTTTCCCGTGCAACAATCCTTCATGCTCAATAAATATTGCATCATATATCTCCATCGTTGATCTTGTTAACATATATCTCATAATAATGCAAATCTACGAGCCATCAAATGCATTTCCAAATCCAATATTGCTGCAACACCTAACCTTTTGGGAGTAGCCAAATGGTCCCATGAAATCCATGTAACTCCCATCATTTCTCCCTTCTGCCACAACATGAACCAAATAGGTTGTAACTGTCACGATACAATGACATAAAATATATAGTTGGTGAGGATTGAACTTACAACCTCACATCAAAAATACATCATACCCAACCATCTTCATATGAGCATTGTATAAGATATATTTGATCTACATATCATTGTATAAGATGTACATGATCTAGGTATACTCTCTAGGCATCTAGAAAGTTCTAGAAAGTTCCAATGTTCTAGAAGGGTCTAGAATATCCTTCAAAATACTAATGCATGTACTTCAACTTAGAGTATAAATACTCGTAACCTTCTTGGTCCCTTTCAAGGGATTCAACGCCAGTCATTGACACATCAATCTAGTATTCTCGTTTCGCCTCATCTTTGTCTCCTTGATCTTGATTTCTGTCTTCATGCCCTCATGTCGCTCACAACATCTAAAGTTCCCAGCCTCATCACATCTAGCTCCAAGTTCATCCGTCGCTCGTAGCCCCATCATCTGTGCTCCGTCCTAGTCCGCGCTTGGTGTGTCCGTGACAGTTTGAATCCCTTCCAACTAGAAGCACCACTCGTCTTCGTCATCGTCTTTGCTTCTAGAGTTACCATCATCACCATCCTTGCTTCCGGAGTTACCATCATCAACATCCTTGTCTTTGACGTCATCATTTTCAGCACCTCTTCGCCCAACCATCGTCATCATCAACACTATTTGTCATCATTTTTAGTTATCATTTTGCATCACGGTTTTGGTGAGGAGTGCTTTCGATCACTCACCTTCCCAATTCCAATGGGGGTCACAACCGCTCACTTTCCTTGTGGGATCGGATCATTGCTCACTTGCACTACATTTTCGTTATAGTTCAAGTCTCGTGCCACTTTCTGTTGGCGAGGACCGATTTCGATCACTCACCTTCTAGTTTTGGTGGGGGTCACACCCGCTCACTTTCCTGGTGGGAATTGCATGGGTTTCTCGCTAGCGCTACCGTTTGTGTCGTGTCTTGGGTCAACCTCAACTATTTACCCTCTCATAATAGAAGAAGTCAAGTCGATTGCTTCACTTGCACTCCTTCGCCTGTTGTTGTTTCAATTCTCGGTGAGGGCCGCATGGTCGCTCACGTCCGTTCAATTCAGTTCTTGGTGAGGGCCACATGGTCTCTCACGTCCGTTTGTGTTCCAGTTCTCGGTGAGGACTGCATGGTCGCTCACATTTGTTCGTGTTCCAGTTCTAGGTGAGGGCCGCATGGTCGCTCACACCCGTTCGTGTTCAGTTCTCGATGAGGGCCGCATGGTCGCTCACGTCTGTTCGTGTTCCAGTTCTCGGTGAGGGTTGCATGATGTTCGTGTTTTCGATGAGGACCGCACATGGTCACTCGCATTCCAGTTCCCAATGAGGGCCACACATGGTCACTCACGTCCGTTTGTGGCCTGGTTCTCGGTGAGGGCCGCATGGTTGCTCAAGCTCGTTCGTGTTTAGTTCTCGGTGAGGGTTGCATGGTCACTCACGTCCGTTTGTGTTCCAGTTATCGGTGAGGGTGGCATGGTCGCTCATGCATGTTCGTGTTTTCAATGACGACCGCACATGGTCGCTCACGTTCGAGTTCCCGATGAGGACCACACATGGTCGCTCATGCCCATTGGTGTTCATGTCTCCGGTGAGGACCGTACATGGTTGCTCACACCCGTTGGTGTTCCAATTCCCCGTGAAGACCGTACATGGTCGCTCACGTCCGTTGGTGTTCCAGTTCCTAGTGAGGACCGCACATGGTCGCGCACGTCCGTTGGTGTTCCAGTTCCCGGTGAGGATCGTACATGGTCTCTCACACCCGTTGGTGTTCGCGTTCCCAGTGAGGACCGTACATGATCTCTCATGCTTGTTGGTGTTCCAGTGCCCGGTGAGGACTGCACATGGTCACTCATGTCCGTTGGTGTTCGTGTCTCCGGTGAGGACCGCACGTGGTCACTCACGCTCATTGGAGTTCTAGTTCCTAGTGAGGACCGTACATGGTAGCTCACATCCGTTGGTGTTCCTGTCTTCGGTGAGGACCGCACATGGTCGCTCACATCCATTGGTGTTCCACTTCCCGATGAGGACCGCACATGGTCACTCACGCCCATTGGTGTTCCAGTCTCCGGTGAGAACCGCACATGGTCACTCATGCCGGTTGGTGTTCTAGTCTCCGCTCACCCCTACACTACACTTTCAAAAAGGTGGTCGTAAAGGGGAGGATAATGTCACGATACAATGAAATAAAATATATAGTTGGTGAGGATTGAACTTACAACCTCACATCAACAATACATCATGCCCAACCATTTTCATACGAGCATTGTATAAGATATATTTGATCTACATATCATTGTATAAGATGTACATGATCTAGATATACTCTCTAGACATCTAGAAATTTCTAGAAAGTTTCAATGTTCTAGAAGGTTCTAGAATATTCTTCAAAATATTTTAATGCATGTACTTCAACTTAGAGTATAAATACTCATAACCTTCTTGGTCCCTTTCAAGGGATTCAACGCCAATCATTGACACATCAATCTAGTATTCTCGTTTCGCCTCATCTTTGTCTCCTTGATCTTGATTTTTCTCTTCATGCCCTCATGTCGCTCACAACATCTAGAGTTCCTAGCCTCGTCACATCTAGCTCCAAGTTCATCCGTTGCTCGTAGCCCCATCATCTGTGCTCCGTCCTAGTCCGCGCTTTGTGTGTCTGTGACAGTAACATGTTTTGTAATGCCTTCTTAGTCCAAGGTAGTAATGGTAAAAAATAAATTAACAGGGTATCAAGATACATCGTGCCACTTTGAGTCGTACATGAAAGGGTCATAATTGAGGCGTCCAATACATAAATTTGTCCTTCAATTTACTACCAATCCAATCAATCAATTGAACATTTGCAACATCAACACTCAATGGATAACCCAAATGTCGATAAATTGATCCTCATGTAATCATTGACCCTTGCCATCCCAAACATTCCAAATCACTCTCCGTACAAGAAATAAGGCGAGACTTCCTCCAATTTAAATACAACCCTGAAGCCAAAGAAAATCGATCCCAAACTTGCATACTCCTTTCAAGTTTTTCTTTTGAGGCTTGTAAATACATAAAAGAATCGTCAACCAATGCTTGTGCCACCAGTTGTCCACCAGAAGGAAGATGCAAACCCACAATATCACCACTAGCCGCAAGATTTGACAACATTACTAACAAAGGATGTGTAACAATAGCAAATAACAATGGGCTTAGTGGACATCCTTGCCACACGAATCTAGTAAGAAACACTTTCGGAGTAACTCCGCCATTAAGCATCACACGAGAGGTTGCATTTTGCCCTAGCAAAAAGATAAGTCGACACATACAAGGACCAAACCCTATATTATACATCACCCTTGAGAGAAAAGACCAATTAACATGATCATATGCTTTTTCCAAATCTAATTGCATCATAACCATTTCTTGATGGGTATGACGACCATAATTAGTAGCCATTTGAACCTTCAAAACATTATGCAATATATTTCTACCTGCAATAAAACTATATTGAGATGGATGAATAAATTGAGGTAAGAATTTCTTAAGTCTGTTGGATAATATCTTTGCAAACAATTTGTACAACCCTCCCATCAATGAAATAGGCCTCCATTAATGAAATGACTTCGGGGATTTTGTATCAATTTGATTAAGCCCACCTTCCAGGTCTCGGGCATGAAACCAGAATCCCAACATTGTTGAAACATTTGTGTGAATGGACTCTTAAGCATGACATCATACTTCTTAAAAACTTCATTTGTAATACCATCCCAACCAAGGCTTTTACCATTCGGAAGGTGTAATAATACCTTTTCCACCTCAGCTTCTTCAAAATTAACATTCAGTTCTTAACAAATATTTGTATTCATGACACAACCAATTACATTATAAAACTCTTGTCGTGCTTTCAACATATCCACATTAATAATCAACTCTAGCCTAATCAAATTCTTAAAATGAGTAATACATAACTCAATAACCTTGTTTGGGTCTACAACAATGTCATCCCCTATCTTAATTTGTACCACATTCGAATGAGCATATGATGGTCTTAATCCTTGAAAAAACATATGAGATTGTGATTGATTATCCATAAATCCCTCCGTAATTGATGTAGTCTTGTCTGTTGATAACTTTGACAAGATAATTTTTTCACAATGTCCTGTACTTGAACTTTTCAATCATGCGGATTATTCATCAATAGTACATTGCATCGCATAAGAATATGTAAAAACTTATCAATCAATTTCTTACGTCTTTTAGCATTAGTCATAACATACATATGATGAACATCATTGTGATTGATTATCCATAAATCCCTCCGTAATTGATGTAGTCTTGTCTGTTGATAACTTTGACAAGACAATTTTTTCACTATGTCATGTACTTGAACTTTTCAATCATGTGGATTATTCATCAATAGTACATTGCATCGCATAAGAATATGTAAAAACTTATCAATCAATTTCTTACGTCTTTTAGCATTAGTCATAACATACATATGATGAACATCATTGACGTTTTGTAGTATTGTATCCCATGCATGCCATCCTTTTGAAATAACTTGTTTTAAAAACATGCCAAAAATTTGTTGCATATAGGCATCAAATAAGGAATGTAATAATAAAGAGGAATTAAACCTCAAAGGAACTTGATCAAGCAATGTTTTGTACATATCTACCCCATGTTTATTAAACTCAAAACATATGGGAAAATGATCCGATGTCACAACCTCTTGCATAATTGACATATTAAGCATCTCTGGCAAAAATGACTCATTGTGCATAACATACATTCTATCTAACCTACTCCATGTTTCCTTATACTCCATAGACCGAAATGTAAACCCAACCTCATCTTGATGCAACCATTTCTATACATCCAACTTCAAAACCTCTTATGCTAATTTGTCTCATACTTCTTTCTCAAGAGAATCCTTCAATGAGAATCGTGAAGTAGATTGTGAACCATCAACACACATATTAAAATCACCCATTAACAAACTAGCACGACCATTAAAGACGATAACTCAATGCGTTGATTAGCATTATTGGGTGCATAGATTCCTACCAACCAAAACTCGGGAACCACTTTTAGTGATAGTTTTCCTTTAGTTAACATATTGGTCCCTCATGATAATTCTTGATTTACCAAATTTAGTTCAATGAGGCCCTCCCTTTATTGTCCAAGATGTAACGAACAATGTGCATGTATCCTAATGGGGGTGCCACTTGGGAGTATTGGATTTCAAAGTCTAATGAAGGAATTTTATAATTTTTTTTTTTCCAAAAAAAGATACTACATTAGTATTAGAAAACCGCCATAAGGCTAAACATACAAGCTATACCGATCCCCTATATTTTTCTAAAGTCTAACCATTGGCTTGAATAAACACTTTGGTGTTGAGTAGAACCACTCCACCTTACCAAAATACCGTCTATAAAATATACCTATGTCCCAAATGGCATGAAACTCCACTCGCCTAAGCTCCGCTTGATGCGTATTACCTTTTATACCATCCAAAATCCCTCTAAGATTATGTACAATCTCTATCCAAATTCCGGAGATTATTTGAGCAGGTCTTTCAGTCATATTTTGAAATACCTTCAAACATCGAGCCTTCCAAATATACCAAATTGTAATACTGCTTACCAATTGCCATATTTGAGGTTTATCATTTTGTATTTGTGGATTCGGACGGATCAAAATTTTTTCCATCATACCATGCCTCACCATAATAGCATCCGCAACCTCCTCATGTTCATATTCCATCGGTTTATCATGTACCGCTGCCCATAATACTGCACCCCATGTGTACACTGCTCTAGGATATATTGGAATTAAAAATTTTATAATTTGTTTCCATATATCCATAGCAAAACCACAACTCCACAAACAATGTTTAGCAGTCTCTATTACATCTGTACAAAAAGGACACATCTTGTCTACATTTCCTTTTCGCCACCCATTAACTGGTATAGCATTATGAACCAATAACCATCGAAAACCAACAATTTTCCTACTCATCTTTATACCCCATAACCATTTCCAAAATTGTTTAAGATGTTGTGGAGAAAGTTCATTTCGTCTCCAAACAATATTTGCAGTTGATTCTTTCCATGATCTAGCAGCTAATACTTTCCTACCAATCCTCACAGAATACTGAAAAAACGGCACATATTTGATGTTATCTTGCATCCTCACCTTCCAATACAGTTCTCCAGGATCCCAAGTTAGTGTAGATATTGATCTCCTTTCCAAAATCCAAATCCTCCACAAACAATTCACCTTTTGAGGATCCGGGTCTAATACCCAATTTGATCCATCATTTGCAATCACCCTCACTTCTTTATGTAAACAAAAACTAAACAAATCATGTTCCATAGATGTACAGATTAACCTACCATCATCCTGTACATCAAAAGTCATGCATTCTTGTTCCCCAATATAGGCTTTCACTCCAATTAAAACATCCAATGGAGTAAATAAACCCATCCACTTGTGTGTAGTATATCCAATTTGCATTTGAACATTAACAAGGGCATTCTGGATCGCAGAATACATTATCTTCCCACCCCTTATATTACTAATTAATAGCATTTGTTGATCTATAGATTTAGACAAAAAAGTTATCCATGCACCTATAGACTGTGCTGGCCCACGATCTAATTCTGCCCATGCACATTTAGTACGCTTTCCCAACATTTGTCCTCTTAGGTCAGTCAACCATGAATTCCAAATCAGCGGTTGCCTACAGAATTCAGATTCTGTTTTTGGCAATGTCTTAACTAAATCACGAGAAATATCTTTCCATGCTTTAAGAACACATCGACCAAATCTATCTTCCCAACTTGTAGCAATAGCCAATTTATTATGTTCCATAAAAGCCCATCTAGCACTAGGCGTCCAATCTCCACCCGTCTTGGGACAAAACCTTTGCAATTCATAAAACAACAATTGTTTCCAAGGTTCCGATCCTGGCAATAATCCTCGAATCACCAATTTTGCCATTAAAGCTTTCGATTGTTGTAATGGATCCACAATCCCTAATCCTCCTTGATCCAATGGCTTAACAATTGTGGACCAAGAGACTTTTGCCCTAGCATGGCTTCCATCATTACCAGACCACAAATAATTTCGAATCAATCTTTGCAATTGTCCCATACATGATCTCGAAAAACTCCAACATGACATAATATACCAGAGACTAGACAACAAAACATGATTAACGACTATCACTCTACCCGCAAATGATAGTTTAGCTTTACTCCAAAACATAAGTTTTTTCCTAATTTTCAATAACAAAGAAGCAACCTGAATTTCTGAAGAAATATTCAACCCTACTTGACATCCCAAATATCTAACTGAAGTGCCCTCGGGAACCCATCTGAAATCTGGATGAGGACTCCATTGTGGAGTTATGGAATCGGACGACACCCAAAAACCCACTGATTTATTCCAATTAATTGATGCACCTGCAGCTATACAAAATGTTTGCATTGCTGTGTACATTTTCTGCAGATTATTATTGTGACAATCCAGATACAAACTTGTGTCATCAGCAAATTCTACATCAACCACATTTGTCCCATCAATGGGCATTGCTATTCCTTTTAATCCAACATCTTCAGCAGTCAAAAACAAACTCATTGCTTCAGCAAAAAACAGAAATAGATATGGTGCAAGTGGACAGCCTTGTCTTACACTTCGGGAAATTTGAAACTCATCACCTTTAACCCCTCCAGCCAAAACAGAACTGCATGCTGAATTATACAAAGAAGACACTCCTATCACCCATTTCTCCGGAAAACCCAATCTTACAAGAGTACCCTGAAGGAATTCCCAATCAACACGATCATATGCTTTTTCAAAGTCAAGTAACAAAATCACTAAATTCTCTTTTTTCTTCCTAGCCAAGGCAATGGCTTCCCAAAAAAAGAACAAATTATCCAGTATACTTCTTTCCTGAATAAAACCTGTTTGGGTGATATGAATCAAATCATGCAAAAAAGGTTGCACTCTCAAAGCCAATGTTTTTGCAAAGATATTGTATTTAACAAAGTTATTGGTCTCCATTTTCTAATATCATCTGATATACCTTCACCCTTAGGTATTAAATAAATCAAACCAACTGCCATACTACGAGGCATATACCCAGTGTCAAAAATTCTTTGATAAGCTTTTGTTAAATCTTCCCCAATATATTCCCAATAATTGAGGAAAAAATGTGGAGTAATTCCATCCTCCCCTGGACAAGACATAAGACTTAAAGCTCTAAGTGCATTATGTATTTCCATAATGTCAAAGGGCTTAACTAATGCAACCTTCATTACATTTGTAACTTTTGGCTTAATTTGATCCCACACCCGTTTCCTACTTATGTGGACAGATTCTGTAGCCACATCAGCATTCAACAATTTAGCATAGTACGTAGTAGCAATTTGTACAATTTCTGACTCATCTACTGTTAAGGAGCCATCTTCCCTCCTTAATTGTTTAATTCCTATTGTCGACCATTTCGGTGCAACTTGGGAAAAAAACATCTTGTTTACTTTGTCACCTACTTGTGTCCATTTTGAAGCGGAAGCTTGATATTGAAAGTTTAAAATGTTGTCCTCAATCTTTCTTAATTCCCATTTCGCATTATGTAAAGCATTTGCTGTCCATTCACACAATGGATCCCTTTCTTGAAAATGTTGCAACGATGCCAAGGCACGATGCATACTATTAATTTTCTGTGTATATGTTTCCTTTTTCCCCTGTACCCAAGAGATTAAAAAACTACTAATATGAGATATTGCCAAGGTCACATTGTCTTCCACATTTCCAATTTGCAATAAAGTTTGTCTCCATATATACATAACTTGTTCAGTAATTATAGACTTTGTAAACAATTCTGGTGGAATTCTTATTCTCCCTTGCTGCTTATGTTTTTTCCCAACCTTAAGTTGTAATACAACTGGGGCATGATCGGAGAAAGTCGTACCTGGATAAATGCCAACACTCCCTCCTATCTCCGCAAATAAATCATCAACATAAATCCTATCAATTCTTGACAGGTTTGCCCCGTTTACTCTTCTATCAGATCTAGAAAACCGTAACGAATTATGTAGTTTTCCAAATGATGGTAAATGCCAAACATCCACCAACCTTCTACTTATAGTAAATCTTTCCCATGCAGATAATTCTAGACCATGCACTGTTACTCCACCCTCACCACTCCTATCCTCAGGGTCCTCAATCATATTAAAGTCTCCTGCTATACACCAATGATCTACAGTTGGCAATGATCTATCCAATTCAATCCACATCTTTAATCGTTCTCTAGAAGAATTAGGAGCATATAAATTCAAAACGCCAACCTTTTTATTATGAAATTCCATGATAACATATTGTGCTCTTCCCAAGAACAAATTTCCTACCTCCAACATCTTTACTTGCCATATATCCCGAATAGCCATACATAATCCACCTTTAAGTTGTGTTGATCCATATGCTGGAACCCACACCATTTCCCATTTTCCAGGCAATAATGAACCATAGACTTTAGTACGCCTTTCATTTAGGTGATGTTCTTGTAACATCACTATGTCCACTTGCCCAATTATACATTTATGTAGCTCTTGCCGAAATCTCCTTTTATATTGTTTACATAAAGATCCCCCAAGACCTTGAACATTCCAAGAAATAATCTTCATATTTACACAAATTTAGATAATAATCTTCTTTCTTTCAAACATCGATTCCTATCTTCTTGAGACATGTCTTGAGACTTAATCATTCTTCTAAAAGAGATGTGATCTTTACTAAATGCATTAGTCTGCTTATGTACTCTTTGAGAGGAAATCCTACTATCACTTCCTTGAAAATGTTCAACTAATGATTTCGTGAAAGTTCTCCAATCATTAGCATCCCTCATGAAAGGATTATGATCCTTTGACAAATTCTTGGACATGGATCTTGTCCACCTCCCTTCAAAAGAAGGCAAGAACCCAATGTCAACTATCTGATTTTTATTTTGTAATTCTCCTACAATCTCTTGTCCATCCATTGTTTCTGATGCACTAATCTGAACAATAGCATTCTCATCATATAAAACCATTTCATGACTACATCCTTCATGATGTTCTTTATTATATACTTGAATGTCAAGTTTAGGATCATCTGGCCTTGATTGTATTCCATCCACAATCTCCTTGCCAGGACGCCTATTACTAGGTACATCCATATTTCCTACATCTTCAATCATTTGTGTTTGTCCGTCTTCTACGTTGGTTAACAAATTGTATATATTATCCTTAGGTTTCCATTTGATTTTATCTTGACTTGTTTTTTTTATCATGTGTCTTTTGGCAACTTGAACCCAAGTGCCGCCAACACTTGTTTGTGGCACATCATTTACAACATGTCTTGGCTCCTTTCTTGACAAGGAACATTCCTTAGCTAAATGTCCCATTCTTCTACATACAAAACATTGATTTGGTAACCCGGCATATAAAATTTTTTGTCTCTTTCCACATCCCCCAATTTCCAAACATGGTAATTTCACATATTCCGGCAACGGTTTTCCTCTAGTACATAATAACTTAACTGTTGGTATTCCAAATATTTTCCCATCTTTATTATGTATATAAGCATCTAATACAACTCCAATTAAAGCCCCTAACTGATGCAACAGATGATGACATTCCTTAGGCAATCCCGGAAAACTCGCAGTTATAACTAAAAAATCATGTTGGGTCTCTCTCATAGGATCAAAACCATGTTTCCATTCCTGAAATTTAACCCATGCTCCTCTTATATCAACAAATTTCATTGCAAGTAATACCTGGACAGATGCCTCGTCTTGAAACTCGACATGATAATAGCCTCTTCCTAAAAATTGCACATCTTCAATACGTCCAATTTCAGCCTGTAATCGAGCCTGTAGCAAGTGCCTCAACTCTTGACGATTTGGCCGAAGACCTAAAACTTGTATAATTAAAGAAATTTGTTGCAAACGGTAGATCTCTTCTCTCATTTGTACTTGTTCTTGCTCTGATAGCTGAAGCTCAACCATCAGCCCCGCAACAGGTTGAAAATCGGGAAGTGATTCACGGGATCCTCCCACTGTCGTAGCTGCCTGGGCCTTTGCCGTTTCCTCAGCCATGCTCTTCTTCCTTTTTCTCTTTAGAACAAATACATTGTCATCATCAACATTTCCACCATTTGGGGGCCTTCCAAGTTCTTATTCTCAGCTGTAGACAGTATGGCGATGGTGGATGACGCGCAGAGAGTCTGTCAAGATAGGTCTACGGTGGTGCAACTTTTTCCACTTCTTCTTCTCTTCTTTTTCTTTTGCTAGGATAGGATTACGGAATTTTATAATTTTATTGAATTTACATCTACTATAATTAGAATGTTAATTAATGTTAAGCAAAATTGAAGAGGAAAATAAGGAAGAAAGGGTATTAATCCACCCGACCAACCCCTAGCGAAGGTGAGAGACAGATCCAAGTCCCCCGTCGATGTCCCATACCAGTATGTACAAATATCGATCGTAAATTGGGTTTGAAGAAGGCACACATGTATGAATCTAGAGCTTTGCCACACTCTCAAAGTCTCTATCTCAAAACGATAAAGAAAAGATATGTCCTTCGTGAAGGTAGCTAGCTTAAAACCCTAGGTCCTTGTGTGTTTTTACAACTTCGTTGCTTTTTTTATAAAAAGTTGCCAAGTGATGAAACGCTCTAAAGTTATCTCCTCTTGTAGGATTGAGATAACTCAATCCCCATCCTTCATTTTGGATGAATTAGCCTACAACTACGGTTACGATTATGCTCGTAGGAACTACCTAGACAATGTGGAAGCTCCACACCAACTCGATTCTCTTGTACATTGAACTTTATTTGTTTGTTTGGTGACCCCGACGAATCAATGCCATCTTATGGAGTTGGCTAAACATGGATTCGATAAGTCCATGATTTTTCTCCCTGTTTACATTTTGCCTCATTTAATCTTGAATATTACAATTAAATAGTGCACACATGTTATTTGGAATCACATCATGCATTGCTTTTGTTATGTGGGCAAACTCATCTATTATGTATATTGCATGTTTCTCCAATATTTCAATAATGTGAAAGAAATATGCCCCCAAAAAAGGGGAATCGTTGGAGTTAAAATAAGATGGAGTCAAGTTATACATATGTAGAGGTAAAATCAAGTGAAGAATGTATATAAATTGTCAACACTTATCTTTAGTTTAAAACATATCTTCTTTCTATTTTCAATAAGAAAAATAAAGTCAATAAATACAAATTTTAATCTCACTAAAAACATCAATACTTTAGAATCTCGATAGTCAACTATCATAAGTGGTTAGCCTCGGCCCACGAGAGTCATGTTTGGTAGTTGTTTAGGAGTTTAAGAGTTCCTAATTACTTCACAAGTATATAGGTACTTTACCAAGGGATGTTTTTAGGGGATTTACTGCTAAATCCCCAAAAATTAAAACCCAAATAATAATGAAAAATTAAGAAAAAAATACTACTACGTTACATGCCACAAAAGCTTACGAGAAGCTCAACCAAATGTTTTTTGACACCCACAAATCCTTGACAATAGCACCAAATATAAAGTTTTACGTGGTCTCACCTACTTAAGCTTTGAGAGGAGATTCCTCATTGAATTGTTAATGTCTAGAGTTTGGTGGGTAACACCTTATTATTGGATGTATCATTCTTGAGCATATTGAAATTTGGGGTGAACAAACATCACTTGGTGAACCGCAATCTCACGTTAACTCTTAACGCTAGACGTAATTAAATACGTTAATATCTCAAACTAACTAATCACTTACTTAGTGAATACACAATAAATCTTCATCATAAACCACACTTATGTACTAATTAACATCAACCACAACAATAAAAAGAGTAAGGTTGACTAACAAAGACTAGAAAGTCATTCATTCAACCCCTACATTCCATTGTGGCATTTAGTAAATTAAGAAAAATATAGAATGTGTATAGAGAGGCGTGAAAATAGTACCTTGAACCCTAGGTCTAATATTAATAGTCTACCACTATAGAGAGCACTAACCTATGTTAAAAAGTTGAAAGACATTTCATGTGGATTTCTTGGATGTTGGAGGCTGGAGCATGTGGAGGTCATTTCCTCAAATGCATATTCAAGTTGAGGATGTCCCTATATTGACGTACATAGGTAGACAAGGCTAAGAAGTTACAATAGTGAGTTTTACATACAATTAATATTATTGTATGATTTTAACAAAGAGAGAGAGAAAGAAAGAAAGAAAGAAAGATATATTAACGTCTTCTAAGGCCAAATTTGGCCCATGAGACAAATAGGTTACAACAAAAAATGAGTGTTTATCCAATCATCAAAACTAAAAATAAAAGAAAATAGCTTAAGCTAAGAAAGTTCTAGTAGTGTACAAAACTTTGCACCAAGCCTAATCTCATTTCCACCCAAGTCTCTCAAAAAGAAGTGGGAGGTCAAAAGTTTTTGGTGTGGGTGTGACCCATGGTCCCGATGCATAGAGTGCCCTAGCCATGGCTTCTAGGCGATGTAGTTCACGTTCCCTTATTTTCTTTATTGCTTCTACATCTCGTCGAGTTGCTTTGAAACCCGGCATCCGAGGGCGTTTGGTTCTTCTTTGATTTTCTGCGTCATCAAGGAGAAGTCTGAGTGGTGCAGGTGTGTCGACATTCATTGTCTCCCCCTGTTCCTGAAAAACTTCATTCGTTATATGTTGGTAAACATTAGCAACATTATTATCAACGTTTTGTAATTTGTTCTCTCTGTGGTGTTTCAATTCTAAGATGTATCTACCTAATTTCTTTATATCTAGTGTATCTAATAGTTTAGGGAGGGTGGGAGAGGAACCAAGTATGTCTTGGTATTTTGCCCTTATCTCGGCATAGGTGGGGCATTTGCATGTAAAATGGTACTCATCCTCTATCTCTATGTGGCATAACCTACATATCCTTTCCTCCCTAGGGACTCCATTAGTACGTCCATTCTCAATCTCAAGTTGGTGAGATGATATTCTAAGTTGACCAATGGCAACCCTTAGTGCATGTGGTAAGAATACATCTAGATATTTTGGGCGCGTGATAAAACCTAACTCAGAGAAGTGCATAAAGTGTTCCTTATAGTACGACATTTTAGATGGGAGTGGCTCTAGTGGGGTGATCCATTTATACCGGGTATAAATTTGCCATATTTCTTGGCGTATTACTTTATTACGGTCCTCATGAGAGAGTAAAGTGTTATCATTCGTGTGGTCGTACTTAAGGGGGGGGAGGTTAGTAATGTCTAGACCGTTGGCAAGAAGCCAACTCACCATCATGCCATACCATGAGCTAGTATAGCCGGACTCATACAATGCACGAGAAGCCTTAAAGGCTTGGTGGGATATTCTATCAAGTGGTTGGTTATGTATCCTGTGTATAAAGACTACCAGTTGAAAAAGTGCTTCTACTAACATAGGGGGTAGAGTGAACTCAGCCCTAATAATGTCATGTGGGACCGACGATTTGCTTCGGAGTTGGCGTGATAACATCATCACCAATGGTCTCTCTAATTGCGTCCACATGAAAGATGGTAGTCCTGGGGCCCAAACCGCTGATGCATACATGAGAGAGGGAGTCACTAATGAGTCAAAGAGCCACCCTTTAGTTCGTGGCTCTTGGAAGTATGCTTGGTGGCATTGTCTCTCGAGGAGTGAGAGGGATGCATGTCCTCTTGTAAGTCTATCCTTCGCTGCTTGTGTCATCGAAAATTTACCTGAGCGGGCACTGAAAGTGACTCCGAGATAGACATATGATCCAACCACCTCAACTGGGCTATGGGAGATAGTTAGGTGACACTTAGCTCTAACTTGGGCCGACGTGTGGAAGATAAGGACTTTAGTTTTCCCTAGATTCACTACCAATCCTCGTTGTGTGCAAAAATCATCTAAGGCATTAAGGTGCCTTTGTAGGTCGTGTTCGGATTCAGAGAGCAAAACTATGTCATCTGCATAGAGCAAGATACGCACCTGCGTATCTCCAAGGACTACTCCATTGCCTCCCTTACGAGCAATAAAATCTGTGATCTCATCAATGTAGATCCCAAAAAGAGTCGGAGATAAGGGGCAACCTTGTTTTACACCAATAGTGCTAGTGAAACTATCGGATATGCCGCCTGGGCACCGAACACACCCGGACACTTGTTCATATAGTGCGTAGATGGCCCAAACCATGTCATCTGGTATCCTCAAGCTCTTAAGCCTATCAAACAACCGCTCTCTAGGGACCGTGTCAAAGGCTTTGCGGAAGTCCACAAAACAACAATATAGTTTCTTCTTGCGAGCCTTAGTCTAGTCAATTAAGCATCTAAGTGTGAAGATATGGTCAATAGTGGAGAAGGCTCGTCTAAAGCCGGCCTGTTCAGGTGCACGAAGATTTAAGGTCTCCATATACTCGCTAAGCTCTGCCTCCATTACTGCACCATATAATTTAGCAAGGGTATGACCTATCATAATGGTCCTATAAGTATTTGGGTCCATGGGGTCCCCCCCCTTATGTATGGGGGCCACTGTGTTCATGGTCCATTGTGATGGAAAACCCTCTGCAAGGGCACGATTGAAGATTAGAGTTAGTAAGGGAGCTAGGCACTCTCTCGCGTATATGATGTGTTCTGCTCGCAATCCTGTGTGGTCCATGGACTTCCTATGTTGTAATTTCTTTATGACCTTCGTGACCCTAGAGGTCGTGAAGAGTGTCCCCACAGTAGGTCGGGGTGTGGAAGGCATTGGAATGGGTGGTTGGTTTGGGATGTGGTAAAGTCTCTCTGTATAAGTGTGCCAAGTTTCGGGATCTTCGATGGGTGTTTGTGGTCTTGGTTCCCGTAATCTCTTCCATGCAGTGGCACAATCGTTACTCATGAGCATGTGGTAGAGTTCCCAATATTGGGATGCCTCCCATGCTCGTCTCTTACGACGTGTCATCTTGCGCATTTCTTTACGAGCTTGTACTGAGGTAATACTACCACTGAGTTGCGATATTGTAAGTTGTCGATGTAAGCACCTACAATCCTCATCATACCATCTATTTTGTGGCATAGATCCTACTTTACCTTGATTGGAGTGTTTCGTGTATGGGAAGCTGCTAACCGCTGTAGAATGAAGGATGTGTGTGAGTTTCGTATTAAGGCTCTCTAAAGGTAGGGAGGGATCAAGGGAGGAGAGATGGGCTTGAACATGTCGAGCATATATGTCAGAGAGCTCATGTGTGAAATGTATTGTGGTGTCATGGCGTGGTTGACTAGAGTTGGTGACGTTAGAGATATCGCATTTTATCTCGAAGTAGAAACTATGGTCCGCGCCAATAGGACATGGGGCCACTCGGAAGGAGTTAATCATGTGGGTGGCTTCAGGGCGTCCTATTAGATAATCGACTGTGCTTTCCCCTCCTCCATGTGGGAAACATGTGAGCTCTTCCGAACCTGGCCACTTGGCTAAACCATTATATATGACCATCTGGTGCCGACTACCGAGTTCGAGCAAATGATGGCCAAAGCTCGTGGCGTCTGCACCTTGATCCTTTGATCTACGTGTGGTGTCTATGTCTGAAGGATCGACATTTACCATTTCTAGGTTTCTATTCATTTGAAATATTGTGCATTGTCGGGATTGGGTTCTCGCATTAAAGTCTCCTACAAGGAATACTTCGCCTTGGGAAGAATATCGGATTATGTCATCCGATAGAGGTTCATATGGGGAAGGCCCATGTGGCACTCCGTCATCAACTAATCTCGCCTCGCCAGCCAGATTATAACGAGAGCCTTTTGGGGGGAAGTAACAAATGGCGAAAATTACTGCCTTGTCCTTGCTTGTGGAGACTTTCACCCACATAAAACGAGCTTCTGGGTCTGTGCTCAGTATTTCTATCCTATTATGTAGCTCCCTCCGAAACAATATTGCGACACCTCCAGATCCCCTGGTAGTGAATCGACGTGAGGTTTGTCTAAAAGCCGACTCCCAACGAAATCCTTCGACTCGTGGGAGTCCCCTATTTGGGTTTTGGTGTGTTTCTACTAGGCAAACTATATCTGATTCCTTTAATATCCCCTCTAGGCGGCCGGGGTGTGTCCAGAGTGCGCCGTTACAATTCCATAAGGTCATCCTAAGTGTGTTTTCTGTCACATGGGCCACACGCCGTCAATTAATAGTGCGATCATTTATGATCACTCGCCCATCTCGATAAAAGGCGCGATGCCCGTCTTTGCGAGCTTGCATAACCTTTGGCATACAACTCTTGCGATGCTCAATTTGCATCTTGGTGAGGTCTTCATCGAGATAGATAGGGTCCCCACCCAATCCTCGAAGAATTGGTCTCTTCTTAAAGAAAGTGATTCTAGAGTCTAAGTCTTTAAATTGAAGAACTAAGGCTCTCTTCCTAGTTGTGTCGCGTCCGGCCCTCCAAGCTTTGGTGATAGGTAGGGTCGTTGTGTACCCTAACATTTTCCCGAGTGTTTGTGCATCCTCGTCTGGGGATGCACCTTCCTTGAGCCCAGTGACACGCACATTTAGGCGTCGGGCCTGACGCATTTTCTCCTCTTCGAGGGTGGTATTAACAATATTTTCATCCTTTATTTCTTTTTTAATGTTTCTTTTAACGACATCTACCCAACCCGTTTTTGCTAACTCTATGTTATTTTTAACCTCCTCTTTAACTTTTTTGATCTCATCTTTTATATCCTCTATGGAGGATATTTCACCGTCCTCTCGGGATACCTTGATGTCATTAAGTTGTTGTTTGAGGTTTGTGTTTTCCTCTTTAAGTTTTTCTATTTCGGCCTTGAGGGTGTCTTTTTCCTCTCTATCTTTTTTCTTGTGGGTTTCGGCGTCTTTCACCCATTTTTTCATATCCGTCTCTATTTTTGTTAAACGGTTAAACATATCCAAAAAGTCCTCCTTACTTATAGCCTCGTCTTGTGTATCCTTGTGTTCCTTTCGTTTAGACATTGTAGTGTCAATAAGAAAAGAAAAAAAAGGATAAAGTAAATGGGTTCGAGACTTAGCCGAGTTTGTGTTATGTCGTAGTCACATTGGCATTTCGCACACGACGAGCACAGGCATGAAAGTCTAAATGTTATTCAAGTTGTCTCTCTAGTCTACCATGAGAGAGAGAGAGAGCCAAGTCGAAAAGCATATGTATGTTTTGGATGTTGGAGTATTTGGGGATCATTTCTAAGACCAAATTTGACCGATGAGACTAAGGCCAAAAATTAGCAGGCAAATTGCATTGGATGGGAAATCAACCCAGGACTATATCGTGGCAGAGTACTATTCTACCATAAAACTGCCAGTGCTTGACCCTATTGTTCTACTAGATTGCAGTACTTCAAACTTACAAAAAGCCCTAAATTTAACATTTATATATATTTACTTTATTATGGTAGTTTCCCATTATTTTGGCCAAAACACCTCTTCCCCTCCTTTTTCCTGCGTCTAGAGTCTAGACTGGGATGGCTTGTAAATTGCATTGGCCGGGATTTGAACCCGGGTTTGTACCGTGGCAAGGTACTACTCTACCCCTAGGCCACCAATGCTTGACCTATTAATAGTTAGGGTATTATTCTACTAGTACTAGACATCAATACTTGAAACATAAAAGAGCCCTAAAATTAACATTTATATATTTTAGTATATTTTGGCACATTCCCACTATTTTGGCCAGTATGCCTTGGTCTCTCTTCATTTTTGTCTCTTGTCCCCCTTTTTCTTGCCTCTAGAGTTTAGACTATGATGACTTTTATAATGACCAAGTGTTATGTCTAGACTCTATCCTCTTTATCTCTTGTCCAATTTTCATTGTCACTCTTTGATAGCAATCTAACGTGATGTAGTGCACAACAGAAACTTAACAATGTTTGTGCTCTCTTCATTGGAAATCTTTGTTTGTGTAACTCGAAATAACTGTTTGAAGTTGGGGAAGAGTAAAGTGCACTAGAGGGCCGAGAAGATGCCACAAAATTTTTTGTGGTCGAGTAGGAGTTGTCGGAGCTATTTGGGATGTGAACCCCAACATGTCATGTATGGTGTTACCGTACGAGATGTACGGGTGATTGATAAGTGGGGGTGAAAGATGTAATGTATGTGTAATCTTATACGATTATGAGTGTGAATGTAAGTGTGAGTGTGGTGGATACAAAGAGGTGTGAGTGAGTGACTAGGTGTGAATGCCCAAGGGGCTTGCACCCTTGTGTATCTACCCTTTTGTACCTATTTAACCCCTTATGGGGAATGAATGAACAATAACCATTTCTCTCTCAATCTCTCTCTCTCTCATCATCTCTCTCTCTTTTCCCTCCCCTTAACGTTGAACCCCCTTGGGAGGGGGGTGGAGCCATTCTAGGCACCACCCCCCACCCCGCAATGCTTCTCAATGGTTGTCAACATCTTCATGATCTCTCTCACCATCATACTCTCCATCATCTTCATTATTACACCATGTCTATCTTCGTCATCGATAATCATCATTGCCATTAGCCCTAACCCTAAAAACATATAACATATGGGAGTGCAATGCTAGTAGTAGTAGTAGTAGTAGTAGAGAGAGAGAGAGAGAGACCCCTTGAATGACCTTCACAACTTTTGTCCATTAAAATTGGAGGAGTGGTCCATTTGTGGCCATCAAGTGCTAGTTAAGAGTATGATGAAGTCACTGATACAAGAGTTTAGGCCATTCAATCTATCAAACTAGGTAGGCCTTTGTTGGGTCATCCTTAAATTACCTTTGGGAACAATAACCCATTTTATCTTTCCTATTGATTACATTTTCAATCCAATCAAGATATACACAATGCCTTTTATAATTAGGGTTTGGTTACATAGTACAAGGGGTTGTGGTTAATACAAAAGCTTGATGGATGGCCAACATCCAATAAACTTTGTCATTCTTTTAGGTCTTTCATTTTCACTAACTTTGTCTTCATTAATGGTTCCTCAACTTATATTAGATGCTTTAATAATCTCCTAACGTTCACAAGAATAACACATTTTAATTGGTGGTCAAACGACATTTTGAATTCTGACATATATTCACACACATCCTTAAATGTCCTAAATTCATACCTTTTCTTTTTTTAACACAATTCATCCATAAACATTCCTAACAAGATAAGGTTAAAGTCTTGTCATGGTGGCACCTTGGAAGTATGAAGTTTCGTTCCTAAGTCTAAAATTCAATACTAGATATATAAATCACCCCATTCACTAATAAAAGATATTTTTTTTCTAAAAAAACTCCTTCCATTAATTATAAAATTTTACAGATGAGAGTGTTATATACAAATCCGTGTAAGGATACAATAGTTCCATCTTATGTGGATGCCCACTATCTCAAGAAAAGGAGAGTGCGACCATTGTTGGATGAAGTCTAGTCGTTGTCTTTCAACTCCATCGGATCCGCCCTTGAGGCCATCGTATTGGATCTTTAGAGTGGTTACAACGTCGCTCCATATATCTTGCATTAACATTGCGAGATGCGTGGTTTGGTTGGAGAAGACCCGTCTACACTGTTGTTTCCATAGACTCCAAAGAGTAATTGGGTTGACCAATTCCAACACAACTTGAGGTTTGGCATTAATATAATAGAAGATGTTTTCAAATTGTCTTTATCTTTCATAGTAATATAATTATTTAATGAGAAGCTAGCCAAAAAACTATAAATTTATTCTCTCACAATGTCACAATACTATCTACGAAAGTGCAAATATAGGGTAAGGGAAATGGATCCAATTTTGTTGTCACATTCAATTTCCGTTAATACATACAAATGATGATCATTCTTTGCAGCAATTTGTCGTGCTCTACTTTGAACTTCCATGCAAAGACATCTTTACATTTCTTCAAAACTATGGTTAGGTGATATGTCTAATTTGAATTCAAGATCAAGATTGACACTTTACCTTACTACTATAGGGTTGGTTATCTTCACTTCCAACATTTTTACCAACTATAGATCTAGTTATTTTACTTTTAGTCTGTCCAAACTTTATTTCAACTGGTTTGATAGTATTTCACATATCCATGTTTAACTTGTTATCACTTAATCCTTGTCCAACTTTTATCTCAATTTGTTTGATCATTGTTTCCATATCCATGTTTGACTTGTGGCAGCATTATCCTTCCTTTCCAGTAACACAACGAGTTTTGCTATATGTAAGTTGTCTACTTTGCATTTTGATTCAAAATTATGATATCCAGCCGAATTAGCTTTGAGTCGGTATCTAATGTGATTTTTTTCAATACACAAATGATTTGGTTCACTTCTCCTTTGATGTTACCACTTCTTGATGCTTTCTCTAGGTTGTTGAGGATTGGTGTCAAACATGTGGTTACTCCATGAATGCACGTGAAACCAAAATAGTGGTGATCAAAACCAAACCACCAAGGATATATCTATATACTTGCATGACTTGTGAGGGAGGCCCCATTTTAGTGTCAACCTACCGCCCCAAGAGCATATCATTTGAAGGTACTCCTCCTTTGCCATTGGCACATTCTCCTCTTATATTGATCGATCCATAATCCAAGTGTGAGGTCAAGCTAGAGAACCCTTGTTACACCCATAGATCACTAATCAATTGATGCCAAAACTTAGCATTAGTTATTGGGATAGAGAGAGACAAAGCAAATGATATGAATTGGCATGTTAATGTGTTCAAAAGGGCAACATCTCCTATGAGGTGATTGAAATTACATTCGTGTGAGTTTTTTTATGCACTCTATTATAACAAGGAATAAGAAAAGGTGAAACGGCACACTCTGGAATCGAACGGACAATAGATCAAGTATGGTAAAGGTTTAGTACTACCACTACTCATACAAAGATCAAAAGAAGCTCATCACATGAGATATCGCATTATGTAATCTCTAGAATGACATGAATACCTTCTTTCATATTTGAGTTCATTGAAAATGATCAAGATGGACGAGTCAATCAACTAGGTATCTCACAAATAAGTGGAATGACCCCTTGTCAAACTATTCATGGAAATTGAACCACATAATGCCTAACCCAAAACACAAAGAAAAGATTGATGCCAACCATTGTTCTAATTATTGAAAATAAATCACAAGAATTTGAATGTCGAAATGACTCATTGAAAACCAATAGCAACCAAAGTCGAACAAAATTCATACGGATGAATGAAAATCAAGTGTCGAAATGTTGAATGAAATCGATCCGAGTGACTGAATTCAATCCAACTCAAAATTGGTTGAATAAAAATGAATATCCAGGCGAACAAAAATTTGACTAGGGACCAGATTGAGTCCAATTTCCCTGTAGAATCTACACCAACAAATATCAAGACTGAATGTAATCTGGAGACATCACCAAGTATCAAGTCCGAATCGAATCAAACCTGAATCGATGATTATCAGACCAAATCATATGAGTGACGATTCCATTACCTAATGCCATAGAGAACCAGATGAAAACTGGATACCATGTGAGACTTGAGAATTCAGTTATGAAGAGGGTTAGGGCCAGAGGGGACGAGTCTTTTGTCAGGCGCGGCGTCGTGAAGTTGTTGGATCTCGTGGGAGAAGCCATGACTGTCAATGCTTTTCATGAATGGAGCTGGAATATATTCATATTCATGTGATGATGAAACAGGAACATGATGATGATGATGATGATTATGTCGAACCCTAGTCTCATCTGATGGGTGTAGCTCTAAGAGCCTTCCATAGCTCCCACATCTACTCAACATAATGTGGACCAAGAAGAAACCAACACTCCACACAGCATTCTGTCTATCTTTGTACATAGTCTTCTGCAATCGCCCACAAAAGTTTTTTTATGCAGAGCAAAAAATCATACAGACAGACATACTATTAGTATTACATATACGTACACATTCATTTATGTGGGGCTCACTAATCTATAAAAACCTAAAACATGTCAAATCCTAGTAAAGTTTCTTCTTTTATTGTTTGCTCAATTGCGTGTGTCGACTTCTTTACCGACACATTTCGTTGGCAAAGTGCGCATCTTCTAATCAGAATTTGAAAAACTGAATGGACTCTTCTTGTCCATCCCTCACACTTTCATATAATCTTAATTCCCTAGTTTAACAACATTTGTTTCTCTTTCAACAATTTTGTATGTTTTATGTAGTTTTGGTGTATTTGTAGAGCAAAGATTGGAACATAATGTTCATCTATACGTCACATTCAAACTAATTGATCAAACCTTGCACTTAGCATTATAAAAGTCTCATGCATTGTTTTAAACCTACATAGTTCTATGTGATGGGATGCTCATCTCGTTGAAACAAGCAAATTTGCACAAATGTGTTTGAAGAATCAACTTGTTTGATTATGAATATGTTCACTAACCTACATTTTAAGAGAGGGATATGTTTGATGAGTTTATTATCAAGTTCTTAGAGGTCAAATATGGCTTATGGAATTGAGATTGAGAGATAAGTTGTGCAAGGATATGGTATAGTTGCAAATGATGGAATACTCAAAAAGTAAAATCCCAACCTTGTTCGGAGCAAAACATGCATGTTTGATCAGAAACTTGGTTAATCACCCTATGCCCCCTCTCATATTGAAGAGAGTGTAAGCTTATGTCATGCAAAAGCAACGGATCATTGAAATAATGGTTCTCGAATATTTAAATGTGCACTAATATGTTACTTTTTATGTGTGGAATTTGAATAGTTTCTCGATAAATCCTTTTCTCACTTAAAATGCTTCAAGCAAAACAAACAAAAAAATTCCCTCGTTCATCCTCATTTGCATTAATAGTTATTAATATCATCGTAGTCATGAAAGTAGTGTAACACCAAAGTTTTACATAATCGCTAAAGCCAATATAACTCAAGAATCTTGGAGGCCAAAGGCTTTCATTTAGGTAGGAATATGAATATGAGAATATACGTTTGTGTACCAAATGAAAGGGTTTATTAGTCATGGACATTGGAAGCCATAAGGTAAAATAGAGTTAAAGATGTTGGATCCACACTCCATGAGTGGGGAGTATAGAGGTATGGTGTTATATCTCCATTGCAATCATGCTTAGAGAATGTATATGGACAACATGCTCATGTTCTATAATATTGGGATGTGAGAATTGATTTGTTGTAAAAGAATCACCACCCATCATATAGGCGAAAAAAAGTGTTTCTCTTTAAGTTCCAACATGGATTAAAGTTTTAGTAAATTTGTGCATATTACTAGTGAACACGGGTATATTACATTATCTTAGTAACTAGTAAATTTATCTTTTATAAAACTACCTTCACTTGTCATCTTAGTATGTATGGTCTATAAGGTATGTCTTTTTATCTTGATCATGCAATCTTAGTATGTATGGTCTATAAGGTATGTCCTTTTATCTTGATCATGCACTGCATATAGGCACATTGCATATGGGTTTATAAATCTTAGTGAGGATCTACGCTAATGGAGGTGTAGTTGAATGCAAGATTGCATATGGTTTAAGAATTTTTTAGTAGTATTTAATTTATGGTCTCAAGATCAATTGTCAGTCACATAATTGATAAGTTATCATTTGTTACATGGGCTTGTAAGACATGAATTGTTTATCTGCATGACATGTACCCATAGATACTTTTAAGTTTAACTCGTGCATTTCATGTAAAAGTTGGGTTGATGCCCAAGAGAGGTTATTTATTAACCTCATACTTGCTTGAATTAATATAAACTATATACAATCTGATGATGATCCACTTTTGGTGCAAACAACCTATATGGAGAATGTTATATGTAACAAATATCAATAAATGTAAAGGTGAATGGATGTTTAAACTTTGGCTAGGATCAAAACCAGTTTCCCCTTTACACTATTAACATAGTTACAACATTGTGCGATGTTTTATTAAATTTTTAAATTTTTTGCTGACAATGGTTTATATTATGTCTAAAGCAATTTAGACGATACTTCAACACAAAAGCTTAACTATTTCAACTACTATTGCACTACAACAGCCATACATATCTCCCAAAGCATTGCCAAAAATAGTTGTACATTGTGCCACATATTTTGCTTTTCAAATGAAAATTTAATGTGATTAGAAAAGGTTATAGTACATAATACAAGTCTGAAAAAGTCATCGACAATCATAATAGCTTTTGTACTGGTAAACATAGTTTCATCCAATGTTATCCTTATTTATACCCAACACGAATTGTCACCTATGTGCTACATTAACCATAAAAGGCAACACCACAAGTTTTAATTGTCGACATATTTAATATAAGGATATTAGTAAAGATTCCATAACCATAAGGTCACTTGATTGTTATTTGTACTCATTTATCATCAAACAAATCCAATTCTTGTCTTTTATTGTAAAATTTATATTACTTGCAAGGTGAAAATCCACAAAGAAGAAAAGGGAATGTACGAAGTGTTAAAAACACAAGTGCTTACAAGCACTCACAATAAAGAAGATAAAATTGAAGTGGGATGTACTTGACTGTAGATGTGGGCCATCCAAATGGTCAAAAGTGCACAAAATCTTCTCCATTCGAAGGAAAGGTCATTGTTTGACATTCCACACTGAATATGTCCAAATAAAATGCATTTCCCAAAACTTGGAAATTGGCATATCATGCATGATGCGATGAAGTTGGCTATCTTTGGAAGTTTTAACCTACAACAATATCATTTACATGTTCTTGAAGTTACGAGGAGGGTTGCAACAAGTTGTACACTAGACATGTTTTAAACTTGTCCATTGGAACAAAAATATTGCCTTTCTTCAATATCCAATCGTGAATCTTGTAATCTTTGTCTAAAGGGAGAACAAATACTAATAATTATACCCACTTTGTCACTTCATTTCATATGAGTCAATGATGTGGCCCAAGACTATAGCAACATGCTATGCAATTGAAGCTAAACAAGAGATGCCGATCATTGATCACATCCTAAATCGATTTGAATCCCTCCTTTGCTAAGGAAAAAGCTTTACTAACTTTGTCCAGTCAATGATCATAAAAATATAGCAATTCTAGATTCTTGTTTAGCCAATGATCATAGAAATATAGCTCTTCTAGGTTATTGCTCCCTAACTCAAATTTTCAATGTCAATAGACCCTTCAAGATCCCTTCAAAGTGTTAGCAAATCTTTCCTCTAAAAAAATCATCATCCAACAACATTCAATTATTTGTAGAGGATGGCTTCAACATTCATTGTGAGGCATGAATCACCAACACCAAAGAAAGGGTGCTTGCCGAAACCAATTCCCCTAGGTTGATTGGGCTTGGTTAACCCTAAATTGAAGTATAAAAAACTTAAGTTTGTTTGGTGCAATAGAAGAACAAGGCTCATAGATTGTGCTTGATTTGAGGTTTGCTTGGCTTTGAAATATGCATGGCCTAATTTTGTTATAGCATAGATGAATGGTATTAGTGCTAAACTACATATTTGAAACTCATTAAGGTTCATCTTTTTTAGTGACAACCATTTTAGCCATCATTGCATTAAACACAACTTCCTAGCAAAGCTCTTACAACACTTATAATACCTGTATTTTTGCCAAGAGAGAAGATCAAAATGGATTAACATGCTAGATTTTAGGTTTGTGGAATTCAAGAATAATGTGAAAGCCCTCTCCAAGTAAGACAAAAACAATTTTAGGGTCTCAATAGTTACAATTTAGAAAGAATTACCAATATACAAATATAATAATGGAAATTTGTCAAAAAGTCATGGAAATTACATCAACAATCCATTTTCACAAAGTTGATTATTATCAAAATTTGATCATTGACTGATAATTAAAAAGTTCCTACCGCTTGCAAGTACTTAAAAATCAAAGCTATCTCATTTATAAACAAAAGTAGCATGTAGTTATGATTAATTATGCTATGAAGGACATAACTATGCAAAAATAGATGTCAAATTATTAAGGGAAACGTACAAGGATACCCCTAGAAGTTCGTCTATTTACCAAAATGCCCTTGGAAGTTCCAAATTTACCAAACTACCCCTATGTCCAAAAAATTACACTTTATAAAGTAATTATACACTCAAAACAACAAGCCCTATTTATCAAAGATGGAAGAAATGGACCCAAACTAACCCTGTTTACCACAGATTTGAGCGTTTAATTACTTTATTAGGTGTAAGTTTTTGGACATTGGGGTAGTTTGGTAAATTTGGAACTTCCAGGGGCATTCTGGTAAATAGACGAACTTCCAAGGGTATCCTGGAACTTTTCCCAATTATTAATTAGTCCCAGCAAGAATTAGTGATGCTCTGATTTCCAATTCCTCTGTAACTGAGTATTTGCGAAAAAAATTTGATGGTTGGTACTTATCTGTTCATTACTTTTCTCGCAAATTCCTATGATTATATTGGTATATATTTGCACTTTTCACTTTTTTGTGAATCTATGAATAGTTCTCTGCCATAATATCATTTAGAAATATACTCAAAACACAGAAGCAGAAAAGAATCCATTGGGGTTCAAATAAAAAGCAATCTGAATACAGAAAGACAAGTAAAATTTCTAGTTATTGAAGCTTTTTTTTCACTGTCATGTGTCAACTTTCAAGTTCTTCCATATCAACTCATCAATCATCCTACTGTTTATGCAGTATCGCTATAGGGAAGACCACTCATTAGCATAAAACTCTAAATCAATACTCTCCCCTCCTCAAACTTGAAAATTACTGCCCTTCAAATACAATCTAACATTACTGCTTTTGCCAAAAGAATATATTTGATCCTTTGAAAAGAGACTTAATTTCTCTCGCATCAAATTCTCTCTGTATTATTTTTGTTAATTATTAATCAAAGTTAATACATACTTCATGTGTATCAGGTTCATCAACTAGAATATCCAAATTTGTTTTTCTTTTACAAAATATGAACCAAAAAACAGCACAATGAATTTGGAATAGAGAATGGGTTCTCACATCAATAATGACACATCCTTTGCAGCAATCTGAGCAAGACTCTATATTTGAAACCAGAGAGTAGGCAACAAGGTAGCCTTTTTCACTGGATTATATTCACTTGATTATAGCACCCTTTTCCATCACATTAAACTTAATTAAGATAGTAAAGACCATGTGCCAATACTTTCCGCCCTATGATTGAGTAGCTGTATCTTGCTGTAATTTAACAGACTTTTCCTTCTCAAATTGTTCTATTGCGACCTCCATTTCATCTGACCCACCTACGGCCTTCATTGTGTATAGATATACTCCTCCAACAAACATGGTAAGGCTGCTTGCAACCACAAAGTTCTTCACTTGCATCCGGGAAAACTTTGGAAGTCTCAAACCAGTCATTTGCTGAAAAACAGTATATGAATTTTAAGATGCTTTACAGGCCTTCCGAAGTGACAGTTCCCAATCCCTCATAAACAAGTGAATGCCCAATAAAACAATGCTAACCACTTGGTGTTTGTATGTACAAATACAAAACAAATGTCAGTGGACATATTCCCTTCCCTTCACTATCAATGGTGTAAGGGAGCTTAAGGATTTAAGACCATCCCAAAAAGAACACCTTTGAATATAAGGGAATTAAGAGAATAAGGGCCAAAGATTTTCATGAGGCCAGTGCCTTTCATTAGAGATGGGTATCTAAGATTGTTGGGTTAACAAACTAGGTTAAGGCACCTAAGGTTTATGGGCATCCCTCTCTCTCTCTCTCTCTCTCTCTCTCCCTCTCTCTCTCTCTCTCTCTGGGATGGAACATTTTATACTAATGTAATTTGTACAATATATGCAAAAACCAGCACACGTTTTTTGTGTCTATGGCAGGTACAAGGATTAAGGCAGAATGTCTGTGTAGCCAAGGAACTGGAAACAGAAAAATGAGCCACAATTTTTAAGAAACGTTGATGCGATCCTTGAGAAGCCCAAGATGTGACTCCAAATGCCTACCAGTGCAGCCACCAACCCAGGAGAGGTGGTGCCATACATACCCCCACCAGAAGCGCCTTAAAGGAGAATAGAAAGAACCATGGCCCCACATCCCAAAGTCATCACACGGATCATGAATGCCAGGACCTAAACCAGTGTAGCTCACAATAAAATGGTGATTACCAATGATCCCCATAAATGATCAGGACAACTGGTGGTGATTACGAGAGGATTGGTCAGAGACCCATAGTTGAACAACCTAAATCGCCCACTTGAGCACAAAGAATAACCCCAAGGGAAAATTTGCCACACCTACCTTTGTTGCCTCACCTAGGTGCTAGGCTTGGGGGATCATCAGGCATGGCTAAATGAGGAATGATTGACCCAATACGATCAAGAACAATTATAAGAGGTGCTCTCACATTACATGGATGTAGATGGAAAGTCAAGCTTGTGTACGTAACAAGATTATAACCAACAGGGAGACTTGATCTTTAATGGGATACTGTTGAATGCCTTATTTGGATTTCCATCATAGAAAAAGACTTTTTCCATAATACTCACTCAGCATCAGCAAAAAATTATTAATACCAAAATAAGGGTGTTATTATAGGAACCTGATGGTTATGAGAGAATAATTTAACCGCCAAATCTCCCAAGGGGAAGATTTGTTTTATATGGGATGATTTGTCGGGCCAGGTCTCTTGAAAAGCTGAATATGTGTATTTTTTCAGCTGGTCATAGATACAAAAACCAAATAAATCCTCTACTCGGGGCCAAATATATACAGAAGATCTCTTTGAATATGTGCTTTCCTAACTCCGTATCAATACATGAAACCAAATCAAGTAACTGCTACGGCCAACTATCTAAGCTCTGTACCGACAAAAGTAGAAAAAAAAAATACCCGATCCTAATTGCTTGGAATAGAATAAAATCAGGTCCGTCCTAACCCTAAAACATCCATAAAATTACCAGAACCAAACCCCAATAAAGAAAGAAAGAGTACCATACCCTACAAACCAAAAAGAACGACGCAGAAAAAGAGAAGCTACAAAAAGGAAAAGGAATACCTGTAGCAGAGCGGCAGAATGGATTTGTCTCCCAAAGGTTTCTTTCTTTCTTCTCCTGAGTCCTGCGTCTGCACTGAAGCTGCTGCACAATAGAGAGAGAGAGAGAGAGAGAGAGAGAGAGATGATTTGGGCGCTTTCACACGGTCATGGGCACCCAACCCAACCCAACCCAATCCCCCTAAGGCCCTAGCGAGACAAAAAACACATTCCTCTTCTTTCGTGTTGAACCCTCCCCACTCTATCTGGCAAGTTGCAACCATGTTTTACCTTGATTCATCATCATACGTTAAACCATAGCCCTCGGTTCCATGCTCACCCAGCACAGGGGGGAGGATAGAACAACGTTGTGAATTGGCATGCCCAAGAGGTGTATAGATGACAACTTTAATAGTTTCATTGTTGTTGCTGCAGCTCCTTCAACCAATTTGTGCAAAGGCTAGCTGGTTGCAAGATTTATTTTACTTATATCTACATTAAACACTATTTATTACCTTACTCTCCTATAGATATGAAAAATGTAGATTCCAGAATAACATAGGAGCAAGCAGTTATGCAAAATATTTTTGTATGTGTTGCAAGCTACATTTTTGCTGTAAATGCTCATTCTTAAAGCTTATTGAATAAACCTGTCTCTATCCCACACAGGTGAAGAGGCCTAATTGATGATGAATATGTACTTAATGACAGTTTTTTAGGTTCCATATGAATGGTCTTTTGTTCATTACCTTGTCATTTGATAAGAACGGTTTGTGTTGCCTTTCCTACCCCTATTATGCCACGATTTCTCTAGTATGATAATTTGATACATTACCAATATTGCATGTTTTCTTGTGTGTAAAATCACATGTGTTAAGAGAATAAGCTGGATCAAATAGAAATTGTTGTGCACATGCAACCAATTTGCGAAAGTTGATGGTGAACTAAGTGATAACTGTTCATGACACACTTATAGCACAACTGTACCAATATAGGTAGGAGGCAAAATTTCCAAATTTCTTTCCTTGTTTTTCTTATGTAAGTACAATTTACAAGTGATAACTTTAAAATGAGCTGTTATTTGAATATCATGTAAAATAACATATATCATGTTGTTGTTTGTCTTATTTTTATACATATATCGTTATGTGGCCTAAGAAAAAAGTGAAGTTGTGTAGCATAGAGCTTACACCAATTTGTGTGCCTCAATTCTTTTGTTTCCCTTAGACCTCATGCATCATCTTTTGTTTATTTTTCTTACGTAAGTACAATTTACAAGTGATAACTTCAAATTTGCTTGTTCTAGAGTTGACATATATCATACTTTTGTTCATCCTAATTTTTATCCAGCATTATGTTCCCTAACCAAAAAGTGGAGTTGTGGAATATAGAGCTTACACGAATTTGTGTGCCTTGGTTCTTTAGTTTACCTTGGATCCGATGCATCATATCTTACTCACATTTATCATGTCCAGTTTGAATAATCATGTGGACATGCAGTTTTATGTATGAATTAATTGTCCTCTTTACATTATTATTGCTCTAAACATGCGTAGAGCATGGAGGTAACCCCGGTTTGTGAGCCTCACTTCTTCACTTTGTGCCATAAGCAAAGTTATGGAGCACGAAGGACAACCTGATTTGCAACCCCCAATTCTTCGGTTATGCTTAGATCTGATGCATGATATCGTTCACAATATAATCAAATTAAGTTCTGCCCGCATGATTATGCATGAATTAATTGCCTTTTTTAGACATCTAAAAGCACCTTGTTGGCTTATGTTCTTGTATATTCGTCTTAGTACAACAAATGACAACTTAAAAGGTTCAAGTATCTAGTTGTGAGTGGCCTAAGCAAATAACCAAACTTACTTTAGCCAAAATTAAATGTAGCATATTTGAGCTAGAAGAGGGCAGAAGTTTCAGAAAAGCTCAAATGCTAGAAAGAGAAATACCTACGTTGAAGGGCATATCTGTTGCCACAACATCCAAACCAAGAGCATTTTTTCATTGCCACTCTGAAGAAAGTCAGGCTGACGAAAATTACTAAACTGAAAGAGAGCAGCTATCAATCATGTGACACATTGCGACATCTAAAGTTAACTTGGGACAGGGCAGCATATTCCACACATAAGGAAATGAGTTTTACATCACAAATCACTCCACAATCAAAATTAAGAGTTAGGATGTCACCCATTCTCTTTGGTCTGTTACCAATTATGAAAGTGATTTAATCCTGAGCATCCTGAAGCTTAAGCATATTGAAGTTTACGCACATTGTCCTTACCTCTTCTCTCAATTTACCTTTAACATACAAAATTAATCCTACCGTCAAAGAACATATCCCACAAAGGAACACCCTTTAAGTTCTACAAAGAAACTTATTTTTATCAAATAATCCTCACTGACAGCAATGAGCCCCATACCAATTGTTTTGCAACCGTTGAATTGCCACAGCAAAGTTCAGCTGAAATATTGAAATATAATACTTCACTATTTCTGGTACCAATTTTGTTTTGAATGCATCTCTGCTTTTCTTTCAGGGTTTCTTTCAATGAAAAGCAAATCCTTAAACATGCAGCATGTAATTATAAAATGCATAGTCTAATATCAAAAAAATGGGTACACAAGTAAGAGAAAGAAAATTGATATGAAGATCAATCAAACAACGTTCAATACACAAGCAATAATGAATTTTGACTCATTACTCTATATGATTAAAAACAGCCTGGTACACCTGACCTGCATATCATTAAAAGAAAATTTTAGCATTTGAACACACAGGAGGAAACTAGAATGCAAAGGTATTTGTATAAACCTCCAATTCTCTAATGACTGAACTTCATAGAATTAACCTTCTTTGTTAGGAATATGCACACTTTAGTGCATACAACCAACCAAGGTAAGATGCCTATCTGCAGAAATTAATAATGCATTACTGATGTCAAAACATAATCATATGTACATATATATAAATATCATACATATATAAATACGATGACTTCACCTTGATACTCTCGCGGTTTTGTGGGCTGTAATTTCTCCATGTTAAAGCTTTATCTGCAATCAATAATGAACCAGCAAGACATGATTGTTTAGTTTCAAAAACAATGACAATTCAAGGAAAAATATGATATAAGTGTGTGTGTACATTACCAAAAGGATAAATAAAGTGAGAAGGAATAACTGATACAGGATACCCCCAAAACCAGTATACTAACACCAGGTAAGTGAATGCCTGAAAAGAACATGCTTTTATTTAAATATTTGAAACTGAGCATTTAAAAATGCTACTAAAAACATACAAAGACATATCATGCCATTATTCGCATATGACAAACAAAATTCAATATTCCTTTACTGTTTCAAACAAATCTTTTGTACTAACCCAAAACTCTTTTGCATCTAAGTTTTTCTTAGTCTATTTTCCCAAAATTCTGAACAATTTGCCAGTTTTGCGATGCAATCAATCGTGTTATAGTTGATCTTATCATTTCTGATCCACGATACAGTATTGCAGAAATTCGGATGAGGAAGCACTCCAAGGAAGCAATAAATTGGGTAAATCCCATAATTACCATTTCACAGTAGCTCTTATCATAATGTATCTATGGTACAGCACTCCTTATGCAGTTTTGAGGCTGCTGCATGCTTCCTATCGATATATATGAATTACATCACGCCATATTTGAAAGTCATATCAAGTTATTAGGAAGGTATCTCATAATACCTTTCACTTCTTCCCAATGCTTTTTTCCAGGGTTTGCCATGTACCTGCTAACCATTCAAAAGCAATGCCAGGAGGTGTAGCAATCAAGGCATACATCAAACTGCCAACAGCTAAGCATATGGAATCTTGGCCATTCCAACCTTTTATCATCAGATGTAGAACTGTCTTCTGCATCGAGTTTCACATACAGAAGCTGCAAAGCCTTGCTGAGATACTCCTGCTGACATAGAGAGAGTAATCCTTTTGACCAATTTCTGAGTATTCGCATGCCAAGGATGTGATTTGCATCACCAAGATCCTTCATATGCAAGTTGTCATGAAGACTTTGCTTCAACGAATAAAAGGCATAAGTGTCCCTGCCTGCAATCAGCATGTCATCAACATACAAAACCAAGATAATCAGCTGCCATCTGCTGCCTTCTTGGTATACAAGCAGTGATCAACTTGACTTCTGTGAAAACCTTGAGACTGCATAAATGTGTCAAATTTATGATACCATTCTTTTGGTGCTTGTTTCAACCCACACAAACTCGTTACGAGCTTACAGTCCATCTTATCTTTGCCTTTTCCAGCAAATCCATCTGGCTGCTGCATATATATGTCTTCATGCAGATAACCATGTAAAACAGCAGTTTTTACATCCATCTGTAAGAGCTCCATATCTTCAGCTACAACCAAGCCCAAAATGGTTCTTGTAAAGAATCTAACTCTCCGAGAGTTGGGTTTGCAGAAGTGTAGTGCGTGTGTGTGAGTGGGTGTGTGAGCAAGAGAAGAATAACCAGACATAATAAAATAGACGATATGGGGATGACAACATATGCACCGAAGAGAAAACTATGTTAATCAACTAAAAACAATGGGCCAAGGGGGTTTTATATATAAGTCCTCAAGGAACTGCCACACTAAATGTGGTTGGTGGAATCTAATCAAGATATCTACTCGAGTACAATTCTGTCATAAGAATATCATATATTCTTTGACCACATTCATAATTGACAACTACACGGATTACAATAAAGTGTGATCATGCACTTTTTCAAACATTGTGCTTTTCTTCATAAGCTCATGTTCACACAAGTTGAGCTTGATTCTTAACATGCCCCCTCAAGGTCAATTGTTTGTCCTCTTAAGCTTTGTTGTCTTGGTGTAGTTGAAGACTCAGTCACAGTTGCTCAAGCTACTAAACCGCAATTTTCCCATTGCTTCTATGTACTCGATCTTGATATGGCAAGGTTGATCTTGCCGATCTAAAATTTCAAGCTTGTCAAGGGTGCGAACAAGGTCGGGCTTATCTCTTACATAAAAAATTCTGGGCTTTGAAAAGTCTTCCTCCAACTTGTCAGGTCAACTCAAATTAGATGTGTCAGGCTTACTTTGTCAATGCCAGTCTCACTCTTCCTCTTTTGTGGTGCTGATTCTCCATGTGTTCCTTTGTCTTTGTACCTATACTCCCCCCCAAGCTCAGCATATCAGTAGTCAAAGGCCTAGATCCACCGAGAACTGCCGCAACTTGTCAAAACCTAGTTTTGTGAAAATATCAGCCACTTGCTCGTTGGTGCCGATGTATTGGAGGTCGATGTCTCCGGCCAATATGCGCTCACGGATATAATAATATTGCACCTCGATGTGCTTAGTATAGGCGTGAAACACCGGAATCTTTGCGAGTTGGATGCTGCTGAGATTATCACAGTGGATCAATATAAGCTTGTTCACCAATTCGTTGAAGTCTTTCTGCAGTCTTTTAAGCCATACAGCTTCGCACACAACTATGATTGCTTCCCTACACTGCTATGCCAACATGAGTGGGCCTTGAAGGCCGAGTTTAGGAAATCTCCTTTGCTTTATCTTCAATGTGTGCTTGACTATGCATGGTTTGTGGCCCCAACATTGTAATGTTTTGCGTTTTTTCAATTGCTTGTAAGTGCATCCTTGTTGTTCCATCGGACAGCATGGCCAGCATACATCTTCGTTGGGTCTCATTGGGCTCGACTGGAATTTTGGTGGCCACATTGCTTAGTAGATGAGATGTTTGGTTAGTGGTCTTCGCATTGTTGGCTGTTCCGTGCTGCTCCAAGAGATTGCTCCGTTGTCAAGTGAAAACATAAATCTCCTATCAGATGTGTTGCACTCTTCTGGGCATACAATTCTTGGAGTCTAGTCCAGATTGCATAGCCAAAGTCCAAACGTTCAATGTTAAACAACAAGGCATTAGAGACTGATCACTCAATGGTCAAATGTGCAAGCTCATTCAACTCCTCCCAATCATCTTGGTTCATATCTATAGGCTTTACCTCGATTGGCTTTGCCTAATTCTACAATTGGATATTGTGGCTCAATAGTCAAATGTGCAAGCTCATTCCACTCCTCTCAATCATCCTGGTTCATATCTATAGGCTTTACCTCAATCGGCTTTGCTTGATTCTACAATAGGATATTATAGCACTGATTTTGCCACACAACAAAATTGTGTGCACCCTCAAGCTTCTTGATGTGCATGAGATGGTTGCTATCACTACTACCAACCATAATTTATAGAGAATGGAAAATGACCAAAAATTCAGCAAATGCAAGCCCAAACCCCACGAACACTTGTAAATGTGTAAGGAATTTGCTTGCAAAGAACCTATGAGGGCAATATGATGAATGCAGCACAGCCCATCTCCTGCCTACACTAACCTATAATGAGGTGCACTAATCGTCGTCTTCTCTGAAAATGTGACCTACCATGCTGACTATCGTTTGCACTGAAAACATGACCTGTCGTGCTGACTATCACCTACACTGAAAATTGGGCCTGTCATGCTGATTGTAAATTGCTCTACAAACGTGACCTATCAAGCTAACTGTAACTTGCTCTAACACCAGCTTGAAGGGAGCTGATAGCAAATCAAGACACCACTGAACCACACACACACACAGACAGGCACAAAGAATTAGAATTAGAATTAGAATTTTTATTGTCCATAAAGAGGCCAATTTTGACCTATGGGACCAAAGTATTCATGTGTTCTTGATATGCGTCTCCTTCCTAAGAAGGGGTATTCATACATTGAAGCACAAAGTCTCTATATGTGAATAAAGCATACACATATGAGCTCAACCTTCTCGATGGTGTCTTAAATATGGCACTTAAGTTATCACTCCCTCTTAGTATGTCAGCATATCTTGAACGAATTGCACTATATGTCAAGCATGTCAAGATCAAGTGACATTCATCCTCTACCATGCCTTCATTGCATACTTTGCGTGTCTTCAAATTAGTTACATTTTGATACCATGATGCAACTTCAATACCTAACTTGTGAGATCGAGTGCAAAGTAGTTTAAGGGCTCTACGAGCATTACTGCTCATATTGGTAATGAGATAAGGTTGGATACGATCAATAGGCATTCTTACTTTATATTGAGACACACACACACAAACTTGAAGAAGATTTTCGCAGCTTCAACCACAGCGAGAAACCTTCGACTCCAGTAGGAGTTGAACAATATTCGGCAGGGGGATATGTCCATGACGGACTATACCCTCCGGATCAAAGACTTATGCAATTCACTTGGCTCCATCAATGTCGTAGTTGATGATGACGAGATGGTGCATATCTGCCTTGGCGGCCTCGCACAAAAATATGTCTCATTTCGAACTGCCATAACAACAAAGGAGAACCCCAAGCTTTTTCGACTTGCAATCCATGCTAATGGTTGAGGAGAACCATACACGGTCGAAAAGAACGGCATCTGATGGGCAGATGCTATATACACATGATGATCTCGGTCGAGGTCACGGCCATGGTCATGGAAATCGGGGGAGGAATAGCCGAGGAAGAGGTGGACGACGTCCACAACAGTTTAATTCCAGGCAGCAAGAAGGTCGAAGCAACCGAGGGAATTCCGGCAAAAAGGGGAGCTTCCACCAGCCTGCATCAACCAGGCAGAACCAGTAAACTGAGTGCTGGTATTGTGGAAAGCCTGGCCACTTTGAAGCTGAGTGTCGGAAGAAGAAGAATGACTCAGCTGCCTCACCCTGGCAGCAAACAAACTATGCTGTGATGGCTGACCTAGAAAACAAAGGACCGATGTTTGTTATGCAACACCGGGCGAATAGCATGATAACAAGTGTTTCCCACCCTGATGATGTCTGTTTCATGGACTCAGGTGCCTCAAATCACATGACAAGTCATCAAGAATGGTTCATGAATTTGAGGGAACCCGAGAGACCCGGCGTGGTGGAGATCGGTGATGACTAAACACACATGATTGAGCACATTGGAGATGTGGCCCTTAACAATCATGAAAACAAGGGCTATATGAAGGATGTACTGCATGTCCCAACAATCACAAAGAATTTGGTCTCGGTTAGCCAAATTGTCGAGCAAGGAATGCAAGTACGATTCAACCAGGAAGGTTGCTTCATCGAGGATAAGGGCCAACTTATCGCTCATGCAAGAAGAGACGGTCGCATGATGCGACTGAGGTGAACACAGCAATGTATGCAAAGGGACTCAAGGCTGAGTCTGATATTGAGTTGTGGCACAAAAGGGGATGTGCGCGGACTGCCATCATTTACTTCGAAACATCCTGATAATGTATGTGAGGCGTGCCAACTAGGCAAGCAACATAAGCATCCATTCCTAAGCGAAAGAAATGTGAGTAAAGGCTTGTTGGACGTCATCCACTCAGATGTATGGGGCCCAGCTCAAACAACGACAATCGGTGGGTGTAGGTACTTCGTTACCTTCATTGACAACTATTTGCGGCATACCTGGATATGCCCGATGAAGTCGAAAAGTGAGGTCTTCTCCCACTTTCTCAAGTTAAAGAATCGCGTGGAAAATGAGACAAATCGCAAGATATGATGCTTAGGTCTGATGGTGGCCAAGAATACTTCTCAACCGAGTTCAAGGACTTTCTAGAAGAGAAGGGAATTCGTCGGGAATTCTCTTGCCGGTACACACCACAAGAAAATGGTGTTGCTGAGTGGAAGAATCGCACAATTCTTGAGATGGCCCATGCCATGCTGCAGGAGAAGAACATGCCCAAGATCTATTGGGCAAAGGTCTCATCAATAGGTGCACGACCGAGGGTGTCCATGACATCACCCCTCACGAGAAGTATTTTGGGACAAAGCCAGACCTTTCGCACTTGAAGGTTTATGGCAGCATTGCATTTGTGCATGTCCCCGATAAGAAGCGGAGAAAGCTTGACCCAAAATCGAAGAAGATGATCCTCGTCGGTTACTCACTTGAGCAAAAGGGTTATAAGTGTTTTAACCCCATCACTCGACAGTCACAAGAAAGCCAAGATGTGGTATTTGATGAGGTGACATCACGGTATGGCCCAACATCACTGACCCCCACTGTGCTCGAAACAAGCAGATCTAGAGCAGATTCTCTGAGTGAAGAAAAAGAGATGCTAACGACCATTATGGATGGAGAACCAGCAAAGAGTCTGCCCACACTCCAGCTGACTAGAACTGAGGTGTCATCCAGCAATCAGAGTCTTGCACAGCATGAAGAAACCTCTGATGTGCTGTCACCTTGGTGCTACACCCGTAGAAAGTAAAAAAGGGCAAGATGCCTGAGCAAGAGGCCAAGGACATGACATCTAGTGAAGACTCGGATCATTCACCCCGATCGTTCGACAGCAGGTATGAAATGAAGAAGGCCCCGGAAGTGACCAAAGGAAAACTACATCAATCGAACCGACAAAAGAGCCCGATAGTTAGGTTCGGGTACAATGAGTACATGGCCCACCACTATGCATTCATGATGAAGATCATAGCAGACCAAGAAGCCGAGATTTACAAAGAAGCTGCCCAAGTTCCCCGGTGGATCGAGGCAATGAGGGAGGAGATGCGTGCATCGTTTGACAATGATACTTGGGATTTAGTCCCATCCTCTGAAATCAAGATAAAGCATAATACGGATGGCACGGTCAATCGGTTCAAGGCTCGGCTAGTCGCCAAAGGGTATGCTCAAACCCATGGCATAGACTATGAGGAAAAACTAGCAGCAGCAAAAGGGTGGCACTTGCATCAAATGGATGTGAACAATGCATTCCTCCAAGGTGAGCTCGAGGAGGAAGTTTACATGATGCAACCACCTGGCTTCGAATCAAACAAAAACATCCACATGCAGTTTGCCGATCGAAGAAGCCACTCTATGGATTGAAGCAAGCCCCAAGAGCATGGCATTCAAAGATCACATCATATCTTCACAACATTGGCTTCCGGATGTCAAAATCTGATAACTCGTTGTATGTTCGGAACAATCCCAAAAGCCCCATCTTCTTTATCTTGTATGTGGATGACCTTGTCATCGGTGGAGAAAGCCTCACCGAGACACAAAAGATTAAAAAGTTGCTTTTAGAGAAGTTCAAGATGAAGGATCTGAATGACTTACATTATTTTCTCGGCATCGAGATCATTCAAACTCCAGAAGGGTTGCAACTCTCACAACGACACTATGTGTTGAACTTGCTCTACAAGTTCAGAATGACTGAGTGTAAGTCCATCTCAACACCCCTTGATCGAAATATGAAGCTAACTGCATATTCTGGCAAATTTTGCGAGCCGACACAATATCGCCAAATAATCAGGAGTCTTATCTACCTAACTATCACCCGACCAAACCTCAACTATCCGGTCGGGCTTCCCTGCGACACTCACATGGATTGTGCTAAGCGAGTGTTATGTTATGTTAGTGGAACACTTGATTATGGTATCTTCTATAAGCATGCAATACCACTTCGACTTGAAGGCTTCACAGATGCTAATTGGGCGGGCAATGCATCTGATAGGAGATCCAGTTCGAGATTTATGTTTTCACTCGGTAGTGGAGCAATCTCTTGGAGCAGCAAGAAACAACCAATAGTCGCCCTATCGAGCACTGAGGCGGAGTATAGGGCTGCAGTTGTAGCTGCTTGTGAAACTGTATGGCTTAAAAGACTGCTGAAAGACTTCAACAAATTGGTGAACAAGCCAATATTGATCCACTGCAATAATCTCAGCAACATCCAGCTTGCAAAGAATACGGTGTTTCACGCCCGGACTAAGCACATCGAGGTGCACTATCATTACATCTGTGAGCGCATATTGGCCGACGACATTGACCTCCACTACGTTGGCACCAACATGTAAGCGGCTGATATTTTCACTAAGGCGCTAGGTCTGGACAAGCTACGGCAATTCTCAGTGGATCTAAGCCTTAGGACACTCGATATGCTGAGCTTGGGGGAGAATACAAATACAAAGACGAAGGAAAACATGGAGAATCAGCACCATACAAGAGGAAGAGTGAGCCCGCCATCGGCAAAGTAGGCCGGTACATCTAATCCGACTTGACCCGGCAAGTTAGAGGAAGACTTTCCAAAGCCCAGAATTTTTGAAGCTCGAAATTTTCGATTGGCAAGATCAGCATTGCTAGATCAAGATCGAGTACATAGGAACAATGGGAAAACCACGATCTAGTAGTAGTCCAACCAACTGCAATTGGGTCTTCAACTACACCAAGACAACCAGCCTTAAGAGGACACACAATTGACCTTGACGGGGCGTATTGAGAATCAAGCTCAACTTGTGTGAACATGTGCTTATGAAGAAAAGGACGATGTGTGAAAAAATGTGTGAGCACACTTTATTGTAATCCGTGTAGTTGTCGAGTGTTAATGTCAAAGAATATTAGATATTCTTATGAAAAAATCGTACTCAAGTGAATATCTTGGTTAGATTCCACCGACACGTTTAATATGGCAGTCCCTTGAGGACTTGTATATAAAACCCCCTTTGCCCATTTTGTTTTGTTGATGATCTTTAGTTAATTAATATAGCTCTCTTAAGTGCATAAGCTGTCATCCCCCTACTGTGTGTTTTATTATTTTTCTAGTTATTCTCTATAATTCCTTCTCTTGCTTATACACTCACTCCCTCTCTCTCTCACACACACTACGCTTCCGAATACTCTACTCTACTAGAGTTAGATTCTTTACAACATCCATGAAACTAATAAAAGGCACAATGGCCCTTTATTCCCAACAGCTCACCACTTATTCTGCTGCCATATGCAAGGGTTGATCCATAACTCTCTCCCATAGTTTGTTATACATATGCTAGATTGATGGAATTGATGACCTCAACCTGCCACCATTCACTAACAAACACTATTTGAACACATGATAAACAACAATACAAAACCAAAAATGTATCCGCGTTTAATGAAACTTGAAAAAACACTTCGCGATTTGATTATTTCAAACAAGAAAATCACAGATACTATCATTAATGGATTAGAAAGGTAAATGTCTATTCTTGAAAAAGACAACAAAAGCCTCAGGTTGAATACGAAGCAATGGAAGTGATTGTCTCCCCCAACGCAAAGGGAAAACTTAACCCTTCACTCAAAAACATCAAAGCCAAGTTACAAAGAGGGAGGGGGTAGACAAAATTTATTAAAGAGGTGAAGATAGAACTCGCTCTAGCGAAAGAAAACTCAATAATTTAGACAACATCGAAGCTGAATTAAAGAAAGGCTGGGCTGAAGTAGCCAAGAATGAAATAAATGTGGACATTGAACCAAAAGAGTCTAGATAGGTATAGGTACCTAAGAAACAAGTACAACAAGACTCCAACTCAAGCACACTATAATCAAAGAAGACCAGTTAAAACATGCAAGGTGACTCAATGTCCACGTCACTAGCAATATATACCCATCCAAACTCCTTTGCTTCAATTTTTATTTTTATTGCTCTTTTGACTATAAGTTCAAACCATTCTTGAATTTAACTTTGATGTTGTCGAAGTTATTGAGCTCACCTTCTTTTGCTGGGGCAAGTTCTACCTACATCTCCTCTATAATGATTTCCAACCACCTTTTTTCAAATCAACTTTGATATTCTCAAATTGAGGATAAATTTTCCTCTTTGTGGGGTTCAATGATCAGCTTCATTGCTTTATATTCAGCTCAAAAATATTTTTTGTCTTGTTCAAGGACAAAGATTTCCTGTTCCAATGCATTAATGGTTGCATTTGAGTTTTTCATGTTTGGGATAATCAAACCTCGATGCATTTTGTTGAGGAGTCATTAAATGTTCGTCCTTTTTTCCCATGATGTTGCCTTTCATACATTCGTAAGGTATTTGAAGATAGCAAGATTAGTTTACCAACACTATCAATCTAGTATATGTACAATAGACTATAGGAGCAGGTGGCGGAGCTGTTTGTACAATAGCAGAGGAGCAAGTGGGGGATAGGCAGGAAACCGTTTGTGGCCAAAAAGAAAAGAAAAGGTGGTGAACATGGTAGAAGGTTTAGGAGTGGTAAGGGGGACGAGTGAGCAATGACTTGAGGCAATGGCAAATAAGTGTATGTAGGTTGTGACATAATGACTCTTGGTGGGGGAGATTTTATTATCTTCCTTGGAGATCAAATATGACCTGTGAGGAAAAAGGTTCCAAATATAGTAATTTGCCTCATATAGAAACTGCCCTAGTTAAACAAGTTTGAATCATGTGAATCTATTGACACATATCAGATATTAAACTGACAAGAACAGATCCTACACTTGATGTTAGCTGAAAAGCAGAGAGAGAGAGGGATATACCATATTTGAAAGTTATATTAAGGTAAACTAAGGACGACTTGTTTGCTTTTTTCTATGCATATAGTGCATCATACAAGCCCTGAAATACAAATGAGTTACAGAGACACACCTTCAATCCCTTCGGTACAAGCGATTGCCATGAAAATAACCATTGTTTCCCTTTTCGAAGACTTTGTCTCACTGTTAGATAATACGTGAGTTTGAAGCTTAAAATTCTGTTACAATGTTCTTAAATAGATCACACATACACTGTATAAGCTCCTTCTCTTTTGCATTAGCAATTCTTTTCAACTTCGCTGCTTTTGCAAATGTTGATGGCCTGAAAGTATAGCAATGCTTAGTTATAAATACAACATCCAAAACATTCATTTCACTCAAATCCTAATGGCCTATCAGTACAAATTCATTACGACAAGCATCCCTGAGAATTGTTGAATGATTTCTTTGCTTCCATCAACATGTCTATTCAATGGCATGCCTCCAAAAGGGATCACTCAAAGCATATCTAATCAGTGGATATCAATGAGGAGACCTTTTGTATCCATGATAAATAAAATGATTCAGACCAAAAAATCACAAGTTTATCAGGCTGAGATGATGCACAGGTAGATTCTCAACTCAATATGGTGTCCTTTCTCTGTAGTATAATTGTTTATAAGAGCTTCCTCAACATTGATTGTTAGTCAGCTCTAGATTCTTCTGGATTCGGTTTGGTTTGGTTTCTTTGCCTTGAAACCGAACCAAACTGAACCAAAGCATTTATATAAAACAAAAATCAAACCAAACCGTTTATGAACTCTCAAGCCATTTAAATCAAACAATTTAAGAAAAGTAAACCAAACCGAACCATTTACTAAAGAAATTTAAACCTAAGTGTTTATGTCAAACTACTAAATAAACAAAAATACATTAAATTAAATAAGCACTTAAGTTTAATTAATAAAAAAAACTTTAATTAAACCATTACATTAAAAAACCATTAAGAAAATAGTAGTTAACCAAAAACCAACAAACATTTAAACAAAACCACATAAACCTATAAACCAATAAACCCGAGTTTTAGAACCAAACCTAAGTGTTTATGTCAAACTACTAAATAAACAAAAATACATTAAATTAAATAAGCACTTAAGTTTAATTAATAAAAAAAACTTTAATTAAACCATTACATTAAAAAACCATTAAGAAAATAGTAGTTAACCAAAAACCAACAAACATTTAAACAAAACCACATAAACCTATAAACCAATAAACCCGAGTTTTAGAACCAAACCAAACTAAAACTAAACCATTTATTAATAATCCAAACCAAACCATTTAATTATTTTGGAACCAATAAGCCCTTAAAACATGACTTAACAGTTTGGTTTGGTTTGAGCCGAAACCAAACCCATAGCTACCAGATAGTTACATGTAAGGGAAATTCTTTATGTTGGCATGACCAAATGGCATTATGGTTTGAGGTACATAGTTTCAACATCCCTCACACTTACTCCCTCTAATATTGGCAAAGTCATCAATGCAGACCTCATTTAGCAAGAAAGCAAAAGGGCATCAATCAAGCCTTCACAAGAATTGGGAACAAAGATAGACTCCTATCAATACAATTTTCTTCAGGATAATGATTGACTTCTACTAGAGACCTGCAAAGATATCTTAACACGAGCATTACAACCAATATCAGATAGTGGGATAGTAGTTGGGCAAATAATTCAGCTGGCCCATCGAGCACCCAAGGATGTGTAGATAATCAAATAGAAGGCATTAGCTATATGAGAGGGAACAGAATATCATTTTCTGAGATCAAGTGTGATCCCCTGGATGGTTCACTATAGAGGACAGTGATACCACACTGCATCATCCTATGACAGTGTGCATACACTGATAAACTGACAGTCTTACCTCCCCCAATTTTATTTATTGAGAATATTATATCGCCAATGAACTTTAAACTTCGAACTATAAACTTTTTACAATGAATGTAATACGAGATTCATTCCTTTATACTTTAACTCAAAAGCTTAAGATGACAAAGCATCTAATTGCAACATATTATGTATGTATTAACTCAATGATTTCGTGTATGGACATTGATGTGAAAGTGAAGCTGTCCAAAATATTCTCTAATTCAAAGAGAAAGCATCACAGAACCTGAAGGTTGCAAACAATAATAAGTCTTACCATTTTAAACTGATATGTGATGAATTTCGTTTATAGCTATAGCACGTCATGTAAGTAGGATGATAACCAACAACATGCTCTAACTCAAAGAAAAAGCATCGCACTTACTGTTTCAAGGATAAATGGGATCTATACACTGAGGCAGGATTCCATAACAATGAGGTCCATCCCCACACAAAAAAGAGTGTGGATAAACATCAAAGTCACTACAAAATCAAGAAAGAGCGATAGAGATACAGCTTACGTGTTTAATAAGTTAACCTGACGAAGTATATCTTTAATCTCTGATGCGAGGTGTTGTTCGGCAAGGCTCATTTTCTTCTTCCTCCGCAGGGAGGTTTCGAGAATATGGGTGCTGAGATGAAGGAGCAGAAGCAGCAAGAAACTTAGGGGGGCCACGCCTTCCATCGCCACGTTCAGAAGAAGAAGCACCAAAAATACATATAAAATCGAAAAACCAGCGTTTTCCTCACACACTCTTAAGTCAGTGTAGTTTGTATGTATTATATATTTTTATTACATTTATGTCCCCCCCCCCCAACACACGCTCATAGTGCACACTGCACACACAAAAGTAATGTTGGTGTTGCTACTACTACTATTAAGAGCTTACTTGCTACTAAAGGGAAACCACCTTGCTAAGGTGCCATCATTCTACCGCAAAGAGCAGATGCGGAATCGGAATCGGAATCGGAATCGGGGATGTATGACAACTTCGGCCAAAGTTACCTGCCCCACCACACCTTCCAGAGGAGACCCCGCACGTAAAGCGGGTCTTTTTGAATGTATATGAGGCAAGCACACAGTCACTTGTTGCGGGTAAAACGAGGCGGGCCGCATCGTTCCATTCATTAAAACTAAGGCTGGAGAAAAGTTCCATTTCCTTGATCGAGAGGCCCACAACGTGACATTGTACATGAAATTGGAAAACTCTCATGGTGTGGTGTTGACAATCTAAATGTCAACACTCCATTTTTTGTATTCCTTTCAATAACTCATTGGTTTCTCCATACTACCTAATATGTAATTTGGGCAAATTTTGTTTGCTTCTTGAGTCACAACTAATGCTTTCAATTAAGCTTCATCAATACTCGATGCTCCTTCATGACTCCTTGTGCATTTGCAATCTATATCTCATGAAAATTTAAGATGCAAGTCATCATGGATAAGCATCCATCCACAAGTAATCACACCCAACCCTTCATCTGTATCATATTCCCTTTCCTACTACCACATGAGCAGGTTTATACAAAACTTTCAATTAACCTTCAACACATGACTCCTTATGCAATTGTAATTGATATCTCAAATAAACCTTAGATAGAATTTTTCTTGAGTACGCATCAACCCATAAACAACCATCCTTGATATATGTATTGCAAGTCCTTTTCCACTATTCAGCAAGCATGTTCCAGGCCAATGTGTATATAAGAGAGGTTACTCTATGGGTAAGTTTGGAGGGTTTACCTCGTGTCATTCAATTTGGTCTTACCTAACTAACCTATAACCTAAGATCATTAGACATCTCACACCATTAGACGACGTGATGTATGGACAAAGAAAACAAATGACAATTAATGATTGGCCTACATGCTATATTGTGAGGATGGAGCATCACAACCAAAACCATTGTGACAATGATAATAATGAGAGTGACAAATGCTAGAATGATGACAACAATGTTGTAATGGTGATACTAATGGTGTATAGGGTAACAATAACAATAAGGTGATGGTTGGACACAAGGCACTAAGGGAAAAGGAATAATGTTTTTGTGGACATGACGAAGAACTTGCCTTTCAAACATGTCTTCAAAACACAAAAAGGGGAATTTTCTTTAGTTCTCATCAAAAGCAACCAACTCTACTACAACTAACCATAACAACTCTCTTATTCACTTACTTTGACGCGACATCCATTATCCTCCCTACCCTTAAATACATGGTTAATGACAATGCTCTATGCATGTTTATATGTTTTAGGCAAAGGGCTATACAACCCATAAGCCACTGTATGCATGGATAATAGTCATACCTCGATAGGTAGGTGCCATCGTACTGACTGCTAGAGAATTGATTATTCGAGAATACTCGAACAATTGGAAAAGGACTCATATAAAGTCAAGAGTTGGTGTAATGCCAACACCCCTATTACTATGCACTTGATGAAAGCAAAGAATTATTCCGTGTAACTCGAGTTCTCCGAGTTTGTCAATTGTCCAACCGTACATCATTGCGATCAAAAGGTACCGAGATTACAAATCGGGGATGGATAAGAGAGGCATAAATCGGGTTTGCATAGGAAAGAATATATTCGGACTCTTCTAACTGCCCCTTGATTGCGTTACGAACGAGACACTCGCCACATCTGGAGTCGAAGACAGTTGTCCATCCCTTAGGGGAGGGATGGCCATATGGCCCATGACACTTGGGGGTGTGTCGCTAGGGAGGAACGAAATGGCCATGAGAGTGTGAAAGCGTCCAAATGATCTCTCTCTCCCTCTGTGTGTCTGTGTCTGTGTCTGTGCGTGCGTGCACGGGTGGGTGGGACGCAGAAAAAAGAAAAAGAAAGGAAGAAACTTTCGGGAGACAAATCGACCCTTGTCCTCTGCCGCAGGTATTCTCTTTTATCCAAAGCTTCTCCATTCCTGCATAATTCTCTGCCTTTTTTTAGGGTTTTGTTTGGGTTTTTCTCTGGGTATTTTAGGGCTAGGATTGGCATTATTTTATTCTCTTCCAAGCATGTTGGGGTCAGGTATTTTGGTTGTTTTTATTTTTCTATTTATGTCGATACATAGCTCAGAAAGCCACTTATTCAAGAGATATGTAGATATTCAACCGTGGCTGTGAGATTGTTTAGTTTCTCGTGTTGGCACAGAGCTAGAATAGGACACACTCAAAGAGATCTGTATATATAGCCCCTAGTAGATGGTTTTATTTGGTTTTTGTATCAATCACGAGCTTATACCAATACACATATTCAACTGTTTAAGAGGCCTAGTCCAGCGTAGAGTGTATTCGGTTTCTTGCATTGATACAGAGCTAAAAAAGCACACATGCCATGAGGTTCGCAACCTTGTGGAACGTGTATTTGGTTTTTGGATTTGATCGAGAGCTACAAAAGCTCACATATTCAATGAGATTTGTGCATCAGCAGGGAGCTTATTTGATCCTCGCAGAGAGTTCATTTGTTTTTTGTATTGATTAAGAACTCAAAAAATACATCCATAGTAGATGGTGTATTAGGCTTTTGTTTTGATACAGAGCTAAAAAACCACATGTACTCGAGGGTTTATTTGGTTTTGTATAATGATACAGGCATAAAAAAAGTACACATCAGCGTATGTATATATCCCTAGCAGAAGGACATGAGAGATCTCTCAAGCTGCCAGAAGACCTCTAATACATCTAATGATTCAGCAACAGTAGTCTTTGAGGATCACAATAGCATTTTTCCAGGTCTTCCTAATGATTTAGCACACCTTTGTTTGGCTTTTGTGCCACTATGCCACCATGGTAGATTGAAGGTTGTGAGCAAAGCATGGCATTCTGCATTCTCATCTCGACGCCTTCTAGACACTCGTCGAAAGTGGAAGAAGGTGGAGGATTTTTTGTGCATTTTCAGAGATGATCCATCACTCACTTGTGGTGAGATATTCGATCCGAGAAGCGAAGCTTGGGCTTTGGTACCCCCCATGCCTTGTGATCCATCCACTTACGGCCTTACCAACTTCCATTGTATAGCAGTTGATTCCAGTCTTTTAGTCATTGGAGGATCTCTCTTTGATGCAAGAAGTTTTCCCATCGATAAGCCCTTGGCATCATCAAAGGTTTTCAAGTATGACCCATCCCGTAGTTGTTGGGAGAGACTCTCAAACATGAGAGTGCCTAGGGGGAGCTTTGCTTGTGGAGTCTACGATGAGGATTGCATTATCGTCGCTGGAGGTGGGTCTAGACATGAACAATTTCCTGCTGAGGGGAATAGAATATCTGCAGCAGAGAAGTATGATATGAAGAATGATAGATGGCATTTCGTTGAGGGTTTGAAGAACATTAGGGCAGGCTGTGTGGGTTTTATTTTGGAAGGCGAATTTTGGGTGATTGGTGGCTATGGAAGGCCAGGAACAATTGCTGGTGTTCTGCCTACAGACGAGCATTACAGGGATGGTGAGATTTTAGATCTAAAGACAGGCACATGGAGATATTTGCAGCCCATGTGGGAAGAAGGAGAAAGAAGACGACTAGGTAAAGTTGCTGTAGTCCATTCAGAGGATGATTCGTCAGGGACTAGCATTTTCATGCTCGATGGCTCTGTTATCTTCAGGTACACTTTTGTAATGTCTGAATTTTTGAAGTAACACTATTTTCACTTTCTTTTGTCAATATTCAGGCTATTTATATACAATTGCTATCTCAATCTTTGAGTATCACTGTCAGTATCCTTCTAGATCATCTAATACCTAAATATGCATTCCTATGTCACGTAAGGATTATGACAATTTGCAAAATCCATCTGAGAAGCTTTGAAACCTCTTTGGCATTTTCAGTTTCTACTCTCTAAAGCAAAAGATAATTAGAATGGTTGTTTAAATCCACCTTTCTTTGAAAAATATTATCTCTGGGAAGGACTTTTAAGGCCTAATTCATGGGAGAAAAAAATTAGTTATACACTACACAAATCAAACAGTCTCAAGGACGCTTTTTTTTATCTACAATGAGGGTTTTATAGCCCGAAGGAACAAAAAAGGAGCAAAAGGAGAGAAGATAGCACATGTAAACTGCTGTAGCATATAGAGAAATGCTGATAATATGAGCAATGATCTTGAGCATGAATCCACTCTATTTTCTACCTCTCTATGAACTTTGAAATGGTATAGTCAGTTTGCTTGAAGATTGGTAGAACACAAACATATTGATGTTCACTTTGGAAAACAAAAATATTGAAACGGCAAACATAACACAAATGTGAAACACCGATTGGCTCTAAGATTATACCTTGGAGAGAAGAGAATGAATGTATGCTGAAGCCCTAAAATCAGAAGATTATACTTATGTCACATGCTGAATACAGATGTGATTATTAGACACCTCATTAAATGGAAATTATGTTGCGGAAGGCTTACTCGGGCAATGGTGGCAAATGTATGCTGAAACCTATATCAGATTCTGGCTATGGTGTGACTACTAGAAACTTCACTAATGGGAATGTATGTGTGTACAACGTTAGTCTACTAGACGTCTCCCTAATGTGGAAGTTATGTGTGCAGACAAGCCTAATGGCACAATCCTTGCCTAGCTGATGCTAATGGTGCCAAAGCATTTACAAAGATTATAGAAGGCCATTGTAGGTATCCATGCGATTCTTTCTTCCTCCCCCTTTGCTGCTGCAGAACTGCATTTTTATTTACTTCAGGCCCAGGAGACAAATTTGATTTACAAATAAAAAATTTCACGCCAACAAGTAAACCTAGTTTGAAAGTTATAAAGTCAAATCTAAGAAACCTTCATTTGGCAGTACAGACAATGATCAATGTAATAAGAGTACAACCATGAAAATGTACTCGTAGCTACCTTCAACTTGAAGATCTGATTGTGGGGGAGCTATGGTACATAGAGCGTGGAACTCATATAGATCTCAATAGGAAACATTGTGAGGATTTGACATATTGGAAGGCAAATGAATATATTAAGTTTCTGGTTTAACTAGGTTTTATCAATTGCCCAAAAAGCCGTAGAGGCAAAATATCATATTTCTTATTGACGTAACACCATACTACTTGCAATTGAACAGCTTGCTGCAAATGCGATACGTAGGCCAAATGCACAAATTTTTTGAAATAATTTGGCTCCAATGATTAAATGTCAATCTCATTCCTTGCCCGTCACTTCACTTTGATGATGAGTTTTTGGAACTCTGCTTTTGCAATTTCAATGTGTTAATATTTTTTTATAGTGCATTGTCTTCAGCAATGATGCTCAAACTTGAGTCTCAATCTCAATTACCTGCAAATTGTTATTATTTGATGAGTTTTTGAAAACTCATGCTTTTTTGGGGTGGGTCATGCATAGATAGCCATCCATAACCATTCTTGTGTTCTCTCTGGTATGTCACAGTTGAATACATCCACTAAACCCACTGCCAACAAGCATCTTGCTTTCTTCCAATTGTCCTTGCGTGAAGACTCAAAACATGTAACATTTTCTGAATTTTTTATGCATGGATTCTGTCCCCAAGTTGAAATTTTCATGTGTTTTGTTTGGCAACGAGTTCTGATTTGTTTGGCATTTATTAACTTCGCAAGGTACAATGTCCTTTCAAATATCTGGATTCGTGAGTCAGTAGTACCGCGGAAGATTCCCACGAATTCATTGTGCAGGCTAGTGGCCCTGGATGGTGAGTTGTTTGTTCTATCTTTTAATCAATCGCAAGGTTGCATTGCTCGTGGGAGGAAACATTCTCAATTCTTTCAAGTTTATCATCCAAAGAAGAAGGTCTGGAGGCATGTATGCACACAACCTCGTCTATCTCATCCTTCTAGACTTCCTTGGGCTGCCGTATGTACAATAAAGTTGTAGGAATGGTATGTTTTGATTTGATATGGGGAAAGAAGTGGGCTCTAAAATTCTTAATATATGTATATATGTATATATATGACCCTATACTATTGTGAACCTATGTTGGGAAGACCAGTGTACATGGAATCAAACTCATAATCATATTTGCAAATATCATAATTGTTGACTAATATTCCAAATGCGTTTGTGTCTAATTTGAGAGGTTATTCATATGAAGATGCTGCGAAACCAATATTATGATGTTCATAGAAGACAAACCTATTTATGTGACAAGAAAAATTTACATCATGCCGCGCGTATGTTCTCTTCTTCCTTTGACAAAAGATACATTTCATAGAATGTATTCCATCAATCAAGCACATGAACAAATTGTCCAAAATATCAACTAATTGAGAATGCAACAATGATTGCCTAGATAGAACGGAGGGTTCACAAGTATGTTGATTGAATTTGAATGTAATACAATAAGACAAACATAATGATGATTTGTTTATGTATGTGTACCAACACATGGACTGAGGTTTCAGTCCGTATTATTTGTTAGGTGGTTTTCTACAAGCTTCAACTCAAGGGCAAGGTTGTCAATGATTGAAGAACTTTTCTTGTGCACCATGGATCATCCAAATGACAATTGATTGTTGAAAAATACTCATAACTTGAAGAGCGTTTAAACACTTCCATGTAACTTTTTAATCTTTGACCTCTTGAGTATTTTTGAATAATGTGGTTTGAAAATTCATTAATTTCAAACAATGACGTATTTGATTGATGAATGAAACAAGCATACTTCCAGGAATATTGTTATAAAGTAAAACTACTATCAAACTTGCTTGTGTCAAACAATGAAGTATTTGGTTTTGAAATGATCATAAATGTGAAACAATGAAGAATTTGATTTGATCATAGCATCACCTTTTCATAAAAGGTGATGCTATGATTAAATCAAATTCTTAAGCATCATTTGACAAAAGTTAATAAACTTATTCCAGCATATCATGCCTACACAAACATGTCCCATCAAATAATAGATTATCAACATCCATAAATGCCATTTTAATTACAGTTAGAACACTTTGTAGGATTCAAGAGTGCATAATTTATGAAGAGAAGATTTGTTAAAATTGTGATTTGCGTGAGATATCCTTGATGCATCACAACCATACGTAAGTAAATTTCTACAAGCGTATGTTTGGAATTGCTATGAGAAAACTGCAATTTTTTGCCCTTTGAATGAATGAAACCACACAAAAGCCATTCCCCATTACGCTAAAGTCCAAGTTGTTGCATTTATCATCCATGATCCTTCACTTCAAAATGGGTTCTTGTGGGTCACATGCACATGCACAAGTACTACACAAATTCCTCTAATAAATATACTCCATGTGAATTTGAGGTTCTAATAGGCTTGTATGAGTATACTAGACCTATATCATCAACAAATTCCAAATCTACAACATAGTGGCATAGCTATATCTTTCAAGCCAACGTACTCAGCACCAAAAAACAAACTCATAGCTTCAATAAAACACAATCGAAGTCTTAGTTTTATATACATTGTGAAGCTTCATGCCCTTTCATGACCAACACTAAGTACAAACATTGGGCTTTTACTTAGCCCCACTAATGTCTTAGTCTAGGGTTCATGTTTCGTAGAATCTGAAAACAAGGTTAGCTTGACCCACGTCTCATTCTAACTACACTTGTGGAATTTTGACACATTAGGATATTGTGGTACATGACACAATTAAAAAGAGTTTTACCTTATCATTCACACCTCTTTTTTTATTATCAAGACAATTCTCAACAGAATTGATCAAATGTAATAACGCATTGTACAAGTGGGTTATCAATTCTTTTGGTTTCCTAGCCTTTTTTCTTATTTAGGTTGGAGAACAGTGCTCATTCCAACGATAGTTCCACTATATTCGAATGAGGCCCTCCCATTTCTCTCTGTCATTGCAATTCCATCTTCGTAAGGATGCCTAACGACGGCTTCATGTGTGTCTCTTGACGATTTATTGAGACTGGAACTTGGAACCTCCACAATGAATTCTATCTGTTTAGTAACTTCACTCATGTTCGGACGTGAATCCGGATCATCTTGCAAACAAGCCAATGCTAACTCGACCATCTTTTCTAGCAAATTCAGAGGGCATTCTCTAAGGATAGGGTCCACTAAGGATTTCACAACGAGTTCGATTCCACCTTGTGCAAAAGCCGACTTAACCTCACGCACCATATATTTCCCGTCTTGGATCGGTAACTTTCCAGTTAGAAGCTCAAGCAAGACAACACCAAAGCTATAAACATCACTCTTGTCTGTAAGGTGATTTGTCATGAAGTAGTCTGGGTCCAAGTATCCCTGAAAAATTTGTCATTCCAGAAAGAACAGAAAGTTAGATATGTATAATGAATTTTCTTCACTACATTTTTAATAGATTAAAGTTAGAATTTAACTCTTTTTCATGTTTTTAGAACTACAGCAGGCTTGTTCTCACTTGTTCTGTGCATACAATATCCAGAATTATGTTTTCCTTTCCAAGTAATCCAAGCAAGAATTAGTATTTTTTTTTTCTTCCATAGCAGCATATAGTTTGCTTTTTCATGAAATATTCAGTATTTTTTCTTTTCTTTTCAACTACAGTTCAAATTTCTTTTCTTTTATATTTGATATGGCCTCTTTAATATTTGTTTTCTTCTCTCTTATCAAACAAAATTTAGTATTACTATTAATTTATTATTTATTTCAAAATATTCAGTAACATACTAGTGTTCCTTTGACTTGTGTGGATATGGGTGCTCCTCCGTCTTCGTCTACGGGCGCAAGTTTAGACAACCCAAAGTCGGCAACTTTGGCCACCAGTTTCTCATCGAGAAGGATGTTGTTCGACTTTATGTCCCGGTGAATGATCGGAGGGTTCGCTTCAGAATGCAAGTAAGCTATGCCTCTCGCAGAGCCCAGTGCTAGTTGAAGTCTCCTCTCCCAATCCATGTTTATACCACTCTTGCCTATCAAACATTAAAAACAATTGTGGCCTGTCACAAAAATGCTGACTGAATTTTTGAAAATTTGAAAATTTTCCTGTTGGACATATTAATATATCAAGCTAAATCTGAGACAAATATATATGTATATAGATGTCACATATTCATGCATCATGCTATCATTTCTGGAGTACCTTGATTTGCCAGTTATTTCATTGAATGACAAAGGGAACTTGACTGATTAAAAATACCAGAAAAAAGGCAAGGGAGGAGCTCCAAAATTCCTGATTTAAAAAATAATAATCCCCAAATGCTTCTAAGTTCTTGTTATTTCCCTGAAATAACCTCTGGTCAACCAATCCCTCCTACATCAAGTCAACCCTATTTTCTCACTCTTGCTAGGTTGATCAAGAGCATTTTGGTAAATATCCAAAACTCAAGGGCATTCCAGGACTCGGGTATATTTCACAGTTCTTCTAAAAAATAAATCTGACAAACTGAAAACTGTTCAAGGGTGACAGAAGAAGCCATGAGTATAAAAACAGAAAAAGCACCACGCATGTGTATTTTCCTTTGAATGGATCTCAATTTTCTAAATCACTACAGATAAAGTTTATCACAACAAATCACAAGAAATGCTATTACTCTTATTGAATCTAAATCCAGTGAAATTTATGTAGGACATAATGTTCCCCCCCCACCCCCCCCACCCCCCAAGAAAATGGGTACCTGAGAGGCTTTCACGCATCGTCCCATTTGGCATGAACTCATATACCAGCATCTGTTCTCCTTCTTCGAAACAAAAACCAATCAAACCAAGTAGATTTCTATGATGAACCCTAGACAAGAGCTCTATCTCGTTTCGGAACTCATCAGCACCCTGTAATGAATCTGCCGATGCTCTCTTAATTGCGACTTTCACTCCCGATTCCAAGAAGCCTTTATATACCTTTAAAAGATTATATTTCATGTGAAAACATTATCCAACAATATTGTGCCCTATTAGATCCAAAATCCCAACTTCTGTAAAGAGTTTGCTACTTATGTATGTGTGTATGTTAATACCTTGCCATATCCACCTTCACCGATTTCATTATTTTGGCTGAAGTAGTTCGTGCATTTTCTAATTTCATCAAGCGAGAACCACCGAGCACCTTTCAATTGTGGAATATTTGGATCTCCTTCACCAGCAGCAATCCAAGCAGCTGCCAAGAGAGAATGAGTGAAGCATATGGCAATGCATAGTTCTTTCAGTGTTCATTTTAATCAGAAACATCCCAATACTCTCATAATTTTTCAAAGTTTTTCTGACTTGCTTAAGTATGTATTGAATCAAGTACTAATCTCTCAAAACAAAACTCACACAATTACAACTTTTATTTACTACCTGAACCTCACTGGATTTAATAGAAATAATTAATCATGACATGCTGAGGGCAGCTGAATGTCCAGAAAGTAGAATAAAAAAGTGCCAATGGTGGTACTAAATCATGAGTGAATGTTATGAGTGTTCGTTCTACTTATGTAACAAGAACTAGTAATCAAAATTCATGGCCTTATTTTAATAAAAACAATGAGTTAGTTTTGAATAGATCTAGATAAAACTAATTTCTAGGTATCACTCAAATCTAGCAAAATGAGAAAAAACAGATCTGAGCTACGTACCAAATGGCTTATTCAGCTTTTCTGCAGTCTCAGCTCGTTTCTTCTGCCTCATAGCATAAAGTGCAAGGACCAAAACAATTGCCACAAAAACTATGACCCCAACAGCAATACCAATCTTCGCACCAACACTGAGTTTGTTCACTACAACCACTGAAAAATATAAAACATGAACAAATATTAAAAAACATATAAAGTAATAAATCGCATAAAAATCATTCAATTAATGTATTTGCACACTCAACATAGTTGGGAGACAAAAACATTAAGAAGAAAGTGATTTTGTTTTTAAGATTGGGAGTGATTGGCATAACAAGATTGAAAGGATGTACCAGCACCATACGGATTGCCATTGAACTGACAAACCAACGGACCAATCTCATCCAAACTGATTTCCTGGCTTTTGATATGAAATGCTATAAAAGTTGCAACTGTAGGGGACCATGAACTAATGTTGCTAGGTGGGAAGACCGATACACTGATTTCATTGTAAGAGATGACACTCACCACCACTTGGTCTAATGATATTGATGTAGAATTTATCAAAAGCACCGTGAGGCCAAATGCCAAATCGGTCTCTATCAAAGAAATGTCACTGTCTGTAAGAATAGGGACTTTGGTTGCCAGAAAATTGATACTTCCAACCACCGGAAGAGCGCAGAGGCAACTTGTGGTTACTTTGGGATTTACTGCATAGCCATTATCACATGCATTGGTACATTCGGAATCACTCGTAGAGCTGGTTGAAGTCGTACCAGTTTCATATGCATTGCATTGATTTGCATTATTCACGCAATATGGATTTCCATCTAGCCTGATTGTAAGCCAATAGAAAACAATTTCAATAGAGCAGACATATGAAACACCAAATAATCCGAGATTTATATCATTACAGTAACCCTACTTCTCATTCTTTGGTTCTTAACAACGAATGAGTGGATAAGTCATGGTGAAAGTAACACTCACAGAATTTGTGAATGAGTAGAATTTCCCACTGGAGGAAGAAGATTGTCTAGACTGTTGTTTCTCACATCCACAAGCAGGACTGATGTACTCATCAGAGTGAGATTTAGAGTGCCATTTAAATTGTTTGATGTGAGGGTCCTGTATAGGGAAAACAAAAAAAAGAACTTCCGTAAAGCTTCTCTTTATAATTAAATTTTCTTTAATAAGAACTAAATTTATTAAAAAAACTTGAGGGGAAAGCATTACACATTGGAGATATTGGCACTTCTAAATATTTCGACAGGTATAGTTCCAATCAAGTTTGTTGAGTCCATAGACCTGTGAAAATAATATCAATTAATTATAAGAAATGACATTAGAATTTATCTCTAACCATTCACCACTACCAGTAGTCACATGTCAATGACAACAGCTCCACACATCCAATAAGAGATCAAAACATTAGCTCTGTTTTCTTTTCGCTTTTTACTAAATTAGACATTTTTTTACATCGTTCAAAACTTGACTTATATGAGGATTTCCCTCAAGTTAAAAATTTTATCTATCCAACAATATGCATATATACACTGCAATTATGACATGACTTTGTTTCCATTCAGATGCTAATTGCATTGCATAATCGACACTTTTCCCTGCCTATGACATGGAACATACATACATCAATACAAACGTGATATACCGGGTATTCAAAATTATGCATCCAAATAATAAAAAAATGTAAACGGCATGATAGATATGCCCATTCATTGCTGTCATTTTCATGCTCATTAATTTAGTGTCAAAGAGCAAACAGTTGGAGACAGTATCAATCAATGATGCATAAGTATAGAGAGTGAAGGATCCTAACAGTAGACGGAGGTTGGTCAAATTAGAGATCCAGCTTGGAATTTCTGCACTATCGAACAAATTGCTGCTGAGGTGGCTGCATTAAATTAAAAATAGGAATTACAATAACAAATCAAGCCCTTGATTAAACAAAATATCTCTCGTTTGAAAGAATACTCATGCTTCTTACAGCATTTGTAGTTTTGTGTTGTTTGATAGATCTGGTAGTTTCCCAGTGAGGTTATTGTTACTCAGTTGCCTGTTGTTTCAAAACTGTATCGTTAGCATGAACACCAGTCTTTTTTTATTCTTTTAACTCCAAAAAGATGATTTATTAAAAGATCGATGAATTAAAACTTTTATGTATGTTCAACAACTTTATAGTGCATATTGTATTTGTTTATTCAAAGTGCTTACAATGTAGTGAGATTCGAGAGATTTCCAAGAGTAGATGGTACAGATCCACTTAATAAATTGTGATCGAGCCGTCTTCAAGGATTAAAGAAGACAAGAAGAGTTAGACAATTGTTGAAATTCTTAACAAAAAAATGGTGGTCAATGTTCTTTAAGGAACTGTTACAATTTGCTTTGTATTTAAAATAAATACTGGAGCTATTTTCATAGAAAATTTCTAATGTTTCGAGAGATATCACTGAATTTACTTATATAATCTGCAAAGGTTCTGTGTGGTTAATGTTCTTTAAGGAATTGTTACAATTTGCTTTGTGTTTAAAATAAATAATGCTGCTAATTTCACAGAAAATTTCTAGTGTTTGGTGAGGTATCATTGAATTTACTTACATAATCTGCAGAGGTGCTATGTCTCCAATATTTGAAGGTATTGCCCCATCAAGCTTATTGTTATCGAGCAACCTTCGGAGAAATGACATCAGAAAACCATGTTAAACCCAGAAAAACTTCTTCAAATACATTGTTAAGATAAATTCCGTTTGCAATAAAAAGGAGTCAAAGACACACATCCACTTCACATAAATCCAAACCTCAAATTACAATAGATGCAAAAGACATTACTGAACAAAAACATTTAACACTTTTATGACTTACAAGTGAAGCAACGACATCTGTGCATTGAAGATAGACGATGGAATATTCCCTGAAAATGAGTTGTTCTCCAAATGACTTCTCATTTGAACAAAATAGAAGACAACACAATTGTCATTATTTTGCCTCAAAAGAAACAATTCCACATGATATTAAAATAGTGTTGTGAAAAAGTAGCCTCTCTTACAAATGTTGTGCAGTAGTAAGATTATCTAATCCTGTGCCAGAAGTGCTAGATTCAGGAAGAGATCCATTCAATCGATTACTTGATACATCTAACCAAATCAGAGACTTGAGGAGACCAATCGTAGGAGGTAAATTTCCAATAAATGAATTCTGAGTCAATCCACTGAATACAAGAAAAAGGTAATTAATACAGAGACACTAGTTAACATACGATTTTAATCTTAGTAAAAAATGTTATATGCTTTTTACAAATACTGTTTCTACTTCTTTCACAAGTGTGATAACTTTCCATATTCACTTGGTAGTAAACAATTTTTAATCTATTTTTAATGAAAGATGCGTACACTCTTTCCATAAATGTGATTCCTCTCTAAATTTATATCTGCATTTTATCTCCTATTATTTATATGTTAGCATGTAAAAGTTGGGAAAAACCAGTTTTTGTTTCTTTTCTTTAACAGAAAGTTTGTTTATCATATAGCATTTACTTTAAACTATAGAATATATTTACAATTACACATATGGACATATAGGAGTGTGTTCGTTTTAATTAGAAAATACTTTTCATCATTAAATCTAGACTATTTTACAGTTTTAGTCTTCTACTTACAGATGGGTCAATGTTTGGAGGTTGCCGATTTCTGATGGAATTAAGCCTGTGAAGTTACAGAATTGAATAAATCTGGGAAAAGAAACAAGATTCTTAACAATCAAAACAAAATAGAAGTATTTAACCACCACCCCAACTATTCTTTTGCTTACATTCTTTGAATGGATGTGAGATTGCCTATTTCCTTTGGTAAATCTCCACCCAACTTAGAATTTGATGAGAGATCCCTACAAATATAGATTTTCCATAACCCTGAGATTCTTTATTGATGTATAACGAAAACCTTAGATTTGAAATAAGCAACAAATTGCATTGTAAGTAACTCACAAAAATATCAAACTTGTGAGGTTTCCAATAGCTGAAGGTAGGTTTCCCTCCAATTCTTGGTTGATGAGGAGCCTTGAAAAAGATACAATGAGTTGTTTAGGAATGTAAGTAATAGGATGCCAACTAATGAAAATACAAGGCAAATCTACTAAAATACCCCTAATTCTTCACAAAAATCCCATAATAGTCTTGTATTTTGAAATTTCCACCAATAATCCTCATGTTTCAAAAGACTTCCAAAACATAAACAATCTCTCTTTGCAAACGTGCACCCTGCAATTTCTTCTCTTTCCCTATCTGCCCCCAATTTATAATTTCTAGAAAATTTTAAGGAGAGAAACCTGAGACAAATAGAGGATTTGCAAACTCAAAGACAGGGTATGTTTCTACATATCATGAAAAATATGGTAATTCTGGTAAATTTCTTTAAATACAAAAGAGGACTACCAAAATTAATATATTGAACCTAACCACATAGAGTATAAAGCTCAAACAAGACATTAATTATACATACAAAGAGGTGACACTTGTGTTGGTTGAATCACATCGAATTCCAAGCCACTCACTACTGCATGGATCAGTACTCGTATCCCATGATGACGGTTTCTGAGACCAAGCCTTATGCAAACTAACCAATGCATTCACTGCAATGAACATAAAGCCAGACCAATTATCTCTAGAGGAACATGTGATATTACAATTCCATCTTGGTTGAATGCACAAAAATAATTATAAGGCATTGTTTTTCAAACAATTGCTGCCCTAGAAGCTGTAGACATTTTGCAATGCGAAAAAAAACTCACTTTGTGTTATGTTTTCCTACCACATCCAAAATTATGAGGTTTTCTGGGCAAGAGGAGGAATCATAATTGTGAGAAATCACTGTAGTGGAAATTTTTTCTTCAAGATTTCTTGCATATGATGATAACGTAACATCCATTTCCCACACACACCATATTGTTTCCTTATCTGAGGTAATTTTTCTCATCATATTAACTTTGAATAGTTACTCTGTTCTCTTCCATGTGACCATTTGATACCAAATGCTCAGATTATTCATACAACTGGTTAATGCTAATGATAATAATAAAAGAGTGAGATTGCATATGAAACTTTAAATGAATACGTACTGCATAAAATGAAGATTAGAGGTTAAATAAATCAAATACATGCCAAATAAAATGAAGATTAATAAGTGAATTACAAACCAAATAAAACGATCAAAACAGAGAGACTGAAGATGAACAACATGATGAATACATATGAATGATCAAAAACATAGAGATTCCCCGAAAGAATGGATTAAAGGTTACATGTATAAATTGCATACCATATAAAAACCAAAACAGATGATTTAAATTAATTATATAACAAAACTAAATGGTCAAATTAAATGAATTACATTGAGATTCAAATATAATTAAAATGAATTAAATGCCAAAATAGATTATCAAAACATTAGAGATTCAAGATAATTAAACGGAATGAATATGCCAAAATAAAATGATGAGAACAGATTGAAATGAATGATGGAGGTCAGCACTAAAATAAAATGATGAGAACAGTGTGAGGTTAAAGATTGAAATGAATGATAAAATTACATACCATCTTGTTGATTAGTAACTCCAATGACCACCGAAGGAAAGAAGAAGAGGAAGAAACTTGCAATGCAAAAGAATGAAAAGAAAGGCAATGGATTAAATCTCGCAGCTTTGACTAGCCACGAATACGGATTGAGGACCATGAAGAAGAAGAAGAAATGAAGATAGAAAGATGAATGGATGAATGAATCAATGAATGAAGAAGAAGAAGAGTATTAGATGGTTTGTTTTTTATTTTATTTCTTCTTCTTCTCCTCTGATCTTACAGGAATAGCAGAGAGTTAGAGGTAGCTAAAACAAACAAATAAACAAATAAAGAATAAATAGACAGGGGATTCTAATTAAGGAGGAAAGTGAGGTGATTGAATAAATGAATGAATGACGGCAAAGTAAGAATATAAAGGTTTTGGAGGTACAAACAAATCTTTACAGAAGATGGAGCTAAAGTTAATTGAGAGAGAGAGAGAGAGAGAGAGAGAGAGAGAGAGAGAGGGGAAACAGTTGGAAACAAAAGAAAAAAAGAACAGAGTATATATGTATATGTATACAGAGAGGGGAAAGAGTTAGACAAAAAAGACAAAAAAGAACAGAGTATGTACATATGTATGTACATATAGATATGAGAGAGAGAGATGTTAAAAGGATTTACACATATATGTATTTATTATACATAATAATAAAAAACTGGATTACATACATATGTACATACTCTGATTATCTTAATCATCACTTCTGTTCCTTAATTATTAGTAAATTCTATTAATTACTTAGGTTTGCCAAATGAGCGCAAGCGATATAAAAAAAACAAGGAAGCGAGAAATGTGGTTGTGCCATGAACAATCGTGAGGCTTTCTCACACGTGTCATTGTGTATTACGAATCACGATATAATAGCATTGGTTAAACCCGGCACAAAACTATCGATCGCGTCTCTTCCCGCTTTCTGTCCTGCGAATGGGTTTTGTGGTGTTGATAGCGTTAACAAGTGGCTACTTTTTGTCCACACACTACAAATGGGGGTGTGGTGTGGATGTCGCAAATAACAAACTTGGTTTACTCCCCTGCTTGCGTTGGATAGAGGGGGGCCTGTAAGGGAACTATTTGCGAATTGGGACATAAAATGTTGGCATGGCAATAAATGGTTCCTCAAAACTATTTTGCCTTTGGAAAATGGTGTAGTGTCGACGTAGCCATAGATTTGTGGCTCATTGCTAAAGAATCGGGTTGGTAGTTTAAGCTTCTGAGGAAGCCTTTCAATGAAGCCTTGGGGAACAATTAATTACACGGCAAATCTTATTCTTTTTCAAAAGGTGGGTCCTATGGGTTGTAATTTAGGGTAAACTTTGACCTAATGAAGAATTTTCAGATTGTGCCACACACACATTGATATGATGATAGTTTTCTTGTTGACCATATCACCGTCCAAATGTGTCATGAATATTACGATATTATATTTTCCCATTACCTTTAACCAATGATTATCCACATGCGACCTAAATTCCACCTAATAAAACATTACATACAAATATAATCGTGTTTGATAGAGCCACAACAACAACAAAAATGTTGCTGCCATGCATTTCTCTCTATCAAATGCCAAAGTTTGAAGTTTTGGGAATTTCTTGTGGTTAACAAAGTTGAGATTATAGTTTGCAGAGTCCATAGTAGCAGTAGTTGAGGAGCATTCCCAATACTTGTCTTGAAAAACGACAGTTTTACTGAAGTAACATGTTAGTTGAGTTTTCAATTTCTAATTGCGTAAAATATTTTCCAAGGAAAGGAGTTGTATCCTAAATTCCATTTTGTAGGTATTGCTCTCATGAATTCGTATTGTTTCATGCATGAAAAAGGAAACTTGACTACTCATAAAGAGAATTTGCCGAATACTAGAGCAATGGCTCAAATATGAATGAAAAGTAAGGGGTATATCTATCGAGAAACACTACAAACCCAATATAATCATTAGAGAATGGATGAATAATTCAAATAATGTGTTTTTGTGAATTGCTTACAGAGAGTGGTCAACAAGTCACAATGGTCTCTTTTGATCATTTTAAAAGAGCCAATCAATATTTTGGATATTATAATAGTGTCGTGCCACATTCACATTTGAATGTTTCAATGGTTCTTCTTCTTTGTGGTGAGCCATGACATCATGCCGACATCATGCCATACATTGTTTTGGATTACTTTCATGACATTGCTTTATTTAACAAGAAATTTACTAAAAATACACTTACATGAATCACAAACTCTTAAAGTAAGCTTACTAGTTATTAAAAAATTGACCTATATATGCTTGGTAAAACTAAGGTAGGCTTTCAAATCACATGTATATTAATAACATTAAGCATCAAAATTCTCAAACTGGTTTTCATAACAATATTTGTTATGGGACATATTTTTTAGCATGCGTTGTTAAATGTTTGACAAACACTTCTTACATGCGTGACCTGATGAATGATATGTTTCAAATGAGAATCCATATACCCCCTGCTCTAGAAAATATTCACAAGAGTTTCATGTCACCTTTAGAACTTCAAGGAAACTTTCGCATTCTAAACACACACACCCACATAGATGTTTCAATGTAGTGTTTTTTCAAATACAATTAATATGATTGTGAGTTTTCAGAACAAAAAAGGAGGGATGATGGCCAATAAAGGAAAAGTATTTTTCTTTCATGTTTTTCAACTTTTGAATCCTCAACCTTTGCATGAGGCTAAGGTAATTGCTTGGTAATTGCTGCCACGAATATTGGGGTGATCTCAACGACTAGATCAAAGCAATGACACGTTTGGTCTAATAGGACTTGATAGAGCAAGACTAGTTTTGACGATTGAGCATTGGGAAGAGTCTCAATTCATTTTAATATTGTCATGCATTTTAACTTAATAATCCCCTTACTCACGATATCTAGAAAACTAATACAATCATAAGAAAAGTTATGTTTCTTAATTCATGTTTTGTAATTTCAAAATCTTACAAATTTTGAACTAAGAAAACAAGAACAAAATTTGAAGTTAAAGCTTTATGCATTGAATAGGAGCAAATATAACCATTACATTAAGCCTTTCTTTTTTAACAATAAAACAAAAATAATTAAAGGTCATCTCATGGTAAGAAATCCATGAAAGATTGGTTCATGATGTTCAACAACATAATGTCACATATTTATGCATTCCCAAATCTCGTTTCACCCTGTCCTAAGGCTAGGACTAAAATAATTAAAGATGATCTCATGGTAAAAATGCATGCAATATTGGTTTGGGAAGTCCTAGCATTGTAATGTCACATATTTTTGTATTCCTAAATCATGATTTGCCGTCTATTGAGGCAACCTAAATTGTCTACAAGGCCCAAGGGTATAGGGAATCTAGTCTAAAAAATCTTTTGTATATCTTAGCCTTATTTCGAAGGTCCATGTAGCAATTCCTTATCAAGTGACTTTGAGGAAACAAGGAATACCCCCTATCTCTAACATGATGTGATTAATGTATACACAAATACATCGTAAGCATAGATTGACCCATGCATGATATTCGTGGTATTTGCCATCCGTAATATTTGAGAATACAAAATGACCCCAAGAATATTAGAGAACTATTCGTTTTAAATTTACATAATAGAAATGATTTAATTGACTAAAAAAAGAATTATTTCACTAAAATATTAATTAATTCACTAATAATGAATTAATTTACTAAAAATATTAATTAATTAGGGTTCCTAATCTCAGCCAAATTTAGGGTTTTAAGAATTAAAATATTAATTAATTTACTAAAACATTAATTAATTCACGAATAATTAATTAATTAGGTTCCTAATTTCAGCCAATTTTAGGGTTTCAGCAAAACCTTGAGTTTGGAGGCCGGGAACAATATGTAGGTGTCACTCAGAGGATGAGGGGGTGGCGAGGATGCAACTGAGAAGAAGAAATATGGTCGAAATTAGGGATTTCAACCAAAACCCTAATTTGCAAGCCGAGAACAGGATGCAAGGGGAGGTGAAGGTGTAAGCATCACAGACAAGATGCTTGGTGCAACCTCTTCGCTAATTGTTCGGTGTTGCTCGCTCATAGTAGCTAGCATTAAAAAAAATCATTTTTTTATTAAAAAAAAGTTAAAAAACGAATACTATTACCTTTATTCGTCTTCACATTCGTATGAATTCGTGGGGGAGGGCCCACAAATGCGAATATGTCAATCTATGATCATAAGAAAGATTTATTTATTTAATCACAACGAAGTTTTAGTTACTAAATAAGTTTCCAAATCTAGTTTGAGACTATATTTACTTATCTAAATTTGCACTTGCACATATTGCCAAGATTTTTAGATGCAAACAAATGTCCTTGATCAAAGAATGTTCAACAAAGTTATTACATTGTCGAACATGATATTGTCCTTTCCAATCTAAGTGCACTTGTTACAGTGACCTCATATATAATTCAAGATTGATGTTGACCAAGATTTCATTTCCTCAAGGAGTGTTTCTCCATAGGACAGGGAAGCAACTTCACAAGATACATATTTGAGATAGTATAACCATCGATGATTAAGTGGTTGCTTGTCTCTTCAAGGTCATATATATATATTCAAGAAAGATACACCTTAGTATATTACTTGAGAAATGTACATATAGAAAACAGAAGGAGACATTTCATCTCACCTCTATTGTAATACAAAAGCTACTACCAACATCTAATGAACTAGATGATATCATATAAGGAACAAATGGAGCACAATCTACAAGCTATGCAATAAAAAAGGAGGTATGGCATAATTCCACTTCATACCAGAAGTCGTATCTGAAAATAAGTGAAGCCCTCGCCACCGTTCCTTAAAGTCCACTTGACGTTGCCTTTGAGCATCAGATGAACCCTGCAGATCATCATATTGTCCACGTATGGTTTGTTGGAAGAGATGTTGTAGTGCAGCAGAACGAATTTGCAACCCAATGGTTGCTTCCCTTCCTTTGTTGTGCTCTTCAAGGTCATATTTATTATTGATGTTGGTGATTTCAGTCTCAAACATGTCAATAAATTCTCCCTCGTGGGAGATTGTGTATATATTTGTGTGTGTGTGTGAGTGTTGTTTAGTCATGTAGTCATCTCTTGTGCATTTCCCCAAAGTGTAACATGCCACATTGCACTAGTTTGTTATATACTAAGTGCATTTTTGTTGCATGTACAAATGTATGCAATTGCGTTTTAAAGTACTTTAATGTAGAAGCAAGCATTGGTATTTGTTTTGTTTGCCTACAATTTCAAGATGATCATCTTTCTTAGAATTTTATGGTAATAACCCCAATGGGTCCGTTCCCTATTTGATGCAAGAGGTACATATATAGGTTGATAATTCATAGTACGTAAAATTCGTGTTCGTCTAGCATGACATTCGTTTTCCTACGTTGGAAAACGAATGCGAATGTTATTCAAACATTCTTGTGTGTTTTTTTTTGTTTTTTTCCATTTTTAGGCTTATTTACCTCATAATAAATAGTTAATCCAAAAGTACGGTATTTATCATTCTTTGAGGGTGTTTTTCTTACACGAATGATTGAAACATTCGTGAATGCGAAATGCACGTATGGTACTTATGGTTCATACTATGGGTTGATTCTCCCTTCAACCAACCAAACTCGAATGTGGAAACTAAAGCCAAAGCTAAATAGATAGAGCTTATAAAAGAAGAGGTTCTCTCTTTATTAAGAATCTTTTAGTTTCTTTTGTAGGGCATCTATTCGTCATCGTGCTGAGAAAATACTTAAATTAAAACGAACATTCAAAAATTATAAAGAAAACCAAATATTGATTGCTTTCTCACAACACATACATATGAAGACAACAAAAACATATAAAGAGAGACAAATACACGTAAACAAATGTGCTCATAATGCCTCTCCTTCACAAACACAAACACACACAAACACAAACAATCAACAATATAAATAGAGAGAAAGAATAGGTTGAGTACAAGGAGAGAAAATACGAAGCAGACCATGTTTGACTAGAGTTGAGCAGGTGGAGAAAGAGTAGTTGCAACCATAAGCAAAAGCAAACAAGACCAAAAGTCTATTGTTGGGCACATTGTAGGCAAGGTTCGGGAAGACTGGATTAGACCAAAAGTAGAAGCAAAGCAAGTTGCAAAATATCGTATCTTTCAAGGTTAGGGTACGTGTGGTCACTTGAGCCCAACCAATCGCACAATGTCTTTACAAAAAAGAGCAAATGACTCAAATGACAACTAGATTGTAAAGAGTGTTTGACTCTCATAGAGTTTGGGAGTGAGGAAGCATTCAATGTGTATGAGAATGGGTGTGTCAACACGAGAAAAAATCGAAGAAAAAAATTGGAAATATACAAAAGAAGGGGGATGGCAACTCATGCACAAAAAAGGAAACTATATTGATCAACTAAAAATAATCAACAAAACATTATGGGCTAAGGGGGCTACATATACAAGTCCTCAAGGCACTACCACATTAAATGTGGCTGGTGAAGTCTAGTCATGGACATCCACTTGACTGTGATTCTTTCATAAGAATATATAATATTCTTTGACCACATTGAGACTTGACAACTAACTAGATGTCACAATCTAATCCTTTGTGTAACTAAATAGTTCACATGGATTACAATAAATAGTCCTTCGTGTAACTAAATAGTTCACACCATGGTTTTCTCAATAAACACGCATTCAAACGAGTTAAACTTGATTCTCAACATGGCACTCAAGGTCAATTGTATGTCTTGTTAAGCTTGTGCAAAGTTGTGCTACCTTTTAGGCCATGGTCTTCACGTTGTTCCTTTCTTCTCGATCTCAATCAAGCGAAGTTGATCTTCTAGATCCAAAAATGTCGATAAAAAATCCTAGGGTGTTGGGGATTTTCATCACAATTACCAATTCATGGTAAGGCTTATTCTTTATTTCAAAATTTCAAGCTTCAAAAAGTCTTCCTCCAATTTTCCAAGTCAAGTCGAATTGAGTGTGTCAGGTTTACTCAATGGTTGTTGGTCTCATTGTTTATCATTTGCTTTTCTTCGTCTCGTGAGGCGATTCTTCTTTGGGCTTATCCCATCTATCTTCTCCTTTGTCATGCTCCTTGGTCTCAATACTCGTTCTTGTACCTATCCTTGTACTCGTATTGGTACTGCCCCTCAAGCTCATCATATGGAGTGATCTAAGGCCTAGATTCACCAAGAATTGTCGCAACTTGTAAAGAGCTAACATCTTTGTTAAAAATCAACCACTTCCTAATTGGTACTAATGCATTGGAGGTCGAAGTCTCCCATTGTGTATGATTCTTTCTAGTGTCTCATAATCCTTGCCCCCACTTGTCTTAATCCTTTGATTAGGATAAACTCCCCCTTGCTTAACCTCCAAATCTTCTAAGTCTTTGATTCAATCTTGGCTCTCAAGAAACTTCAAGGCCTCCTCTTCTTGTCCTTGATGCTCAACATTTTGCTTTGATACCACTGACAAAAGTATATTACCTCCTAGTTGCAATACAAATAAGATGAACCCTTCCCTTGATAAGAAACAACAACAACCACCCTCCACTAAAACTCCAGTAGCTCTCTATAACACATAATTGAACCTTTGAAATTTTTTATACCAAAAATAGACTTTCCCAATCTTTCCAACAAGCTATAACTCACTAAATTTGTGGAACTTTATGATAATCAACTTCCTTGCACAAAAAAGACTAAAAAATTTGTCCAAATAGGCAACTTGCATCTATATCTATGTTTCAATCACATACACTTATGAATATACACAAATATCAGAAGACTTTCAAGCTTAGTATATTGAAGAATAATAAACAATTTTCAACTCAGATTATACTCAAGGGGAGACTTACAAGAATAGAACCAATATGAGCTATATTAAGCTAAATGCATGTTAAAACCTACATTATGTACTCTCAATGACAACAAACACAATACCCAAAAACTAAGAGGGAGTAAGATACTACTCTCCAATGCTTTTCTTATATAGTGCTCTAACAAAATTGTGTCGAATTTGAATTCAAAAGTCACTTCCAAATTCCTACACTTTTCTTAAGTACATACTTAGATAACAAAAAAGGTTTAGTGATGCATTAAATTACATAAGCAATGGTTGAAACTTCATACGCTTGAGGCTTGCTAGATTTCTAACACCAAGTAGCTCTCCACTTCCTTTTATAGACCTCAAGGGAACCTCATGGAAAAAAAAAGAATAATTGTGTTTCCCCCCCCCATACATTTGCATTCCATGCATTTATCTCATTGATGTCGACTTGATATTTTGTAGCCCAAACAAGAATCCAACCCTTCACCTTTCGCTCTTGAAGTAAGCTTATCAATTGAGTTCTACCTTTTGTTGAGTTTTATTTCAACACATTTATTTCCCTTCTTGTCATACATGTGACCTAAGGTTGAAAGATAGGTTTAGCTCATTTCCTCATGTGGGATCCCCATATCACAACAACACGCTACCCATATGTGCATTCATCTTCTTGATTTAATTTGATTTATAAACTCCTCTCCTCTACATACGCCTCCACATGTAATATAGTAGCACTACAACAACGATAGCCGGTTGTAAACGATGCCTTGAACAACTGACACAAATTCACTGGTAGAGCTTGATAAAGGATCTCCAACCGGCATGCTTTGATACCATGGAAAGAATGCTTACTCTCATAGAGTTGAGTATGCATACACATTTTATGTTTGTGATACTGGGAAGCAATCAAAGAAAACGATGTCGCGGATTTCTGCGTGGATGTGCTGGAATGGGGCAGGACCATCAGGGTCTCAGACCAAGGAGTCGGTAAGGGAAGAAGTGTTAATCGGATCGATGTCCTGAAATCTCTCGCCAGAGTGCTATTCTGGAGTTGGTAAGGAAAAGGCGTTATCCAGATCGGTTTCTGGGTAACTTCATCGGAGCGTGGTCCGGACAAGTCTCTGGCACACGTTATCGGTTCCGGAGCTACGCCGGACAACGAACAATGAGCACACGGGCGCACAAACCGAACACACACACTCAATCATAATAGAATAGAGATGAGATCACAAGATGTAGACGTGATAAACACATGACAAACAGAGAAGGCGCGGAATTACCTAAACACGAACAGAAACTCAACAAATACTAATAACTAACAAAGGAAAATAGAAGATTACAACCAGACGCGGTCGGTAACATATAACTTCAAGCTCCCGAAACTCACATACACGGACACTATCAAACCTTCAATCGGGAGCACACGGGCTACCGGTGCGAAACGGAGGGCTCACAACACAACAAACAAAACAAAGATTAGGAAAGCAGAAATCTGCAGAGCTTGGTCCAACATCACTTCCTCTTCCAAATTGTGGATCCCCTTCTCAATCTTCTCTCCCTCCTTTTCTATCTCAAGGAGAGAGAGAAGTTGTTACATTAGGCTGTTAAGACAACCACTTTTCTCTTAGATCTTCCCCTCGACTCTCTCTCTCTCTCTCTCTCTCTCTCTCTCTCTCTCTCTCTCTCTCCATCCTATGCGCCCGTTGTCGTGAAGATTTTCGGCAACGGTTTGAAAATTGCATGGAATGTACAAAATCGAGTGTGGTTCTTCACACACAATATGAAACAATAATAGTGAAGATATTATTTTATATTAGTTTAATATCTTGGTACGAAAAGATGGATGTCTTCAAGAGCTTCTGAATGCATTTACCTACATGTGAAACAGACAACTTAGTGTCAAGTATGTGAGTGTGAAGTTTGAGAAGAAGAACAGGAAAACAAAACTATGGGATATCCCACATAGATAGGACAACATCAGTATTGAAGATTATATAACTAGAGCCATATCTTTTCTTTTATCTATGTGCTAGGAGCACGGAAAGGTTGGGTTGTATAACTTGGATGAATGGATGTAGCCAAGTTGTTCAAATCGTGTTTTGGACGGAACCGGGACCAGACGACGACGACGATGGCGATGGAACTGGAACTGGGATCGGACGAATACGACAACGGAACCAAGACCAAGGCCGGATGGACCAGATCACCGGGTCAGATGCAGACCAGATGGATCAGATAGACGGGTCGGTCAGATAGGTTGATCGCGAAGCACGGTGTCTTGAAGATTTTCTGTGTGAAACGAAAAAACCGAGTCATTTCTTTTAGTTATATTTTATCATTATACTTTCACATTTAATTCTGATACATGAGATCTTGAATGAGTGACATGGTTATCATGCAACACATGTAATACATGAGCGCCAAATGGCAAACATACATCTCATGCATTTTATGCATTACATGCATGTCTTGCACCCTCACATGCATCATATGCATGGGGGCATCTATAAAAGAGTGGATGGAGAAGAAAAACGGGCTATGTATTAATCAAGAAATTAAGAAAAAGAAAATTCGTTATCCCATTTGGCGATGTATTAATCTTGTCTCTCAAAAGTAAAGTCAAGGGTTCAATCTTAATCTCCCTCTCTCTCCATCTCAATCTATCTCTCGCCAAATCAATCTCTCTCAATCTATCTTAAATACTTTTTCGCTAAAGCTAGTACAAACTTCGAATCCTTCCGGTCTAAGACCCCGGCGGTTCCGCCTCACGATTTGCACATAGTGACGGATTTTCACGACACCGTTTCTCTCTTGCCATCGTTTTTTCTGCGTTCTATATCTCGTTTGAAAGCTATTTCAGAGAGCTTTCTAATGAATGTTTATTAGATGAATTCCGTTACCATGGTGAGAAGTTATGAGCATTTTCATCCGCAACCCTCTTTGCCCCACGGTTCCTCAAACTCAAGGTAGATTTTGAAACCCTAAATCGATTGAAAGGTACATTCTACATCTTCTATCATTTTATTAATAGTCAATATGCCAAGAGGAGTAAAAGTCAATGATGATGTGACTGAAAGCCCAAACAATCAAATGCATACTTTGTCAATGGAAAAGATGGCAGTTATGTATATTTCATTGCAAGAGACAGTGATGCATATGCAAAGCGAAATGTATGGTTATAAGGAGAGAGAATTGTTAAGAAAACGTGAAGAAGGCACTCGGGCTCTTCTTTTGTATGCGCGGCGGATCGTAGTGTGCTGGATCGTTAGCGTGCTCTAAACAGACAGAGAAAGGAAAGGGGACTTACCTCTGTAGTAGCAAAATGGTTTTCTTCTATTACATGTAGAGCTCAACTTGCTCTCGTCAGTCTTCTGGTCTCTCACTCTCTCAGAGTTCTCTACTCACTATTCTCTGTTTTTTCTTACTACTTACTTACTATTCACTCTCACTTACTTTTACCTAAGTCATAAGTTATTACACATGCAGCTAATTAGCTGCCAGTAGCTAATTAGCTGTCAGTCGCTAAATAGCTGTTCACTAGCTAATTAGCTGTCACTAGCTAAATAGTTGTTTTACCTTTTTGTTCACTAGTAGCTAAATAGCTACTATAGCTTATTTCTCATAAGCATCACATACCATGTTGAGCTTGCTTCTCAACACTCCCCCTCAAGCTCAACTTATTCTTGCTTGAGGTTCTCTTCAATCTTCTTTTCCATTTTGCTTTTTTTTAGCCATCTCATCAATGTTTACAACTCCCATCATGTTCCGAAACTGTGTATGTTTTTCCACACTCAATCCCTTCGTAAGGATATCAGCAACCTGCTGATTTGTATTCACATACACCAGATCAACTTCACCTTCCATCACTTTTTCTCTAACAAAGTGATAATGCACCTCAATGTGCTTTGTTCTTGCATGGAACACTGGGTTCTTTGCAAGTTGAATGCTGCTCATATTGTCACACCATGCTGCTCTATACTCAGCTTCTGTACTGGACAATGCAACAGTAGCCTGTTTCTTGCTACTCCATGAAATTCCTGCACTTCCCAAGGTAAACATGTATCCACTTGTGGATCTCCTGTTTGTTTGGCTTCCAGCCCAATCAGCATCTGTATATCCTTCCAGATTTATGTCTAGATCAGCCCTGTAAAATAGTCCAAAGTTCTGAGTTGCTTTTACATACCTCAGAATCCTTCTGATGCAGTCCAAATGTGGCTTTGTTGGCTGTTGCATAAACTGGCTGACTAATCCAACAGCATAGCTCAAATCAGGTCTTGTTATAGTCAAATAAATAAGGCTGCCCACCATAGACCTGTACATGTTTACATCTTCTATCTTGGCTCCCAAATCAGCCCTCAACTTGCAGTTTTTATCAAGTGGTACAGCAATAGGTTTGCATCCAAGCATACCATACTTTTTCAACATAGTTGTTGCATACTGTTTTTGCAACATACATATACCACTTTCAGATCTGATGATTTCAATACCAAGAAAATATCTCAGATCTCCCAAATCTTTCATATGAAACTGCATTTCCAGATTTTTTTCCAACTTTCTTATTTCATCCACGGAATCTCCTCCAATAATCAAATCATCTACATAAATCAGAATAATAACAATGCAATCATTTTCACTTTTTACATACAAAGAAGGATCAGCTTTTGACATTTTGAAACCAAGATTTTTCAGAGAATCTGAAAGTTCTCTGTGCCATGCTCTTGGTGCCTGTTTCAGTCCATAGAGAGCTTTTTTCAGCTTACATACATAATCAGGATGTTTCTTATCTTCAAAACCTGGTGGTTGACTCATATACACTTCTTCTTCCAAGTTACCATGTAAAAAAGCATTTTTTACATCCATGTGATGCAAAATCCATTTTCTGGCTGCTCCTACAGCAAGTAGTGTTCTCAAGGTTGCCATCTTTGCAACCGGTGCAAAAGTCTCATCATAATCAATCCCTTGCATCTGAGCATATCCTTTTGCAACCAATCTTGCTTTATGTCTACTTACATTCCCATTGGAGTCATGCTTTGTCTTGTAGACCCATTTGCAGCCTACCACATTTTTCTCTTTTGGTAACTTCACTAAATCCCACGTTTTGTTCTCAGCCAATGCATCAATCTCTTCTTGCATTGCATCCATCCATTTCTTCTCAGATTTTGCTTCTTCAAAGCTGTTTGGGTCAGGGATCTGTACCACCTTAGACATATATGCATAGTGCATAGCCATATATGTATCATACCCAAATCTTTCCACAGTCTTTTTCTCTCTATCTGATCTTCTCAGTTTCTGATTTGCATCCTTCAATGCTTTTTCCATACCAGGGATTTTCAATCCTCTTATACCAAGAAGATCATCCAATGACACATCTGAATCCTCATCTTCCATGTTTTTAGACAAGTCATCCAACATTTCATACTCTGGCATTTTCTGTTTTCCTTTTTTATCATCACATTTTTTGTGTCCTCCACTTTTTCCACTCCAAGAATTTGAATCAGATTTACCATCTGAGCTTTTTGATGGTCCAGAACATTCTGTTGATGTTGGACTTTACTGTCCAACCTTGCTTCCATCTCTGTGGCAGTCTTCTATGTTTTCAGATTTGTCTTTGTCTTCAATCTCATTGTCTTCATCAGTCTCTGGATTCTGTTTTGGACTATACCAGCTGGCTAACTCATCAAAGATTACATCCCTACTTGTCACAATCTTCTTTGTTACAGGGTTATAGCATCTATACCCTTTTTGTTCTTCTGAATAGCCAACAAAAATACATTTTTCTGCCTTTGGATCCAACTTACTTCTTACTTCTGCAGGCACATGTACATATGCAAGGCATCCAAACACTTTTAAGTGTTCTAGACTAGGTTTCCTTCCATAGAAACACTCTTCAGGAGTTGCTTCATGTACTCCCGATGTTATACATCTATTTAGAATATAATTTGCTGTATTTACAGCTTCTGCCCAATAGTACAATGGCATATTCTTCTCTGTCATCAAAGCCCTTGCAATGTTCACCAATGTTCTGTTTTTCCTCTCAGCAACTCCATTTTGCTGTGGAGTATATCGGCATGTGAACTGTCTTCTTATTCCCTGATTACACAAAAAATCAGAAAATTCATTGGAGAAATACTCTCCTCCTCCATCAGATCTCAAACATTTTATCCTTGTACCAGCCTGCTTTTCTACCATGCATTTAAACTTACGAAAGCAGTCAAATACTTCACTTTTCTCCTTCATGAAGTACACCCATGTCTTCCGTGAACAATCATCAATAAATGTAACATAAAATCTGCATCCACCAATAGATGCATTCTTTGTTGGTCCCCATACATCTGTATGTACCAAATCCAACAGATTTTTGCTTACATGTCTCTCATGAGGGAATGGCAACCTGTTTTGCTTACCATATTGACATGCTTCACATACTTTTCCCATTTCACACTTTTTCAAGTTTGGCAGTCCAGCCACTGCATCTTTTCTCAACATATTCTTTAATGTTTGCATACTTATATGGCCAATCCTTTTATGCCACATTTCCACATCTGAGATTACACTCGTTCCATTTGCAAACATGGCTGAAATCTGTTTGGGCATTTCTACATCCAAGATAAACATTCTTCCTTGTCTCTTCCCTTTTGCAATGAGCTTTCCATTCTTTTCTATATAGCATCCACTTTGCTTAAACTTCACTTGCATACCTTGCTCTACAATCTGTCCAACAGAAATCAGATTCTTAGCAAGGTTTGGAACATGCATCACATTCAACATATACTTGGTTTTTCCTCTTTCTTCCCACAATGGGATATCTCCAACATGTTTTATTTGGTGAGTTGTGTCATCACCTGTTTGTACATAACCAGGAACCTCTGGTTCTCTTAAACTCTCAAACCAATTTGCATGTCCAGTCATATGGTTAGATGCCCCCGAGTCTACATACCACGTAAACTCTTCATTACATTTCTGTGAGCTTTCAGCCACTGCTGCTATCTCATGTTGCACTACAAAAAACACCTTCCTTTTCACAATCTTCACTAGTAGAGGCATAGTTACTCTGTTGTCCTTTTCCTCTTTTCTCATCATTTTGTTTCTTGTAACATTCAGCCTGTGTATGGCCTGGTTTACCACAATACCAGCAGCCATCATCATTTACATAAGTTTGCTTACCTCTACCTTGGTTGCTCCCCCTGCCTCTGTTGTTGTTTCCTCCTCTATGAGCTTGTTGTCCTCTTCCTTGAAAGCCATTATTATTGGTTCTTCCTGAGCCAAATCTTCCATGGCCTCTTCCTCGGCCTCTTCCGGCATTATTATAGAGGGCTTGCCCCTCGTTCTCTGAGTTTCCTTTATTTGCATCATCCATCTGATTCCTTTCCTCTACCACAAGCATTGAGACCAGATCTGAAAAACTTGGGATACTATCCCTTGTGAGCATAGAAGTTTTAAAACTCTTGTATTGAGGTCCTAAGCCTCTTAAGCATATTTCCACTTTGTCATCATCTTCTATCTTCACATTGATAGAAGCAAGTGATTCACATATACTCTTGATTTTTAGGGCATATTCATTTATTGACATCTTACCTTTCTCCAAGGTATTTAGCTCAGTCTTTAACTGGAGCTTTCTAGCCTTTGTGTTCACAGCAAACAGTTTTACCAAGTTGTCCCAAGCTTCTTTTGGGAGCATAGCATCTTGTATATGCCCAAGCATTGAATCTGAGATGCTGAGTGATAGCCAATGCATTACTTTCCTTGCCCCTTGATTCCAATCGTTAAATGCCTTAATATGTGCAGCTGTTGCATTCTCTTCTGGGATCTCTGGAGCCTCTTCTAGGTCTCCTTCAATGTAATCCCAGTATCCTTTCCCCATCAGAAAGTTTGTCATTCTGAATTTCCACGCCGGGAAATTGTTTTTATCTAATTTCTCTGTGACCATTTGACCTACATTCTCTGCAGCCATTTTTTTTCTTCCAAAAAACCAGGGTTTTGCTTTAGTTACTTCAACAAGTAACTTTCTGATTTCTGATCAGCAACCAGAGAAATAACTTTCTCAGATTAAGGCACTGCTATACTCTTCCTTACGAGCTACTCTGCTCTGATACCATGTTAAGAAAACGTGAAGAAGGCACTCGGGCTCTTCTTTTGTATGCGCGGCGGATCGTAGTGTGCTGGATCGTTAGCGTGCTCTAAACAGACAGAGAAAGGAAAGGGGACTTACCTCTGTAGTAGCAAAATGGTTTTCTTCTATTACATGTAGAGCTCAACTTGCTCTCGTCAGTCTTCTGGTCTCTCACTCTCTCAGAGTTCTCTACTCACTATTCTCTGTTTTTTCTTACTACTTACTTACTATTCACTCTCACTTACTTTTACCTAAGTCATAAGTTATTACACATGCAGCTAATTAGCTGCCAGTAGCTAATTAGCTGTCAGTCGCTAAATAGCTGTTCACTAGCTAATTAGCTGTCACTAGCTAAATAGCTGTTTTACCTTTTTGTTCACTAGTAGCTAAATAGCTACTATAGCTTATTTCTCATAAGCATCACATACCATGTTGAGCTTGCTTCTCAACAAGAATTACCTCTTCAACATACAATGGAAATGCAAAAGTTAGATATTAAAGCTTGGCGTGAAGGACATGACTATTCAAATGCAAGATAATCGGATGCCTGAAATAAAAAGAAAAATGTTGACTCTAGAAGAATAAAAAGAGATTTTAGTGAAGGCAAATGTCGAAATAAAATCTACAATTGAAGGGAAGGAATATGTGATCATGACAAGTTGGAAAGATGTTCTCTTGAAAGAAACACCGAAAATCACGCAAAGACATTCTAATACCATGGATGTGTTAGATGCAAAGGAGCAATATGAAATTGAAAGAACAAAGAATAATATTGTCATTAGAGGTATGCAAGAGAATGAAACAGGTAATGCATTATCTCTTGGAGAAAATATTACAAAATTCTTTGAAGATCACTTTGTGATGCGAATATTATTGTATACGCCGCACATAGGGTTGGCAAAAAACAACTAGAGGGAAAGTCATCTCGAGCTATTGTTTGTACAATCCTTGATGAACGTAAAAGGGCAATGATTCTAGGTAATAGTAAGGTGTACTTAAAAGGGACAAGTTTTTTTGTAAAGGAGGATAGAACTCGACAAGAGCAAGAACGTAGAAGGCAAGCATATGCATCTAGGAAAGCAAGTAAAAAGGCATAGCAAGCAACGACCTATGGGACTATAAGTGCTTCACGATTAAAAGTAAGTGGTGGTGGTGATGATGATGGTCCATTACCTTCTATAAGTGATTTTAATCCATTTTGAAATATGATGAATTGGTTTTAGTATAGACCTGGAAGACTTGATTTACCAAATGCTTGTTGCTTTGCTGCTTTGGAGGTTATAGATCCTGTAAATTCAACAGGTAGAATAATGGAAAGTATCCACCTTGCTATAGAGTATATGCGTCATAACCATGATGGTTTTTACATGGCTCTTGAATATCCTTTCAGAACACGCTTTCCCTGTCTATCTTTGGTAGGCGATTTATTGGTTTCTAGAGCACCGCTTGTTTAGCAGGTGGATCCAGAGTGCCAAAGAAAAGAAGAGCGGTTTTCAGCTTCTTCCGTCGGCCGCAGGTCAGCCTCTGAGGGCGCATCCCGGGTTTAGGGCTCAATGATGTAGCTCAAGGTATGGATATTGTATTTTTGGCTTAAACATGGGAGCATGAGGCAAAACGTATACCTAAGATAGACGGTTACCTCATAAAAACGATATGACCTCTCTCCAAAGGGAATATTGGGTGTGTCGAGATAGCATGTATCTACCATGAGAGCTTAGATAATTCTATCAAAGTATGCAAATATGATGATAGAGCTTAAATAATTCTATAAGAGATACATATGGATAAAGGTTAATTTGGGGAAAGAGAAGTTGTATATAGTTGCATGTTACATTCCTTACAAAGACTCAAACTACTATAGTAGGTTTGGGTTAGATTGTGACGATCCTTTTATAGAATTATGCCATGATATACTGTCATTTGAGAAGCTTGGTAAAGTTTTAATCACGGGAGACTTCAACGCAAGAGTTGGAAATTTCCAAAATGTGGAGTCATTTGAAGAAAATGTAGTAGAACATTGTCTATTGCGTGACTCAGAGGATTGTGGCATGTCAGATTATGGAAAACTTTTGATACATATGTTAAATTGCACAAACTTGATTATCCTAAATGGTATATAAAGGCATTCCCATTGACAAATATGCTCACATGTTTACCATCCTCGAGTGGAGGAAGTGTGGTTGATTACACATTCATGTTGGCATGTGATCTATCATTGGTGAATGTGTTTAAAATTGGTTCTCTATCTCCGGACTCAGACCACAAGCCACTATACTTAGAGCTTGCAATTCCACATTTCACCAATAGATGCCATGGAGTGAAAGATGAAAAGAGATGTACCATCTGACCTTGCTACGAAAAAGCTAAGATGTATGCAAATGAAGTGGAGAACCATTTGTTATATTTTTCTCTAAGCAACAATGTTAAAGAAAATTGACAACATTTGAAAGATATCATAATTAAGGTTGGGTATCAATACTTTAACAGGCATGTAGTTTTCCATGTCATTCTTGGTTTAACGATGATTATAAAATGTATCTCAAATGGTTTAAGTCCACAGAGGGGGGAAATGAAAAGATTGTTGCATGGCACCTATATAAGAAAGTAGTGAGGAGAAATAAAAGAAGATATTTCCAAATGCAAGAAATGAAAAAGAAAAACTTGTTTAAGCTCAAACCAAAATTAGCATGGGGACAACTCAAGGGTAAGAAAGAAGTTGTGAACGATCACTTTACAAATGAAGAGATGTTAGACTATGTACAAAGGCTATATATGCATGAAGGTGTGGCTCCTATGGTTGAGAAAATTGAAACACCATGCACTACATGTATTGATATTGATGACGTCAATAAGGGAATAAAGAAGATGGCGAGTGGGAAAGCAGCAGATGCAACATATGTCTCAAGTGAGCTTTTAAAATGGACAATGCCACATACTCGTCATTGGATAATGACAATTATAGAACAAACTATAAAACAATGATTTCCAAATGATTGGCTTATGAATTGGATTAAACCAATATTTAAAGTGGGAGATAAGAATCGTACAATAATGGTGAGCTCAACTATTGCTAAATTATATAGCACATTATGGAGCAAAAGATAAGCACATGAGCTGAAAGTGTAAGCAAAGAGCACTTGGGCAAGCATGATTTAGACCAAAACACTCCATTGTGGATCATTTGGTCACATTGAGAGTAATCATGGAAGAGAGTCGACTACAAGGAAAAACAATTTATTGTTGTTTTGTTTATTTTAAGAAAGCTTTTGATACCATACCAAGAAGTGAGCTTTGGAATAGAATGGTAGAGATTGACATGCCATTAGAGTATCGAGTTGTTGTTGCACGCCTATATGAACAAGTTAAATGCCAACTAAAAATGGATAGTGGATTCTCAAAGCACTTTTTAAGTAACATGGGGGTCAAGCAAGGATGGCCGCTATCACCCACACTCTTTGGCTTATGTATTGATAAATTAGAAGAAGTGGTGAACAAGGTTGCAAGAGAAGAGGAATTGAATGCCCCTAAATTGATGCAACATGTTATCTTATTGCTTCTATATGCAGATGATGTGGTACTCTTCTCATATGATGTTGATAGTATGCAAAATTTACTTGGGGTATTAGAAGAATTTTGTCATAGTAGTGGACTAGTAGTGAATGTGGAGAAAACAAAAATGATGGTAGTGCAAACCATCCAACCTCATCATTACCCTATGCTCACATATAGAGGTGAACATATACAATTTGTTTGAAGCTTTAAATATATTAGTATTGATGTACCTGCCACAAATAAATGGAGTGCATGTTTTGATTCTAGGCTCCAGGCCGGTTGGAAATCGTATTACCTTTTGGAAAACCAATGCAACGAAAATGATACTTGTGGATGAGAAGTAAAACTAATGTTGTTCAATGCCATGGTAACTGAAGTATTGCTTTATGGAGTAGACATATGGGGTGGCACCATCTCTCTTAATGCATAGAATGAGATTGAGAAAATTCAAAAGATATTTTTAAGGAGGCAATTAGGAGTTAAATGCACTACCTCTTACTAGGTCATGCTCTTGAAAATAGGTGTTCGACCCATAGAACTATTGACACTCCAAAGAGTATATAAATACATTACAAAAGTCAAGAATATGTTGAATCATCGATTGCCACATCTTGCTTGGAATGTTGGATGTAAGCTACAAAAGAATCATAAAAGTAAGATTCTCTCATCCATTTGGGTTGTTGACATAAGGAAATGGTTTACAAGATGGGGTTTGGATTATCTTTTAGAGCTTTTGGGCAATGCTATGCAATATGTAATGATTGAGGAAAGGTTGGTGGAATCATTAAGGATGAAGTGGGAAGATGCTAAAAGGACAAAGCTAGAATACTACATTGCAAATGTCAACCATGAATGTTGGTCTCAATATAAAGCAAGAATGGCTATTGATCATAGCTAACCTTATCTCATTACCAATATGAGTAGTAATGCTCGTAGAGCCCTTACACTACTTCGCACTAAATCTCACAAGTTAGGCATTGAAGTTGCATCATGGTATCAAAATGTAACTAATTTGAAGACATGCAAAGTATGCATTGAAGGCATGTTAGAGGATGAATGTCACTTTCTCTTCACATGCTCGACATATAGTGCAATTCGTTCAAGATATGCTGACATACTAAGAGGGAGTGATAACTTAAGTGCCATACTTAAGACACCACCGAGAAGGTTGAGCTCATATGTGCATGCTTTATTCACACATAGAGACTTTGTGCTTCAATGTATGAATACCCCTTCTTAGGAAGGAGACACACATCAAGAACACATGTATACTCTGATCCCATAGGTCAAAATTGGCCTCTTTATGGACGATAAAAATTCTAATGCTAATTCTAATTCTAATTCCCATCAATCTCTTTTATTCCTCTCCATCCGTGTGGTCTTAAAGTACCTATCGAATCACTCCGACCTAGTATTCATCACCACTTAAACTAACACTATACTATTTACACACATTTGTACATAGAGACCATTTTCGTGTGCATTCGGCTCCATTTTCTTCCTATGGCCGAAATCCTTTACGACAACAACCAGAAATGAAATGTACAAAGTGTTAGGAAACAAGTCCCTCTAGATGGGAAGGAGAGCACGATCCAGATTGAAGTCCGAGGAACCGACTAGATTAAGAACGAGACCGAATCCGGATCCGGATTGGATCTGGATAGGCATCCAGAAAAGAAATGTACAAAGTGTTAGGAAACAAGTCCCTCCAGATGGGAAGGAGAGCACGATCCAGATTGAAGTCCGAGGAACCGATTAGATTAAGAACGAGACCGAATCCGGATCCGGATTGGATCTGGATAGGCATCCGGAAAAGTCCATACTTGTAAATAGGTTTTGTTACGCCTATTTGGGTCAGGACTGTAAATAGCCCTAAAGTTGTATTAGTATAAATACAACTAGGGCAAATCATTATGTGTATGATGTAGTTGCAACTAGTGTGTATGAGAGTTGTAATCGTTGCTAGACGAAGAGTAGCTCAAGGTTGTTGCCTTAGAGTCTTATGTGTATTTCCTCCTACCATAGTGATATTGCTTGGAGTTTGTGTCCTCTTGTGGTTTTTCCCTCTTAGGGTTTTCCATGTTAACATCTTGTTTCATTGTCTGTGTCATTTTCTGTTCTAGTTTGATTCTTCTTGTCTTTGCATTTGACTTGCTACCTGGTTGTGGCCGGTCTCTCATTTACAACACAAAGGAGGGAAATGAAAGCTTATGAGCAGAAGAGAAAACTATATTGATCAACTAAAAATCATCAAGAAGACATGATGGGCCAAGTGAGCTTTATATACAAGTCCTCAAGGGACTACCACATAAAATGTGGTCGACAAAATATAATCATCGACATCCACTTGAGTACAAATTTGTCATAAGAATACCTAATATTATTTGACCACATTTACCCTTGACAATGTAGATGTCTCAATCTAGTTCTTTGTGTAGCTAGATAGTTCACACGGATTGTCATGCTTTTCTTAAATAAGCACCTTGTCGTGGCGTGGCCAGTCCAAGGGTAAAAAAGGAAGAAAAAGGGATAACTACATAAAAGAATGTATATATGTAAATATGCAAAAGAAATATAAAATAAAATAAGTTAATCGTCAAATAGTTAAGGTTATTGATTGTGTGTGGAAAGGTAAAAGGTTTGAATCTTGGCATTGTTAAACATCAGCCATTAGGGACAAAGATCCACGAAGACACCAACACTATTATTGTAAATTAAAATCACAAAGACACTATAAAAAGGGGGGATAGAGTAAATCTCACGAAAAATCTTGTTGTCAAATGGCTACCTTAATGTGAAAGGAGCCCAACCTCATCGTAAAAAGTTGGTGACTTTGGTAGCTCTTTTTTCTTCTTGGGTTTTCTACTTTCATATTGTTTTTACTAGAGCTCTAACTCACTCCTGCCTATCTTTCACTTGACCCAAAGAGTGATTAAAGCTAAGAGATAATTTAGATAAACCCTAACAACTCTACCTCTTGTATACGTATCATATGCATCTTCATAATGGAAGTCATGTTTGTATTGTTTTGAGATCTTCTTATGTATATATGTGTCTAAATGTTAATCTTGTATTAAGGGAGAGTTAACACAAGAGAGGGCAAGTATGAGTGCTAGTTAGACAAGGGTTGCGAAGCTAGAGGATCGAGCATGATTGACAACAAACCCTAGCCTAGTTTGCTACTAATAAGGTAAAAACTAGTCCGGATTCTTCGACTCAACGATATTGATGTGGAGTAGAAGTATATCCATTCATAGACAAAAACCACATGGACACGTGTTTACATGGGAATTACATATCATTTTTTTAAATCTTGATGAAAATGAGTAGATGAGCATTTATGAAAAGGGCATGGTAGGGCTCATTTTGGGGTTCAATCATTTGTGGGTTTTGGTTTTGTTTACGGAGAACTTTAGAGCATCCTCTCCAACTTCTTCCTCCTTTTGGGATTTAAGATTTTGGTGTTTTTATCTACCTATCTACTTCTTTTAGGTTTTTCTTCTTTATTTAAAGTTAATTTAGGGTTTTCTTGCAATGAATGTGAGAGTGGATATTAGGCCACTTCTCTTTATAGTTCTCCTTTCTAGGGTTGTGTTAAGGTTGAGGGTTTTTCTTCTTAATGGGCTAGTTTATTAGGGTTAGGATAATGGGTTATTAGGGATTCTCTTAAGTGGAGCGGCGGGTGCATGAGACAGAGAAGCAGGTACTTGAAGGGAGAAGTTTGAAATGAGAATCATGGAAAACTACATTGACAAAAGGCATGCAATCATCGATCAGGACCCCAAACCACCGAACTTGAAAACTCCTCCCTCATTTGATTAATTTTCTCTTTCTTGTTTCTTTGGTAAAGCCCACCTTTATTGTTATTCTATATTTAAAGGGTTCTTCATTGTGATTGGGCACTAAACATTGTTCTAAATTTATTATTAATTTTCATATTTTTTGTTAACCTTCAAGCTTGTTAATCACATTATGCATCAATGTTATGCAACTTCACAAGACTTAACACGTAAAGACGTCCATTGAATCCACGAGAGGCACGTTTGAAAGTACAAGTGCCCAAAGCATGAACATTTATTGAATCCACTAAAGCCCTCCTCATGTGTTCTCATCTAGTGTTCTACAACTATTTATCACTTTTGGAAACTTACATTTCAAGCTTTATTGCATATCATGTGGTTTCTCCACCTCCTATTGAGCTTGCTCACGGTCCAACATACGAGTTCAAAACCTTTTTTACATCAAAATCATACACCTTAATTGTTTTATTAAGTTATACATCTAGTTACCAAACTTTGGTGCCTATGTAGAATCTTATAAATACCACAAAATTTATTGCCAAATTTCATCGTCAATATCCCATTAAGCCAAATCCCAAACCATGCATTATGACTCATAAACCTTGTCACCAAAGGCAAGGCTTTCTATTGGGCTTTAGTCTATCCCCTTTTACTTATTGTCTTGTTAAGCTCAATGTCTGTTGTTGGTGCCATTTTCTCTAGAACTAGTGTCTTAGATGCTAGACAATTGGTGTTTTTTCTTTAGCACTAAAGGCTGTTATTCGCAATGAAAAAATAGAAGACAAGGAGATTTGATTTCTATGTTTGCATCCATAACCAGGATCCAGTCCGGAACCCATTGATAGTTGTGAAATTAGAGGTCTATTATAAATTTTGACATATTGAAAAGAATTCAAAGCATGTTGAAATATTTCCTATTGCATAAAAGGTCTATTGTTGATTGTGTGTTCTTTAATTGTTTTTTGCGAGCAAAGCAAGAGTTTAGCATGTAAAATAAAGTATTGTAAGAAGGTTTTTCTCTTCTTCTTTTTCCAGAAAACATCCTTCAATTAGTTCGAAAAAGACCCACAGATTAAGTTAGGTGCTTAATTCCAAGCAAAATTGTCAAAACATGGTTTTATTAGATTTTTTCCTCCTTGGTTTAATAATTGCAGCAATAAATCTTGACTAAAACACTCATGGGCCTTACCCTAACTCATCACACACTACCATAACCACCCTACCTTTTACTAAAATTACCAAGCATATGCTTAAAGGAAATAGTAGGCTGCATGAAAGCTGAAAGGGGATGCACAATTCAACATTTAAATGTTGCAAGAAATAACAAGGGGTCACAAAACTTCACAAGATTGTAGGATATATAGATATTTACGTCATAGGGATCACAAAATATCTACAAATGGCAAATCTAGTCCATGTATATGCTTAGGATGGAAATTTACAAATCCAAAAAAGCTTTCATAGAGAGATAGATTAATGCAACCATTTTGGTTACAAATCCATGTATATGCTCGGAGAATCATAATCCATCTTTTAAACCACAACAATAAATGAGTTAATGGTACAAATAAACAATAAGTGAGGTTTTGTTACAAATCAATGATAAATTATTTAATGTTACAAAACAATAATAAATGAGGTAATGTTACAAATCAACAATGAATGAGATGAAGATAAAAATCCGAAAATAATTCACCTAAAGCTACATGTTAATGGAAGAATCTTCGGAAAATGCAATATAGAGGTTAATGAAAGAATCTTCACATGGTACAATTGCCAGACTGCATAACATAGTCCATGCATATCTTTTTCGGGTTTCATTTCTTGGTATGTATGATTTATTATTTTTCTGCTTTAATTTTGTCTTATATCATTTCTTTTGCTTCTTCTTTTTTGGCTATTGAGCTAGTGCAAGAGTCATGAATCCAACCCATCAAGAAATTGAAAGGTCAAAGATTACCTTTGCGTCCGGAGCAGAAAGCAGAGAAATAGAGCTTTTTCGCTTTTTGAATCAGTATAAGGATGAGCTCACATGGTCATATGGGGTATATCTGCAATGCAAGAACCCGAATCAAAATGGCTGGAGAAATCGAGAGTCCCAAAAGTTCAAAGTTCATCTAAGCATCCAAAGTAGGATGCGAAGAATCTCGAGCATTTCAGCCATCTGAATCGATATAAGCATGTGTTTGCGGTGCCGTAAGAATATATGAATGGCCCCAACCCTACAATAACAACAATCCCAACTCCTCTGGGAGTAATTGACTCTTGAGATGATAATTGTACAAGTAGTATTGAAGATTCCCATCTCCGGGCTTAAACTTGAGGTCTTCAAAGACATCTTTATTGTGCATGATATCAAGAGCATTAAACACATCTATCCCCTTTTGCTTTGCCACAATTAGAGCATCCTTCATTAACTGACAAAGAGACGTTTTTGTACTCACATTATAGAATGAATATGCCGCTTTGAGCACTTTATACTTTTCATTGCCTAAAATGGTCGATGGGAGTATATAGAAGCTGCAAAAGTCTGTAACATTTCCTGACTCAGGGTCTTCGACTACAAAGGTATGTATAACATCATCATCACGAGTGGGCATGAACCAATGCTCAATATCTTCTTTAGAGAATTCGGGGGCCACAGTGAATTGTGCGAGGTAACTTCCGAGAAGTGACTGGATGGCCTCAACATCAGATCTCTTCATAGCTCTGAAGCCAGAGGTCAGCGGCATGTGAGGCAGTTTGTAAAACTTAATGGCATTCGTCAATGTCGAGCGAGGGCACGAGAATCCGATTTCGACAAGCTTCTTCGGATTCAATGACCTGTGCCAATACTGGGACATGCCAAAAGGTGGGGGTGTATGTAACACAATGCCAGTAGTGTATACGGCGTGCCATATGTCCATGATATGTACACGACGAGTAAGTTCTTTGATGAGCAGTGGTGTCAGTCTCTTGGACCTAAGCTTCTTGTGAATACAAAGGAAGTTAATTTCAGCCATCTCCACGGTTTTGCCCCGGATTTTGATTCTTGAAGGGACACCGGTGATGAATGCCACAATGCGTTTGGTGCGCTCGACTCGCACGCCGACATGCCAATCTGGGCAATGACGCGGTGGGCAAAGTGCCCATTTCAAGAATTCCATGGAATAATCGAAGCGAAACATGCTTTCCACATCTTCGACATAGTTGTGTTTCAGAAGGTTGTAGATCTCACTCATGGTTTCTTCATGGTTCACGTCACATGTACACCATTCGTAGTGCTTGGGCAGGGTGTAGGGTTGGGTTCGAATCTCGGCCACGCCATGTGGAGGATCAATGGGTCCTTCCTCTTCCTCTTCATCTTGTTGCTCATCGTTTTCTTCTTCTACTTCATCCTCGTCGTTTTCTTTTTCTTCGTCCCCTTCATGGTCTTCTTTTTGCAGAGGCTTCGACAGATCTTCTTCGTCGGATATGTCATCGTCAGAATCCAGATCTTCCTCTCCGATCGATGAAAGCTCTGCCATGCGATTCTCTGTCTCTGTCTCTGTCTCTGTCTCTGTCTCTGTCTCTGTCTCTCTCTCTCTGTCTAAACAAGATTCCACAGAACATGAGAAATGTTTTATCTTTCATGAAACTCCAGAAATACCCTTTCCTCAAAATTTCTCAAATACCCTTCCCTCGTATATCGAGACTCCCTTCCTCGTATTTCCAATAATTCCTGAAAATACCCTTCCCTCGTATTTCAAACAATTCACCCGATACCCCTCGTTGCTTCATGAATTTCCTCAACCACATACACGTAACACATACATCTTCTTACGCTCTACATCCAAGTGTCGCCCATAGTACTAACTTCGAGTAAAGATTATATATATATGTAGACACACACACACATATATATATAGAGAGAGAGAGATCATGGATGATGATGATAATTGAACTTCCTTGGGAGGCTGGAAACCTGTGGTCTGAGACCTAGTTGATTAAATAGGTTATGTTATGTCATGCATATTTGATTGTAGCTAGCGCAAATAGGATGTAACTAGCGGCCTCTAATTAGGAAACATGAGATTCTTCTCCCTTTACTATTTAAAAGATCAATTAACAACATAATCAGTTGTAATGCATTATTACGAAGATATTTTCCTAAAAAACTACCAAAACCCAATGAATGAACGAAGCTCTTCGATATTGCAATGAATAAGTTGGAGATTTGACATTGCAAATCGAAATACTAATGGTACATTATGAATATTTAGATTAACAAAGTATTTGTTTTAATGTGTTTAACCACATTGACCATCCCCAAGCAAAGGAAAGCAATAGAACATAAACTACCATCGGTATCTCATGCAATTGAATAATACCTTATGTTATACATAGGATGTTGAGGTGGACATATCCGAAAGAAAAGAACTTTGCCTCGCCAATAAAGTTTTGATGGTCCCTAAACCCTTGAAATTAATTCCCCAACACCTTAGGCTTCTAGAAGCATCACGTTTAATAAGTTCTTATTGTTTGTCTCACATTCTAAGATAAACAACTTCCCACTCACCATACGTGTGAAACATTTAAATTAGTTGTAAATTTAGTTCATAAGGTTATGTTAGTAACAGGTTTATCATGCGACTCCTATTGTGTATTGTTTTCATTCATACAACTATTGTATTATTCCAAGCAACCCATGATTCTTTTCGTTAGAAGAAGGTCACATCATTGTTGAAGTTGAGCTTAGGTAAGAGGACATGGGAATGTGTCAACACCGTCCGTTGAGGACGTGCCATTAAGCGAAGGCCGAGTCCATTGTATATAAGGCAAAGGAAGTCAAACTTCCTCGTGTGAGGAAAATCCAAAGATCCAATTGTTAACCACACGCATTGTATTCTTGTACAAGCACATGGTTCAGAATGCCATGGTCATGTGAGTGGAATCAATGACCACCACATGTAATCAAGGTAGCTATAAGTGTGTGTGTTTTGCCATGTTGGTGGGATGGGAACTTGGTGGAGGGGTATTTCTGTAATTTTGGAAATGCTAAATTTTAAGATGATTCATGAAGGCAGGGGTATTTGCGTAAGTTTGGAAGACCCAAGCAAAGCTTAGGAAGCCTTAAGCTATAGGAAGCAAAGAAAGAAAGATTAAAGAGAAAGTAAGAGGAAGAAGGAAGGAATGGAATATGTATGTTATATATGTATGTACATATGTAATAATATGATGGTTTGCTGCTGCTCTCCTTCTCCTTCTCCTTCTCCTTCTCCCTCGCTGAGCTCCATCGCCTGCTTTGCCTCAGTCTGAGTCAAGCTTTCCATTTCCCTTCTGTTTCAAATCCAAACTGTCTGTCTGTCTCTTTATCTCCAATCTCTCCCTCTCCCTTTCAGCCATGTCTCTGACCTCCAATCTCACTCGTCGTCGCCTTCTCCTTCTTCGTAATCGCCTTCTTCTTCCTTTCTCTCCCTCTGATTCATCTGCGAGCTTCCATCACCATCTCCATCACCATCACCATCTCCATTATCCTCCTCCTCCTCCTCCTCGTCGCCATTGTCATCCTCCTCCTCATTGCCGCCATTACAGCAAACCTCCGAATTTCGCCTTTCTTACTCCTTCTCCCACCATTCATTCTTCTTCCTCCTCCTCCTCCCCCTTTTTTCATTCTTTTGCAGTGGCTGGATTGCGATCTGCTCTTCGTCCCTTTCCGTTTACGTCATCCCCATACCATCATCGTTTCAAGAGTTTCAATGGATCCTTCCTCTCCAGACGCTACTCGGGGTAAATATATGTACATGTTCCCCATCTCTTCTGTTTATAATCAAATAAGAAGTATGTTCGCGATCTTTGAATTCAGACACTACTCGATCATAGCGTATATGAGATTCCTCATCTTTGCCTTCTGATCATTTCCTTACATATATCGTGTGTTCTGAAAACATAGACGATCAAGGCTTAGAGTAATGGGGAGCAAATGTAGGGAAACGCAGAAAAATTTATCCTTTGCTTTCTGATCACAAAAAGCTAGTTGTTCTCTTACATTTTGTGTACCTTGATAACAGAAAGATGAGAAAGGATGTATAAAAATATGGGGACTAAACGTCTTCTTTCTTTATGAAATAGAGAAGTAAGCTACTATCGTTCTTACACTTTGTATTCTCAATGAACATTACAGCTTGAAAAGCAAATAGTTAATGTTAAAGAAAAGTGGTGAAGGTATTCTTTTTGTTTCTCTTCTGATCGGAGAAGAAATCTCGTCTTTTCTTAGATATGGCATGTTCTCAGTACATCAAAGCTTCAGATGGAAAACAGTTTAAGGTTCAAAAAAGTGCTAAAGATCATGACGTTCTCGTTTCAATCATAGCAGCACTCTAGTCTTTTCCTTAACATAATATTTTCTCTGGGAACATTACAGCTTGCAAGGGAAAGCATCCAGAAAACCCTGATAAAGTATATAGAATCATGATACGATTACAGGTATTTTATTTATGATATCAGCGGATCAATCTTGTCCCAAGGGTTAAAATTGGATATAAGGATTGTGCTTTCTATCATTTTTTTCTCCTCTTTGACTATATTTTATGTAGCAGATGGATTCATAAGCTTTTACGCTAGTACAAACTTGGTTAATAAGATGATGTACACTCTTTTTTCTGAAGAAGCAGTTAAAAGAATTATTTAACAAGATGATATACACATTATTTTTTGGAAGAATTTTAGTAAAGCACTGAGCATAAAATCCGATTATTAGGAGTCTTATTGCTATATGAAGTAGCCTCTTTATCAAATTGAAAAAAAGCTGTTATGTACTTATCCTGGCCTTGAGAAAGAAAGAAAGATATCTTAACGTCTTCTAAGACCAAAATTGGCCCATGAAACAATTGGTTTACAACAAAAATGGGGTATTTACCCATTCATCCAAAGTAAAAAAAAAATAAAAAAAAAATTAGAACTTAAGCTAAAGAATTCTAGTATAAAAACATGTTCTATAAGGAAATGACTTTATACTAGGCCTAGTTTCATTTCTATCCAAGTCTCTCGTAAAGAAGCGGGAGGTCAAAGGGTTTCGATGTGGATGTGGCTCGTGGTCCCAATGTAAAAGGTACCCCAACCATAGCTTCTAGGTGGCGTAGCTCACGTTCCCTTATCTTCTTAATTGTTTCTATTCCACGTTGAGTTGCTTTGAAGCCCGACATCCGAGGGCGTTCAGTTGTTCTTTGCGTTTTTGCTTCATCAAGAGAGAGGCCGAGTGGTGTAGGTGTGTCCACATTCATTGTCTCCCCTTGTTCCTGAAAAATTACATTAGTTACATGTTGGTGAATATTAAAATGGTTATGGTTAACACTTTGTAGTTTATTTTCCCTATGTTGTTTTAGCTCTAAGATATATCTACCTAGTCTCTTTATATCCGGGGTATCTAATAGTTTGGAGAGGGTGGGAGAGGGTCCTAGTATGTCTTGGTATTTCACCCTTTTCTCGGCATAAGTTGGACACTTGCATGTAAAGGAATACTTATCCTCTATCTCTATGTGACATAACCTACATATCCTTTCCTCTCTAGGGACTTTATTAGCATGGCCATTCTCAATCTCAAGTTGGTGAGATGATATCCTAAGTTGTCCAATGAATACCTTTAGTGCATTTGATAAGAATGTATTTAGATATTTTGGTCGTGTAATAAAACCTAACTTAGAGAAGTGCATGAAGTGTTCGTTATAGTACAACATTTAGATGGGAGTGGCTCTCGTGGGGTGATCCATTTATATTGGGTGTAAATTTGCGATATTTCTTGGCGTATTACTTTATTACGGTCCTCATGAGAGATTAAAGTTTGATTAGTCCCATGGTTATACTTAAGGGGAGGTAGGTTATTAATGTCTATGCCATTTACAAGTAACTAACTCACTATAGTGCTATACCAAGAGCTAGTATCGCCGGACATATATAGGGATCAGGATGCCTCAAAAGCTTGACGGGATATCCTATCTTGTGGTTGGCTATGTATCCTGTGAATGAAAACTACCAATTGGAAAAGTGTTTCTACTAACATCGGGGGCAAATTGAATTCTGCTCTAATAATGTCATGTGATATTGTCGATTTGCTTCGGAGTTGACCTGGAGCCTATACTACTGATGCATACATGAGGGAAGGGGTCACTAATGAGTCGAAGAGCCATCCCTTAGTCCGTGGCTCTTGAAAGTATGTCTGGTGGCATCGTCTCTCTAAGAGTGAGAGGGATGCATACCCTCTCGCTAGCCTATCTTTGGCTGCTTGGGTCATCGAGAATTTACCTGAATGAGCACTAAAAGTGACTCCCATATATACATATGATCCAACTACCTCAATTGGTTTATGAGAGAGGATTAGGTGACATTGATTCCTAACTCGAGATGATGTATGAAAGATAAGGACTTTAGTTTTCGCTAGATTCACTACCACTCCTCGTTGTGTGCAAAAGTCATCTAGGGCATTAAGGTGCTTTTGTAGGTCGTGTTCAGACTCCGAGAGCAAAACTATGTCATCTGCGTAGAGTAAGAGACCAACTTGCGTAAACCCCATGGCTACTCCGTTGCCTCCCTTACGAGTAATAAAATCAGTGATCTCATCAATGTAGATCCCAAAAAGAGTCGGTGATAGGGGGCAACCCTGTTTTACACCAATGGTGCTGGTGAAGCAACTGGATAGACCACCTGGGTAGTGATTGGTGAATCCTTATGCATTGGTAATTACTGTATATTTGAGTGATGGTCAGCAAGCTTAACATCAAGGAATCATTAGCTGGAAGTAAGCAAGCACCACAACCGACCGTTGACAAGATGGTTATCAAATATTTCTCTCTTCTATATGTTATATGATGTCTCTTCTAAAGCAACATTTTAAACTTATTTTTTTGGTTTCATGTCTGCTAACTGATTTGCAGAGGGCCAGACTTGTTTAATGCAACTACTGTCCTTTGGACTTTGATTGGGACCAATGTGGCTGTTTATGTGATGTGGCAGCAAATGAATGTTAGGTTCATGGATAAGCATTTCACGGTGAGATACAAAGAGCCCTTTGAGCTTTCCCATCAGTAGGTAGGATAATCATGCATACAATGATTGTATCGAAAACACTGTAGTTTATTTTGTGATGATCATATTTCTAATATATTTCAATCTGTCTATATTTCTGATTCAAGGATTAAGAATCCAGACTCTAGTTTATTGCATGGATTCGCCCACATGTTGCTTGTACTGTGTGGACAGGTGTCAGTTGATTCTGTCTTGAGTGGACGACTATACACAATACTGACATCTGCTTTCAGCCAACGGGATGGGAGTCATTTGCTGTCAAATATGATAGGGCTGTATTTCTTTGGCTCAGAGGTTGGTTCTACGAAAAGTAATTATCGTTAATGATCCAATAAAAAGACTAAAACAGGAGATTTGGCATTTAAAGGTATGAGTGCCACATCTTTTGATATTACCAGCTGATTCTTGGAAGTCTCTATCTTTCTGGTCTTTAATCTTAATTTCATCAAACATTCCATTCTCACAAGAACCAATTTCATATTTTTGAGATCCTACAAGCATGAAGATCCTCATACTTCTGATTGAGCATTTCAATTTATTTTTGCAAGCATCAGTTCAGATTGGCAGAACATTTGGGGGAAAGTATCTTTTGACAATATATGTTGCGGGTGCTGTTGGTGGATCATTTGGCCATTTACTTTACTATACTTACATATATCCTTGGTTGCAGGTCATTCATATTTTTGCTGTCAATTCTCATGACAAATGAATTTTTTGATCACTCATATTTATATTGCATTTTCTGTGACAGAAAACTCCAAGATACTTTTACAACCCTCGATACTCTCCAACAGCATTGGTATGGTAGTGATGTGTAATGTATGTGTTGATCTTAATTTTCATATTCTAAATTTCAAAACTAATGCAATTCATGTTCAGGGTGCAAGTGGAGCAGTTACAAGCATTATGTTGCTCAATATTTTTCTCCATCCAAAGCAAATTATATTTTTTCAAATGTTCATTCCCATGCCTGCAGCACTACTGGTATCTTATTTGAGCTCTTTGATTTATGCAATTTATTTGTAGACTATTATTGAAATAATATATATGCTTGGAACTGCAGGGACTGATAATTATTGGAAGGGATCTATGGTTAGCCAAGCAGGTATTTTCTTTCTCTTTTTATACATTTGATTGTTTGAAGAATGAAGTTTTTAATTATATTGACAACACGTTTTGTGATAAAGCATGTTAAATATGGATATTTAATCTGGCATATTCATCACCAGTATAACATTCTATGAAGTATATTTTATTTGTAACTAATTGTAAATATTTTTGTGACGAAACCAGGCCGGACTATAATGTTTAAGGACATTTGATCTATTTGTATTCCATTTTCTGTTCTTGTATATGCAATGATGAATATGTGATTCATATATAGATATCTTTGCATTTATGAATGACTGCATTTCACTTTGGATGTAAATTGCGTAGTAAAATAAGTTGGAGCAACCAAACCAATAAGTGCTGGATTAACACTCAAGACCATATAGAGGTTGTAAATATAACATTCAAATTTTTTTATACTATGACAGTTCGAGTTCAATTAATGTTTGATCCTTATGGTTGATGTCATTTCTTTCAAGATTATTTGACTTTGGTTAGTTACCCATTAGTTCATCAGCTTATTTATAAGCTGAAGTTTTCCATCTTCTTCCTCGTGAATCTACCTCATATTGGCCAGCAACTTAGAAATTGGGACATTCTAAGTATATGGTTTAATGGACCTTTGGAAGGGCGTATTGAGGTATTTGTGTGAGGTGTTTGACATTCTTGTTTGCTATGCTATTTGAAGCTAGTTTGTCTGCATTTCCATACAGTTAATGAAAGTCCTAGGCATTTATGTAAGCATGATAGTGTAAGATTCTTTCTTTGTATCTTCTTTTGCCTTGGAAAACAATAGATCTGACTCAATCACGTTATTGAATGAAGGGTGATACAGATGTCTCAGGGCCTGCTCATCTTGGGGGAGCTCTGGTCGCACTCTTAGCATTCTTGAAAATCAGGTTTTAACTTCCAATCCTCTTCTCAAGAGACTTTAGGGGGACAATAGTGCTACTAAAGAGTTTTGCTAACTAATATTTATCTTCGCATGATGCTTTATGGTGAAGATATTATTACAACTATAAATTTTTTCTGTCATTCTCTGCTGTTTTGAGTTGTATACACATCAGCAAGATTGCTGATTTATTCATCTTGCTATCTCAACAAAATGATGCTGCAAACCTTTCTGGTCAATGCATTTAAAGTTGCTAGGCTATTGTGGAATAAACTGCATATCATGCATATATGAGTCTATTGTTCATCAATGCTCTGCATGTGGACACCCAACTCTATTCTGATATATTTATTGGAGGCAGTTGGTATATCGTTGTTTTGCATGAATATTTTCAAGCATTTTAACTCAATTTAGATAGTTGCTTATCATTTATCTGCAGATAGATAGAAAAATAAATACACTTAATATTACCATCTGCGAGAGATCAAATGCTATGGGATAGGGATAGGGCTGGGGCTGAGGCTGTGACAAGGATCAAACTTGGGTTCTCTCGATTCTATGCCTTTGATGTTATGGTATGTGAGTAACAAATTTATACACCTTTAGTTCCTTAACATCACTGTGTAATCTTATTGATGTGTTACTTAATGCATTTCAGTTATCTGGGTATCAAACACAGTGGCATTGTTTGATGCACCAACCCTATTCTCTTTTTTTCATTTCAATATCAATCTTCAATCACTCACATCATAGTTACAAGGACACATTTCCCTACTATGTGTATCATGTATCATTCATAATTTTTCAAAGACTTATTCAAAATCATTTTTTTTATTTAGAGCTCTGGCTTTAACATCTTGTTACAACTTTTGGAGACATGCCTAGATTGTGAGCTTCTACCAATGATGATGGAGAGAGATTACATCATGGACAACCCATTTATTTATTTATACTTTAACATTATAATTTATAAACCAAGTAATTGTACATATTTGGCATTACACAATAAAGTATACTTTACATATGAATGTACATTTTATTTTAAAAGTGAATTGTCCTACTTATCATGGGGAATATCTTGAATTAGTGGGTGAACGCATTCCAACTCCATTGTTGACTATGCTAGCAATAGGAACATCGGTGACCATCATTGCATATTTATCCATTTGGCTTGACAAATTAATTGGAATAGATTATGAAGCTAGGGAAAGAAAAATGGAGAGCGCATGAAAGATTAGACGTTTTGGGGTGTAGTAACAAGTAATAGCCTTTGATGATCTATTAGGCAATATCATGCATGGAAGAAAAGAGGCTTCAAAGAAAATAAAAAACCACATTGCGGCTGATAAACAACTATACAATGGAAACAAGAGATAAACTAATCAAATGTGGGAATATCTCCAAATGAAATAATACTTGTGAATCAATCTTCTAAAACTAGTAACAAACTTGAAGGGTGGAAAACTTGTCCACAATGTCCAAATATTGTTGCCACGTGTTAGAGCTTAATCCCAATGTAAGCAAAAGATAAGGAAATATCAGATAGGAAAATAGAGAAGAGAGAGAAAGAAGGGTGTCGATCCACTTGACCACCCTTGAGTGAAGGGATCAAGATGGACTCGAGCCTTGATCGATGCGTCCCATACCATTGTTGTGGCATTGAGTTGTACATGGTAATGGCTTGCTTGCTACAAGAGTTGATCCTTTGGTTATATGCACGACAACCAATTAATAGGCTAATGTGGGACCCAGGGGGATGGTCTTGGACTAGTCCCACGATGGATCCAATGCAAAAAGTATTGTGAAATTTGGTAGAACCTTACTCATGTCTAAGCATATTCCAACTCCTGCGGCTCAAATGCACTGGAATAAGTGGGGTGTCTCAAGCAATCACTTGAAGGCTTATTGGAAATGGATTTGGTTTTAGGGGACCAACAAAATACACTCTCTTCAGATGGCTTTTACTACATGCAACACTACTAGTAGGTCAGTTTTTTAAAGGAAACATGGCACCCATTCTTAGACAATGTAGTTATTGTGGTGACTTGCAGGAAACTACCAAGCATGTTCTCTGGTCCTCTTCAATAGCCCAACAAGTATGGAATAACGTTCTTTCTTTATTCCTAACAATTAATGTAGGTTGCCTATTCTCCCGGGGATCAACGGTATGGAGGGTTCTCCATTCCAGTCTCTTATTGTATGAGGCAGATGATGCAAGAGGCTAAGATAGTCGTCAATAGGAATCTAATATCTGTCTCCCCTTTTCAGCAACCTTGAAAGCAAATGCGTGCAACCCATGTATGGAAAACAGTATCCACGATTACATTATGGACCTTATGGAAGTATCGGTGTAAAAGACGATATGATTCTATAATTCCCCTTCTCTTAGATATATTGCTAGAATTATGGGACAACTTATTGGCGGTAGTGTGTGGGTAATATGACAATATGTCGCGCCCTTCGGAGGTTGTTCTTAAGAAAAGGAAAACATTACTGCAATTATGGAGGAAGTTGCCTCTATTCACGGTCTCCTCTCAAGGACCTATCTGGAAATATCATCATCCCTGGCCCTTCCCCTGATTATCCTTTTTGTATATAACACTCTCTAATTGTACAATTTGTAGCCTTACAAAGTTTTTTCTAATACCAATGAAGGAAATCTTTTTGGAAAATAAAGAGGTTGTGAATCAAAGGAGTTGTCCAATTCACATGACTCGAGCACAAATGTTGGGAAACAATAATCGTTTATTAGAAGGACATAAATCATAGACTATGTTACACACATATCTTGGTGAATGATCCGATTTTTTCCAGATAATTTCACACACATATGGCAATACTCTATTCAAATCTCTATTCAAATTTCGTCAATCTATCTTACATGTCCATTGTGATGTAATACTCAACTTTTGCCAAACATGTTTCATAATGTTCTTGGTTGAAATTTGAGGTTACAATCACAAGTTTTAAACCATGGTCAAATATGGGAACACACCTTTGGCTTATCCCATTCATCTATGTATGTACATGGTGCTTTATTTGTCGTATTACACATCTAAAGAGAAATTGAATACATCATGATGTGTAGTTGGTATGTGGCAAACACCTAATAATAGTATACTCTAACTTTGTTTTCAATAGGCATTTCTTGGAAAATATATGTATGTATCCTTGCATTACATCAACATGTGATTCAAAGTCCCAATGGGGGAATTAAAGAGTTAAAACTACTTTTGTGGGCAAAGTGATTGCATTTCATTAGCGAAATTGTGTGTGCACAAACAATGCCTCTAGATAGATAACATAAACATTCGAAATAGAGATGGGGTAAAAGGCTTTTATTTCATGGGGGTGAAATAAAAGGCCTTAGTGTTGCCATAGTCGCTTGAATCTCAAAACACCATGAACATGTCTAGAGAGGGGTCGACGTGAGATAATTTCCCGAATATTGTTTGTCAAGCAAAGTTCAAACACTATCTTTTTCTATCAGAATGATTGCTTAAATTTCGCCAACTTATAAGTAAATGTATCACAATGGCTCACATCAATGACTTGGTCTTCAAACCCTCCTCATTGGAGATGGGACTGGACAATGCTTTACATCAATGCTTTTCTAGACAATTGTCACCTATGCTACGTAGTGTTTCCATTTATCTTAATCTCATACATAATGATGCACTTGTTTATATTCCTTTGTATTGACTTAGTTAATCCAAAGCAGATGAGATTGATCCTCAACTTGAGGATTATTAGGAATGGACACATTCGTTACAATATGAATAATGGCACTCTAAAGTTAGTTAGTCTTATTCGATGTGAAATATTATGAACCAGGGCGACTATGTATCAACTATCGTCATTTGGATAAAGTATTGTTTTAGCATCAAATTTGGAGGATTACTAGATGTGAGATGTTTGTTGTGGACCACCATATCGATGCAATGAAAAGAATAACCATTACAGTAATGTGAACTAATTACTACCTATAATATTTTTTAATACAATATATAATTCAATTAACTTGTGCAAATCCTTATTTAAACTAACATGGTCAAGTAGGGAGTGCGTCAGAGTTTTCGGCACAGAATTTTGAGCTGGGGAGACAAAGTTAAAATAATTTGACAAAACCAACATTTAGTGTGTCATCAAGCCGTCTAACCCGAATCTTGTCATGTTAGAATAAAGCCTTCGTCGCGAGCATCGCAAGCATTTTTTGAATTTTAATTCTAACCTCCGAAATAAACATAACGTCCCACCGTAACTTTTAGGTGATAAGAGTCAAACCCACCACGCTAGCCGGAGCCGACGTCCTGTTCATAGGACGACACCTGTTCATAGGGCAAAAATACCAAAACTAATCTACTTTCCCTAATTACCTTTCAAGCCCTCCTCATGGGGCTAAAAATAATAATTAAAATCAAGAAAATAAAATATTAATTAGAGAAAACAGAAGAAGAAGGGGAAAACGACAAGAAAGGAACAAGTCGTGTATGGCGCGAACAACACAACCACATCAACAGGTGATCCCAGCACGAGCAAGAGGTCGACTCCGCACCAACCTCTTACTTCATCTGCGGCTGAACTGCATACGCGATCAGGGGAGTCCAGTGCACACCCCCAACTTTCGTCTCATTTGAGTGATGAGACTGTCGACCTAGTGTTATCGGAGGAGGATAGAGCTACAATTTTGGGCGAGGGAGGAAGCGGATAACATACTCGATATTCAATTCATGTCTTGAGGATGTTACCATATGGAATTTGCAAGCGAGGAGCCCGTCACAAGGCTACTAGCAATTAAGGAGGCGGGCGTAGAAGTTTGGTCATTTAGGTCGAGATTGTTAGAAGCGACGTCCGAATGTTGAAGCACATTCACCTCCTCGACCAAATGTTAATAATGAGGGAAGTGGAAAAGGAGGTGGGGATTAGTCATGTGGATGGTAGTTTTTCCCTCCTAGTTTTCACAAAGGAGCATTGGGTGGAACATAATTCGCAAGACACATTTTCGAAGGTACAAAAGGTAGAATCTGTTTCTAAGGCTAATAATCAATTTAGTAGCGATAAACAAATGTTTTTAGATCAAGTACAACAAGTTGATAGATCCGTAGCTTTGGAAGAGTTTTAAAATATTGAAGTGGTCAAGGCTAAACTTACACATGTTGACTTGAATTGTGGCAATATAGTTGCTTTTACTAAAGTTTCTAAGTCGTCTGATAGGGTTTCTATAATAGATAAACATATGCCAATGCGTGAACATAAGTTGACTGGGAAAGACATTTGGTCAAATAAGAGACAATTACGGGCCTCAAAGGATGGAAGAAAGGATAGAGACGGTGCACTTGGTGAAAGGAGAGTAGGAGTGCAGAACATGAATGATGGACATGTTAAATATTATTTCATGGAATGTACGGGGCATGGGGGCAGGCATTACTATAAAGTAAGGAGTGTTATCTGTCGTTAGTTAAGGAAGTCTTTGATAGGTAGGATTGATGTTCTGTTAGGAAATAGGTCCCTTCGGATGGGAAGTGAGAAGAACAGTGTTGATGAGCAACTCGGACGAGGCCGAATCCGGATGTAGAGTACCCAGCATCGGAAGACCCGGTGAGAACCGGATGTTGCAGGCCCGACATCGGAAGACCCCGGTGAGAACCGGATGATGTAGGCCCGATGAGAACCTCTCACCGGATGAAGGGACATATATGTAAATATGTTCCCGAGAGCCCACTAGGGCTATATTTTGTAAATAGCCAAAAGTCATATTAGTATAAATATGACCTAGGGCAAACTCAGTAGTTGTGTGTGTGTAATTTTGGTGTAACGACTGTACAGAGAGAGACAGAGAGAGCGATACAGAGCATGTCTCTGTTGTAACCGCCGCCAGGCGAAGATCGTGAGCAGGAGGTCGTTGCCTCTGCGCTCCTTGTTGTAATTGTTGGCATAGTGATAGTTTGGAGTCTGTGGACTCCCGTGGTTTTTCCCTCTCAGGGTTTTCCACGTTAACATCCTGTGTATTCTCTTTTCTATTCGGGTACTTACCTCCATTCCCATTTCTTATGTGTTCGATTGTTATCAAGTGATCTACGCTTCGGTTGTGACCGGAGATTATTCCGCGTATTCCACGTCATGTTCTTCTTATTCAAGAGCATCATTTAAATGAACAAAGGATACAAAAATATGGAAATTTGTTGTCAAGCCAATGGAGACAGTTATGGGTGCCTACAATTGGGGATGATAATCTGAATGTAGGACTTTGCATTGCAATAAATGACATTTGGTGGTCTTCTTTCTTACATTACGGAGTTTTGACTTGTGGTAGAGGTCATTATGTAATTCTACAAATTGGTTTGAAGAAATGGGGATTGTTGAATATATATGCACCGAACCATACGAAAGATTGAATGATATTATGGAAGAGCCTAATGGCACAATGATCGGTTGTTGACCACTGGGCAATTGCGGGTGACTTTAATATGTTGGAGGATGGGTGTGATAGGTTAGGAGGCACATCACAAACAATATCTGGTTTAGAATTATATGAATGGGAACATTTGATTTTTTCTTTAGGTTTAATGGACTTGTGGCATGTGTCTTCTTTTGCAAGGATACAAGATTCCTTAGAGTATTCGAGATCAGCTAGAAGACAGTCACATACCAATTTGTCTAGGTTAGATAGATTCTATGCCGATCTTTTTCTTTTTCTGATCATGCACCACTTCGTTTAGTTAGAGTCTTGCAGGAGCATTATAAGAAGTCTAGGTTTAGAATTCCAAATCATGTGTTTCTTAGCCAAGATTGTGCTCTTATTGTGCATAATATTTGGAATATTACCACCGAAAAGCTATAATCAATTTATGCGTCAACTATTAATATGGAATCCTTTATTTACTGATGAAGTCGCATGTGTTTTGGGTTTACGTTGTTAGAGTAGTTGTGGTTCGTGCGGCGAACTCGCAGGGACTAAGGTTAAAGGAAGTCGGCTATATATTTTATAAGGCTTATGCGTTGATGTTGAAAGGTTAAGGATAGGAAGACAAAGTAATGTGTGTGAGAGAGACGAGTATAGATAAAAGATATAGACAATGTATGATTTAAGAAGCAAGAGTATATGATATGAACATGATTTATATTAAGAAAACAAGATTTTACCAACTTTACAATTTGCTTGATAGCAAGATGAAACCTTTCTCTACCGACCCTTGATTTGAACCCTCGACTTCAACACTGAGAAACAAAACACTTCTCCAAATGAGCAAGCTTCTTTGCTTGATAAACTATTTGATTTCTTACTTTCTCTTCTTGATTACCCTGTTTTCCCTTTATTCATCCCTTAATTCCTTGCCTCTCTTTATAGGTTCTCTCATGCATATGATGATATGGGGGTGCATGGCATGCATGTAATGCATGGCGTACATGATCGCCATTTGGCGCACATGCTTTACATGTGATGCATGATAGCCATCATGCTCATCTAAGCTCTAATGTATGAAGATACACATGTCATAAGTATGATGATAAAAATATAATTATAGAAAATAACTTATGCTAATGGTATATGTTTCGTCCTTGGTGAGTGAGGTTATGGGTTCAAGTCTTTCGAATGTTACTTAATACAATATTGAAGTTTATTTTTATATTGTGAAGTTTATTTTTATTTTTATTTTTATATTGATTTCGAATCCTTCACGACAACGCCCTAGGTTATCTTGGGCTTCAATGGATAGTGGCCCAACTCGTACGGTTACGGATTGGATAAAGTTTCTGCAGTCTTCAGCGCAGGATCAAAGGAATAGGTTATCTAACTTAAGAGGGGCAAAGATCATGTTATCGCAACGATGCATAGTGTATCACGACACAATGCCAACATTGCAATTCGATCATTTTCAAAGTTGGCACGGTATGTTCTCGACACTCAATATACTTATTGGAGCTCGGTTATATCATCAAAATGACATCCTCTATTTTTATGAAGTTCTAGACAATGGTAGGTTGATACTAGTGGATGTGGAGTTTCCAATCATGTCCGTTGCGACAATTGCCAGTGCGAGTAATTGCTAGATTAGATAAAATTATATATATTGATCCTAGTCCACTAATTGCTAACTACTCATCTCATATTTGGGTGTTACACTCTAGGCCAATTGACGATCTGCAGTGGGATCCATCGGATTATGGTTGGAAACTGTCAATGACTTACTCCTCGACTAAGGTCCTCCCTTTCTTCACATATTCAATGGCGTTTGGGAGAAATTTTATATTGAAGTAGATGGAGTCGATACCTGCTGGAAAAAAGTATTGGGAGGAAGGTAATGTCTCATCTTCTCATATGGTGATGTTTTGGAAACAGTTTTGGTCAATTAAATACATGAATAAGATATTGCATTTTCGATGGTTAATGATTCATTATGCATTGTCAGTAGGTGATTTGCTGAGGGGATGGGTGAGTAATCGGTCATGTGTTATGTGTGGGTTTGCGGCTAAGACATTGCATGATGTATTTTGGGAATGTGTTGCCGCAAAAAGTTTTTGGTGTCGAATTCTTAGGCTTCTAGGTCGTAAGTATAGGTCAGTTATTTTCACGTGGGGTGTAGTCTTTTAGGGAATGTTGGATCAACAAATGCCTTTTTATCATTATCATCATTCTTCCTTGTCTTTACATGTAAGACGTTTTCAGGTATATTCTACTTCAAGTTCCTTGCAAGGAATCAAGTTCTTCTCGCGGAGTTATGTTTGACAAATTGTCTCCTCGTTGGCTTTATGGGTTCTTTGGAAAGTTAGGTGTTCCAAGTTATACAATGATTAAAACGCTCACGTTGTGGATCAGGTAAAGTCTTTTTGGAACTTATTGGTACATACGGTTAAAGGTGATTATGAAAGTTATAAGGGTTCTGGAAAGACAACTATTAAGACAAGGAGAATTCGCTGACTTTGTTCAGTTGTTCCTATAATGTTAGATGCAAGCGTTGAGGTCAGGTGCGATTGACGCGAAATATGCGGAATATTACTCGACCTTAGCCGAGTCTCAGATCGTGTCGTTTCGAATCGAGCACCGAGAATGGGAGTGGAGGTGAATACATGTACACATAGACAATATGAGAGAGGGTACACAATATATTTACGTGGAAACCCCTAAATGGGAAAAACCACGGGAGTCCACAAACTCCAACTATCACTATGTAAGAGGAATACAACAGAGGAACAAAGAGGCCACAACCTCTTGCTCTCAATCTTTGCCTGGCGGCAGTTACAACAGAGACTCGCTCTGTATCTCTCTCTCTCTCTCTCTCTCTTGTGTTGAAGAAGTTGCCATTGGGAATGTTGTAATTATGCTTTTGCTATATGCAGATGATGTAGTGCTTTTTGCAAATACTTTAGGAGATGCACAAAAGCTTATGAAGGCATTGGAAAAATTTTGCATGCATACTAAATTAAGTGTCAATAGCTCTAAAACAAAGATTATGCTTGTGAAGAGCCAAAAAAGAGATAAACCATGCATTATGTACAACAATGAGCCACTTGAATGTGTGGAAAGCTTCAAATATCTTGGCCTTGAAGTTCTTTCAAATCATAGATGGAATGAATGTGCTACACGCCACTTAGAGGCGGGCAAGCGAGCATACTATGCATTTGAGAACACATGCAATCTTGGAGATTTTAAGTGTTGGGTCCTCAAGAAATATCTTTTCGACACTTTGGTGACACCGGTTCTTCTCTATGGGGTGGAAGTATGGGGCGGTAGTATCCCTAAATCTATGTCGAAAGAGTTTGAAAATGTCCAAAAGCATTTTCTTCCAAGTTTCTACAAGTTAAGAAACAAACGCCCTACACCCTCCTCCTCCTTGAGACGGGATCGCTTCCCATTGAGATCATGGCCATGGAAAGGGTTGTTGAATACATGCTTAAGGTTCAAAAAAGCCCCTCACATCAACTTCCTAGAATTGCGTGGGAAGCAAGCAAAAAGATCCAAAAGACGCATAAAAGCAAAATTTTGTGTTCCGGTTGGATGCAAGATATAGAAAAATGGTTTGGTAGATGGGATGCGAGACATTTGCTTCATGATACATCATTAGATTCCTCTGTAAATGAGGCATTTTTGCAACGCCAATGTATCATGACATGGGACAAATGTGGAGGCTCACGCTTCACACATTATACTACACATGTTGCACCTAACTACAAAACCATATTCTTTGCAGAAAAGGGAAATTGTACACATCCATACATGTTAGAGCCCATACCGTTATCTGCCATTCGAACCATTGCTTCCATGCGACTTCACTCACATGCATTGCGATGTGAAACAGGGCATTGGGGTACAAGTGATGAGAGTGGTCGGCTATGCACACTTTGCCGTAAACAAGTTCACGAGTCTGAGTATCACACTTTGATACAATGCTCTACCTTTGATCATATTCGACCATGCTTTCCACATCTCTTCGATCGAGCCCAATCTTTGCATGAATTCCTCTCACAACCACAATGTGCACTCTCGATTGCAACATTCATTGGTAAAGTTCTTGAACATCAAGAGTCACTACTCACTTTCACACGTATCACGTGAAATGTAATATTTTTGGTCTCATAGGTCATATTTGACCTCCGAAGACGATAATATAATCTATCTATCTATCTATCTATCTATCTATCTCTTTCTCTCTCTCTCTCTCTCTCTCTCTCTCTCACTCTCTCACTCTCTCTGTACAATAGTTACACACAATAACTCTATACAATAATAATGACAACTCACAACCTCTGTTTGCCCTAGGTCATATTTATACTAATATGACTTTAGGACCATTTACAAGTATAGCCCCAATGGGCTCTCAGAAACATATTTACATATATGTCCCTTCATCCAGTGAGAGGTTCTCATCGGGCCTGCATCATTCGGTTCTCACCGGGTCTACCTTGCCTGATACATATCATCCGGTTCTCACCGGGCCTTCATCATCCCATCCGGAGGGACCGAAATCCTAACAGGTGGAACTACGTACCACCTCGTTGGTTGTGCCCACCACCGACACCATTCTTATTGCAAACAACATGAGTTAACTTGGAGGAGGAGGTTGTGGCATGTAGGAAGGCTCTTTCAATGTACAAGGTGTTGATGATAATCGGAGATAGTTAGATGGTGGATGTGGACATGACGATGAGGGATGATGATGTGGGGGCTGAAGTAGAGTATTATGAGAAGGTGAGAAATTTTTTTGACTCAATTTTTGGCTGTCAGTACAGGATTTTAGCGGTAATTGGCGGAAATCCTGAGATAATCGGAGATAGCAAGATGGTGGATGTGGACATGAGGAAGCTGGTTTTCTATTTTTGTGATCAGGATGAGTGATGTTGGTGTGGGGGTTGAAGCAGATTATTATGAGAAGGTGAGGATTTTGTTTTCACTCATTTTTTGGCTGTTAGTACAAGATTTTCGCGATAATCGGCAAGATCTCAAGAGGGTCAGTGAGATGCTTCAGATGTGGGGTGAGTTAAGAAGATGTTATGGTTCTCATAGGTTGAGGGATGACGGCGATGGGGTTTGAAGCATATTTGTCAGGACAAGAGGATGAGTGTTGATGGTGTGAGGGTTGAAGCAGATCATGAGGGAATGAGGAAACATTTTTCACTTATTTTGTTGTTATTTGCACAGGACCTTGCTGGTAATCGACGAGATGATTGATGTGGACTGAATGAAGCAATTTGTCTATTTTTATGAGTGATGATGGTGTGGGGGGGGCAAAGCAGATCATGAGGGGATGAGAAACACACCAAACTCATTTTGTTGTTATTTGTATAGGACCTTGGTGGTAAGTGGCGAGATAGTTGATGTGGACTGAATGAAGCAGAATTTTGTTTTGTGATAAGGTTGAGTGAAGATGGTGTGGGGATCGAAGCAGATTTGTTTGAGGTGAGGAGGACATAGATCATCTTGTTTTATAGGGAGATTCATTACAAGTACATTTTCAATGTTTGTGGAGATAAAGGACATGGTCGTTTCGATATGGGAGAGGATAGATGGGGGCTATCCAATGCGGCCCATCATGTTTTACCCCAAGTGGCATGTGCATCATGGACTATTTTTGTGTCTTCAACTGCAACAGTTGAAGAAGATCTTGACGTACAAAACATTTGCCAAATTGCAACAGCTAGTGGACAACCAGGTGATGGTGAACAACTTTAGTATATGTGGAAACACATTCAGCCAATTTTGGCTGCAACATGAGGTTTTTAGAGGTCCTGATGTGTTTCAGACGCTTCGTACTACAAATATGGTCTCATGGAAGGTAATGGTTATAGAGTTATAGAACATGGTTATTTCGATGTATCATTAATTGTTTTCACATGTTGGAGATTGATAGTATGGTGCTTGATTCTATCCCCTTATTTTGGGTGGTACCCTAGCTTGTCGCAGCAAATAATTTGTTGGCAAAGGCTGAGAGTTGTTTTCATGGATTATAATTAGCCATATGTTACCAAATGTCATCGCTTATATTTAGTCCTTTTTTTATGATATATACTTGTGGAGTGGAAACTATTATGTACAATTTGTATATTGCCTTTGGCATTGTTAATTTTAATACCAATGGAGCATATTTTTTATGGAAAAATAAAAAAATATTAATTAAAAAATAAAGTACAAACGCACACACATGTACAATTGTACCCATGAAGAATCGTTAACCCATCCTCTCCGCTTCCTTCACACATGTGTTACCAATGCCCCATTGCTCCTTGTGTTTGTCGCAACATGGGTGGTTGTGTAATAGTAGGAGGGGGTAGTGGCGGTTATGCAACCCACCATGCCCTCTAGCTGCTCTACAGTCCCCCAATACAATAAAAAATCAAAAATAATTTGGAAATGAGGCATCAGCCCATTCTTCTCCATATGAGCAAAAACCCAATTGAATGAATATAATTTAAATTATTCCAATCAAGAACATCCGCTCTAAATTGATACACCTCCAAACCATTCTAGCCATCATGCATGAAAGAAATCAATGCCTATTATGTTCCAATTCCACTGAACAAAAAAACACATTCCCCTAGCGATGCTTCTTTTGTTTAATGCATCCTCAAATGGTAAAGCTCCAACCATAAGTTTCCAAATGAATACCTTAACTCATGGCATCAATCGTCCAACTCCATTCTAGAATATTGGTTGTTGAGAGATCAAGCTCAACTAGAGTTATTTAGTTAGTCAACTATGTAACTTCGTAGTTACCTAGATAGAATCTAGTTAAAAGTGTTTACTATAATGCCTTAAATAGGACCTTGTACTTAAGTAGGATATTCTAGATCCTCCACTCCCAATGTCATTTAATATAGGACTTACACGTTTGTACCTATATTCTCCTCACACATGTGCACCCTTGCACATGAGCTCTATACATACCTCATTGATGGTATTTTTGTATTTGATGATGCTTTCTAATATAGTTACTCATCCCCCATCTTGTGTTGTTCATAAGTGTATCTTCCTCTCTATCTTCCTCTCACACACATATCACTTAATCTTCTGCTTGTCAACTAATCACATAATTAGGTACTAATTAACCTGTAGTTAATCACCTAGTCTTAACATTGGTCATAGACCAAAAGTATACAAGAACAAGGTTATATTGTACCTTGCCAGGAACTATCCTTTATTAGATTGCAATGGCTAATGCCAATGAGCTTGCAATATTAAGAAGACCAAGGTTTCCAAATTGTAAAAATGCTAGAGTTCACATGTCAAATGGGCCTTTGGGTGCCCCAACTTTGGGGCTATCTTTTGGTTCTCTCCTCTTACATCCATTAAGAATCATTTTCCTATATGTGCCTCTTTCACACTAATTAATTAAGATATATATGATTTTACTTAGTAATATCTATTTAATTGAGACATCTCACATGTTTCTTAATTGGTGGTGTGATTAGGACCTAGTGTGTTTTAATTTTACTTTAATATATCAAGCCTTGAGGGTTCCACAAGTTTTATGTGTGAAATATGACGTGGTCTTTGTCATTGGGGAGTGATGCTCCAAATCCCTTAGATAGCCCATCGTGAGGAAGGCAACCCCTTGAGACTCAATGGTAACACTTGGAAGTGCAACACTCTACAAGGTAATGGGTAATGTTGGCCCCTTCCGGGGTACTTGATCCACCAACATTACTCATGGAGCTAAAGTCAGGCACATTATCTTCTTCATCACAAAAATGTGACTAACCCCAAGTATGTTTGGGCTCCACCTTGATAATCAATCATGAATTGCATTAATTTTCACTCAAAAGCAGCATGAGAAAGCGAGCATGCCAATTGCAAATACTTCTATATAAACGGTAATTTGGAGAAAGATACAGGAAAATGAAATGGATTTGAGCTTTACACAAAGCTTAAACCAATGGGCAAATTTTCTCATGGAAGTTGTATAGAGACCCTCCTTTTGTATGAGCAATGGGCAAATTTTCTCATGAAAGTTGTACAAAGACCCTCCTTTTGTATGAGTAATGAGGGAGAGTGTGAACACTATTAATAAAGTTTGAACATTAAAATAATTATCTATTAACAAATTAAATATGAATAAATGTACCTCTTGGAATCCACCTCTTGAAAAGCTACGACCCTTAGAGCCTTAAGAAAAACTCCTACATTTACTGAGAAGTTATACAAAAATAGAAAACAATTATCATATACTTAATTCTCATATTCCTTTGAATATAAATCATATTATTTGAATGCTTAATCGTTTATCTCAGTCATTAATCATTGTACAAGCCATCTTAGTTGTAATTTGAATGGAACATCATTGTAATCAATGCAACATGATTGTGAAGCATAAAGGTTGAATTCACACCCCATCAAACATTGCATGCGATGTTCATGATTCAATGATTTTCATGTTCTAATGGTTTCAACACATATATCAAAATGATTGTCTCTTCAAGAAATTCTAAAGATGGATGGAGAGAATATTCTTAATACAAAGTTCTATTTTATCTATTCATAACTTACTATAATGTTGGTTTAAAAACTTACCATGCTTCAAGATTGCAACTAAATAGATGTAAATTTTTCATGGTGCATCAACCCTAGCCTTCAACTTTTGTACCATTTGTGCTTTGGGCTTCTGCATGTTAATTTCTTGAACCATTTTGAAGTTTTGTTTGGACTTTGTGTTCAAGAAATGTTAGACAAATCTTTTATGGTCATCAATGAGGTAGTAAACATTTTCTTTGCTATAAAGGCCTTATGCATTGACCCATGTGGTGTTTTTTTTTTCCTTCAAAGATTTTCCTCAATAGTATTAAGAAAAAACATGTAAATGCTACAACTTAAGCTTGTGTGCCCAAAAGCTTACAATTTTTCATGTACAATGATATACTATAATCCTAAGACCGAAGATAGGACCCATGTAGTGTTTCATTATGGTGTGTTTTATATTTGAACGTTTCTGCACCCTTGTTCTCTCTTAATCTCATGTTCACACAACAACATTGAAATGTGCGTGCCACTTCTTTCTACATTCTCTAATATGAGCACGCTTCTTGTGGGCTTTGCTATAGTTTCCATATTGTGCATTATAAAATAGTAGCCATTACGTGCACTCATGTGGCTAGTCGGATATGTAAATGTTACTATACAAGTTTTGAACAGTTGCTCATCACTCTTCATATCTCATGAATCCACACGTGATAAATTTTGATGCCAATGTTGTGTGACTTATATATGTAATGACAACATTTTCATATGATGCTTTAACACAAAGTTGTTGTTCTTATATTGGAGCATGAGAAGATAGGTTAGCTTTTTAATGTCGAAAGTCATTGGAGATTTTACAACAATAGTTTGTTTCTTTTGTTACCATACTCGACGTGTTTACTATTATGCCTTGTTTATAAAAATAAATAAAACGCGTTTGCCTATTCACTAGTTTTTGTGTCGTGGTTTCCATTCATAAACGTACGAACCAAATTCAATTTACTACTAAACCCTCTTGCTTTTGTAGCCTTTAATATAGTGGTCGTATATGTCATTCATACATTCACAAACAAATGGTCGCATGAGGGCTTACACAAATTGTACATTTGAACCTTTACAATGAATGGAAATCTCGTATGAGCCGCAGGTTTTTGAAAAAATCAACACACACACACACACACATCTTGCCATATATGTATGCATGTACATGTAATTTATTGTAAGAAGGTCAATTCAATCATTAAGGGAAGTGCGGGCGGCTATGGAGGAAGGGGGGGGGGGGAGAAGAATGTGAGTGTGGTGGGTTCAAGAATCAAGCCTAGTGTGTATATTCTAGACTTGTGGCCATAATATGAAGTTGATTGTGATTGAGAAGAGAAGAATAAATTATCTTTCCATTATCCATACAAGTCATCACAATGAGATAAGATCAAGAATGTATACATTGGCCATGCATAAAATATAAATATAACAAAAAAAAGATGATTTATGGATTGACTTGTGCATGTGTGTGCGCACACACACACACACACACACTCACTTTTAATAAACAAAAAACATAAATCGCCACATAAACTTGAGAAAGTTAGCAAGAAAATTTACTTGTTTTTTTGGAAGAAAAAAAGAAAGAAAGAAAATTTACTTGTGCTCAACTGATTTTCGTAAGTTCCCTACTAATATACATTTGGTCGAGGAATGAGTCTCCTAATCACGTTGGAGTTAATATTAAACATGCACACATGCACACACACACACGCACGATCATACCCCTCTTATCATCATCATTGTGTACAAGGTTGATGTTGAGTGGTCAGATGATTAACAACGTTATTACATACGAGATTTAATTGCGAAGAAGCTCGTTGCTGAAGCTGGTAACTGAGCAAATGTCCTAATGAGCCGAAGTAATGAGGAAAAAGAGATTGAGAGAGATCGAAAAGCTTAATGAGGTTTGGGGCATGGTCTGAACTGAATTGAGGTGATTATTATTAGAAGCCGAATTTGGTTGTAAAAATTGGCTATTCACTTGCTAAATGTGTGGCTGAGGCTCTCTTTGAATTTTAGACCCCCCCCCCCCCCTCCCTCCTCTCTATATATTATAATTAGTCACCTTTTGGAACTAGGAATACCACACATATACACACACACACACACCCATACATACATACATACATACATACATACATGCATGCATGCATTGCACCAAATGCATACATAGATGATAGTACATACATACTACAGTCTACAGTACAACACAAACACATGTGATCAAATATGTACATGAAAATAAAAGTTCATTTAACTATAATTATATTTACTAATATTTTCTTGATAGAGAGAAAAGAATTCGCCCATGTAAGTAGATAAAGAAATTTTGATCAATTTCATCGCCCAGTTTTCTCGCTCTGTTTCTCTGCACTTCTCTCTCTGTCTCTCTCTGTGTCTCTATACATATATGTTAGGGTTTTCCACCATACCAGCAAAGAAAGAAATATATTTGTATATATTAGGGTTCCGAAAATAATAATAGCAGTAAAAATCCTAAACAGTGTCTGCTTGTAGAAGAAGAATAATCCATACACTATCAAACCCGAGAAAACAAAAAATCTTGTTAGGATTTCTTTCCGTATATTTCTATATAGTCAAGCCACAAAGGGCTTCTGCATTCAGTATTTTAACCATATCAGGTTTCAAGTGGTTTCCATGGAAATAAGAAATATATGGGATTTTACATATTTTATCCCTCGGAATCCAATACATCATGCGATTGAAACAGCATATCTGGCAATTATTTCACCACATTTATGGACAGGCTTTATGATGGGTATTCTTATAGGATGGACATGGAAGCCAAGATGGGTGGAAAACATGTTTCTATTAATTAACAACAAGAGATTCTCCGTTGTTCCTACTATCCCTAATCTGTTACAGACAAGAGTTGTTTCAACACTCAGAGGATTTTCCAAGTCAAAAATGTTTAAGATGATTTGGTTCAACCATGAGGGTGTTATGTCAGATACCAATACGATAAATTCCAGGTAATTTCATTCATTTGCCGTTGATTCAGAAATAAATCTTTTTTAGACATTTCCTTTAGGGGAAATCCTTGTAATATTGCTGAGTTTTCTTTATTTATCACAAATACCAGTAGGTTTTTGTTATTTCTCCAGATGCTCTGGCCCATTTGCTAGTTGTATAGATGAATCCAATTCCTTCTTGTATCTATATGATTGGCTAAGATTGCATCCTTATTTATTTTCTTATGTTAGTGGTGCCCTTTTCTCCTGTCTGGGGTAAGAAACTGGCATAGCAAAATGCCGAGCTATAGTGGCACCATCATTATTCATAGTGAAATGTCTATATAGTTGCCCAAATAGCGCATAGAAATATATAATAAAGAAGGGGATGATTTGACCATATAATTGCTCAAGATGGTGTTATCTAAGGGGATTTGGGGAACTAAAGAAACATGCCGGGTATTTCTGAGTATTTTCATTTCTTTAATATGCCAGCACTAAATCACTTACTGTTCTCAATAAGTTTTCTAGATTTATTTATTTTCAATATGTCTATCTAAGTATGTGAGCCTCACCCCTGTTGCTGAAAAAGTAGGAAAACATGAGGGGAAGTGGGCTCTTTCCCATCCAAAAAAAGGGCTCTTTCTTTCCTGCATGGGAAACTGGTACTTCTATGTGTAGGAAAACCTGTTATCAACCCCCAGAAACTTGCAGATATGCCACATCACCTACATGAGAGCATGTGGGAAATTTCCTGGTCTCTTCCCTCCTTGGGAAAACAGGCTAACATACTCCCACAACATCTCCTCCACAAGACCGTATGGGAAACCTGAGGCTGTATGGAAAATTTACTCACATGGGTAAATGTCTGCCACAGCTAGGTAGGTGTGATCTGCCTCGCCTCGAGAAGCTTGTAATATTGAACAAAAACTGAGGAAAAGGTTTGCATGGGAAACCCACCACTGCAGTTTATCTAGATATGCAACTTAGCTTGAATATGCTCACAGTTTCAGACATTGTAGAGAAACATGGGAAAATATTTAAACTCCCAAGTCATTAGTCTTTGTATATTCAAGTCAAAATATCGTTTCGCCACTTATATCCCACCCTGGAAGGTGTACAAATGTCCCATACCTACCCCTGCACCTAGTTATGTATGCAGCTTACCTTGATTAAGCTCATGATTTCCCACATGGGAAAAAAGGTTCTTTCCCACTCAGGAAGGTATCAAAATGCCCCATACCCACCATGGCACCCAGCAAGGAATGCAGCTTAGCTTGAATAAGCTCATAACTTAACACATTGTAGAGAAACCTGAGAAGATATTTAAAACTTCTTGGGTATGCATGCATAATGTTATGAGTGATTAATCCTTGTATATTTAAGTCAAAATATTTTTTATCCACTTATATTCATGTTTTGATTTGTTTTTTTTCAGTAGTGTGACTGACTCAGAGAAACTTGTTGCACAAAAAAAGAACTCACCTCCGAGTTTGGCAAAGTCCGTTATTGGAGAGGGAGATTTTGAAGAACTGAGGAGGCTGCTCCAAGGTAAAGATGGAGGGCTTCCTTGGGTTTTAATGATGGAACGATCAGCCTCAGGTTTTACTTATCAAGCTTGGCGTCGAGACCCTCAAGTATGTTTATTTAATTGATTTTCCTTATGCTGTTGCAGATGATGAATCAGCTCCTTTTTCTTTATTACTTTTCAAATCTTTGTCATGTTGGCACAGCTAGCTGGATTTGATATTTTTATGAATTGATGTAGCACAAGAACTTCTAGACTTTTCAACTAAAATACCTTATTGTCACTATTATGAAGTTTTGGATTTTTCTTAAGCTCATTGTGACAATGTGTGTGCACGTAAATATGTATATATGTATATGGCTGGGTGTTTTCATTGATACATTAAGGTTACAGCTTTTACATGCACTTTGTCGGAATTTTCATTTCAAATATCTAATTGTTTTGACCAATGTTTTGGTTCTTGGCAGGATGGCCCTACAGAGTACAAGAGCCGCACAGTATTTGAAGATTCTACTCCGGATCAAGTGAAGGATTTCTATTGGGATGATGCATTTCGGTCCGTTTGGGATGATATGCTTATCCATGCCAAAACATTAGAAGGATGTATGGAGACTGGAGCAGAAATCGCACATTGGGTGAGAAAAGTGAGTTCTTATATCCCTTATTCTTTGTATTTTCTTTCAAATAATTTGATTTGGCAAATTTCTTTTTTCTACTGTGATGACTCAAATTCCAGTGCTGACTAGTACTGGATTTCTCTGCAGTTCCCATTCTTTTGTAGTGATCGAGAGTATTTGATTGGAAGGAGGATTTTTGAGTGTGCTGGCACATTTTTCTGTATTACAAAGGTGTGTTTATGTTATTACTGCATAAGAAAAAGGTCCATGTATTATAACAGATGAAAAATTTTCTGTTTGAAATTGTAGTGGAACCCAATATTAAATATACACACATATAACTGGATATATATATTTAAGATTAGAAATATGTGCATTTGCATCTGGGTTGATAGCTAAGCGATGGTTGTATTTTACTTTGTTTGTTTAATCTAAAAGGTTATTTTATATTCAGTCATTTAAATTTGATTATGGCCTTGATTAGCATCCAGTTTACTTATTTGGTTTGATGAGATCTGTCAAAGTGAATTATATCGATGTTGGTCTGATGCAGGCTGTGCCCTACCATGGTGTTCCACGAAAAGAAAAACCTTTGAGGGTTGATATCTACTACTCGAGTTGGTGTATTAGAGCAGGTTTATACTTGCGATTTTCTTAGTTTCTTGTTTCATGTGGGAAGTTTCATCTATATAGGCTGTCATGTAATAATAATAGGGACAACACCAAAATGCACCAATAATTGTGCGATAGAATAATTCTAAAATTTCAAGAAATCACCAGGAGACCCCTATGTACGACAAAATCAACTAGAATTTACACCTAAGAGGAAAATATTCTAGGTGCATTTCTTGGTAAGCTTAGGACCCAAGGGTATTGTTGTAAATATATATGAAAAGTGAGGGTTATTTTGGTGTTATGCTCCATAATAATATACATGTGGGTGATTTTGTTGCTTTTTCTGTTGCACAGCTGAATCTATGAAACACGATGGACAAATGACGGCATGTGAAGTAACTTTCTTTCATTCGGAGGATATGCATATACCCAAACGTATTGCAAAATTTGGTGTTCAACAAGGGATGTGGGGATGTGTGAAGAAGATGGAGCCAGGACTTCGGAAATATCAACATCATCAATCCAGTTTGAAGACCCTCTCTCGAAATGCTTATATGGCACAACTATACACTAGAGTACCCTCAGACTTCCTCTATGAGGATTTGAGTGCAACAAACAAGGCTTCGAATGCTGATACTGACAATTCAGAATTGCAACAGATGAATTCATCTAATTGTGACGCTTCCAAGCACATTGTCGGAGATGAAAAGGTTAATGGTTTGAAGTGGTTAATAGTTGGTGGAGCAGTAATACTCGCATGTACCCTTGATAGAGGAGCACTTGGTAAAGTCCTTGTGTTTGGTATGGCAAGGAGGTTTTCTAAGTTGAATAGAAGGCTCTAACTTCCTATCTCAACAATCTGTGGAATGAACTCATTCAAATGTTCATTATAGGAACCTGATTGTTCCATCAATAGAGAGCTCCGAAGAATGAACTTGTTGAGAGTCTGTACATTTTTCATTGTAGTTAAAAAAATATAGATGGGGAGAGGAATAGTGAGTTACCATCACTGAGTTTTTTTCAGGTGCATTATACGAGTTTTATCTATACCAATATGATCTTGCCTAGTTCCTCGGGGCTTAAATTCAAATATCTTGGAAGTTATTCTTTGATTGATCATAGTGTTTAGTGATATGATTGTTCCATGTACAATAAAAGCCAAGTAAAGATAATTATTGAGGAAAGTGTCACGTAATCTGACAAATGCATATCCTTTTATAATTATGCTCCCTGCTCCCACAATTATTGGGTCAGTTCTAAATTTGGCTAATTAAATGGGTGATGATGCTATAGCGTATGGGCATTTACAGAAAGTACGATTTCAAATGTCACTACCTAAGCAAGGCTATCAGTGGCGCCTATAAAATGCAAAACAAATGTTGGCCGTGTGAATAATTAGTTATAGTTATGTTTTGTCGACATTTCGTTAGAACAATGGAGCTAACATGATTTTGTCACTTAAAAAGAGTACTTTGCTTGATGATATATCTTTTTGCAAGCTCGCATATAAAATTATAGACTCAACTATATTTAAGATATGCTTGAAATTTGGCATCTTACATACCATCCTCATCCTTCCAACTGAATTCGTATTTATTGTATTGCAATATGCTAGAAATGTGTGATTTGATACTGTCACCTTAGTGACATTTTCAACCTTGAAATAGCAATGAACAAACATTGATAATGTCACGAAGGCAACAATTTCAACCTTGAAACAGTAGTATACTCCATCAATAATATGCCATATTGAGCAAGCAACATTTGCCATAAAGGTTGGTTGATTCATGCTACAGCTAAATGGATCCACCAACCCATACATAAAGGAGATATGGAACCAAAAATTCAAATCCCCATCAATTGCATTAAGTGAACATCATTTTGTATACAACAGGAATTGAATATTACTGAAACATTGATCCTTGACATTCATATTAAAGATCGCGTGTAGATCTTTTGGTCTCATATTCTGTTCACGCGAGAACCACTTAGATGGAAGGCTGAAAATTTACAACAGCAATTTTGAAATATTTTTATATGCAACCTAGACCACAAGACCATGTTTCTAAGGACATCATTGGACAATAATGCTTGTATCCTAGCACATCATATAATCAAAATTTACATACACATAATTTAAATACATGAAATGGCATAAAAATTGACAATTTTATTCAAAGGAGATTGCACAAGTTGGTTGTACATACATGATTATACACATTCAGACTATAGTATACAGACAAGGTCTATGTCAAGACCATAGCTATCTGAGACTGGCTCTGGTGATGCAAGAGATAAAGGGGCATGTCTCTAGCGACCACATGATTTTATACATAGGCTGTTGTTATTCAACCAAGTTTGCTTCAGCAGGTAGCCCTCTGTGTATGTCCATACCCAGTATCTTTGGAGGAAATGACTCCATTAATGTATATGATTGCATGTATCTCATATTGTACACGCTTTTATGTACATGTAGTAAGTAGTTAACCCATAGAACAACAACAAAATTTGGCGTTAACAGGAATGTTTGGCTGAAAAGCTTCTTTGTCAAGGTGATATCTTTGCATGGAGGTCCATTCTTGGCATTATTGCAATATACAGCGCCAACATAGATTCATCATTGGGCCGGCCTTGCACCCTTTTCAACTATGTAGCTAACTCCATTTAGTCCATGCTTGTTTTTTACCCAATTTTGCAATCTGTATGTAAAATCCATTTACACCTATCTTTTCCATCATGCCTCTCCCATAATCTTGCTGAGGGATTTCCGGCGCCTCTTTATACGTAGTTTCTTTTGGCATATGCTTACCGATTCCTGATCAGCATCGGCGATGTGCTGAGAAACATTTTGTCTTCTCTTTTGCTGATAAATATCGGTTAGAAATCTAGTTTTCTTTCGAGGCCGCACATCAAAATTGGCGTCTTCTTGATAATGCGTGGATTCATGAGCATCATGTTCACCTCTCTCATGTGTTTTATTCAAGGTCATGCCATCAGTATCATCGACAATGGTGAAATCCTTGTGTCCTTTTCCATCCTCAAATTTAACCATAGATTTGACGTCCAATTTATTGGTAATAGAACAAGAACCCCTAGAGATGACATAGATATCTTTGTGTTGTGGCCATCGCTTTCGTGCATGCACATCTGATTGTGAAACATGAGACAGATCAAAAGAACGGGAAGGTCCTTGGCACGTGTCAAGATCTGAGTTCGAACCTTCATTTGCTTCATCAAGATGATAATGATGATGATCATTATCATAACAATCTCTATCTTCATCATGTTCATGTGAAGAGATTTCTCGAATTCTTTGCAGCTCTGTCAATTGTTCAACTGCCACTTTCTCCTCTTCAGTACACTCGGAAGTTGTTTCTTCGCCCATACTTAATGGTTCAGAATTCCCAACACTTCTGTGTTTTTTGACATCATGAATATTGTCACCTGTACACATTGATTCATGCCTAAAACGATATACACACAAAGTAATGATAAGTGATCTGAATGACAAATTTAACAAAGAGTCCAAGGCTTAACTTTAAAAGGAGCATTAAATCTGCATTGACACAGTACTGAGATGGGGAAAACAGCTCAAAACATTAATCAAACCATAATGTTTTGAAACCTAATGAGCGTAAAAAATACTAATGAAGAATATTGCATTGAAACCTAATGATACAATTAATATAGGAGAGAATAGTGCACAACATATTCGAATCAAAACCATAATGAGTATGGAGAACATATACTAAAACAGGATTGCATCAGAAAGCTAATGCGCGCGTGGATAAAGACTACAAAAGCTTATTGAGTCGAAACCCTAATTGAACCTGGAAACGCACTATTGACTTGAAAGCCTAATAATGAACGTAGGAAAACATAAAAAAAACCATAATGAGCTTTGAGGAAACACGGAATATCTCCAAAAAACCGAAAGAAAGGATTGAGCACTTATATACGATAAATGGAATTGAAACTGTGATGGGTATGGATTCATTTTTAAAGAGATTGGAGCCCTAATGAGTGTGAAAAAGCTAAACAATAACTATTGAATTGAAACCCTAATGTGCTGGAAAACACAAAAAATGCTATTGGAATGAAACCCTAACGACTATGGAGTGGAGTTGGAACATTGCTAAACCATTAAAAAGCTATCGAATCGAAACCCTAACAGGTGCATGCAAGAAAACAACAAGAAGCGGCTGAGTTGAAACTCTGATGAGCCCGGAAAAAAGCCTACAGAGAAACATCAAATTGAGACCCCCTAATGACCCGGGGGGGGGGGATCATTTTATCGAATCAAAAACACCTCAAGAGAACCGAAGAAAATATCGAATCGAAACCCTAATGAGAATGGGACGAACGTGGGTAAAGAACAATCACGCTTGAACAATCACGGGAACTCTGACGCCCTAAAATAAGCATGGTAAAAGGAGAGATGAGGGGCATTACACAAGTATATGATGTACCTGAAGGAAAGATCGGAGGAGGAAGAAGAAGAAGAAGAAGAAGAAGAAGAAGGAGAGGAAGGATTGGAAGGAGTGGAGGAGATAGGGAGGAAGACGGAGAGGCAGCAGGGGTGTGCATCCATGTCGTTGTCGTCCATCGCCATGGCTGAACTGTTTTCCTCCTCCTGGGACCTGTAATCAGAGAACCAGCGATGAAGAAGAAGATGAATGAATTGATGAATGATGAAGAAGAAGAAGAAGAAAACAGAGTATTTGCAGGGAAGGGGGCCCCCCCCGTTTGCCACGTGGCTCCCCTGCTTCTGATATTCCTCTCTGCTACGCCGACTCTCAGGCAGCACGTGCAGCTCTTCGCTCGTGCGCCCGCCAATCATCGCCTGACACGTATCAAATGACTGGCCCCCCGCTTTTCTTCTTCTTCTTCTTTTATAAATAATATCCTGCGTTTTGGGACCTCTTTGTTAGTTACACTTACACTCACCCACCCATGTATGTATGTATGTATGTATGTACGTATGTATATTATTTATGTACGTATCTATGTATCTATGTTATGGATGTATTTACATACGTATGTGTATCTATGTTATGTATGTACGTATCTATGTATCTATGTTTTGGGATGTACGTACGTATGTATCTATGTTATGTTATGTATGTATGTATGTATGTATGTATGTATGTATGTATGTATGTACGTATGTATGTCATATCTATGTATCTGTGTTATTTATTTATGTTTGTATGGTATGTATCAGCCACACTTCCCTTAAACTTGCATTCCACATTGATTGATGATGTACAACCATCGGACGATGGCTAACCATACGGTCTTGAAATACCTGATACACGCCATCCCTCTCCACTCACCTCAATCTTGTCCAAACTCAAATTTTGGAGTGCAACTTGGTGGACGCGTACTAAAAGAGCAAGCGCGATAATGTGGTTTTATTTGGACTGCTAGATGTTCTAAGGTGTTTGATAATACCATTGTTCATCCCGTGGAAAGTGTACGGAACATCTAGATGCATATGGTGCATACCTTAAAAGGGCGGTATGATGAAATTAAAGGTGAGATAGATGTTGCAGTGTTGCGATGCCTCAAATTTATCGCCTATTGGAACAAGGGCCCTTTTCTCACACTACAAAATGCAAGACCCATGTGGTGCCTAGCATCACCAATATGGTTGTTCCCACCACCAATTACATAACTAGGTTATTAAGTGTTGGCGTGTTGATACTATCTATCCTTTAGGGATGGGGACCCATGGAAGAGCGCAACATATCAAGGGAAGCTTGATGGTAGGTCAACATTCTTGTAACAACTGTTTATAACTAATGAAAGGATATTTTCAGGGAAAAAACGAGAGCAAGCACGACCGATTATTATTATGTTGTAAGCTCTATCACGTCCATATGCGACCATCGCTCGAGTCAAGTTCTCGTGAAGATTGCTATTCGTCAGAGCTAAGAAGGTTGATCATGCCTTCTTGTAAATAAATAATTCACACTCGCAACGTCTAACCCCCATAGTGGTGGACAAGACACCATCATTCATACCTGAATAGTGCCCTCATGTTACACGTTTGGGAGGGGACCCCATTCGTATACAATATCTATGGGAATGTCATTCATAAAGCTATTAGATGAACTAATAAAGAAGGAATTTGCACAATGTATGCTTTTCCCCATTGAATGCCACGTACTCGTACCTTGAATATTATGTCTGACCTTGGCATGATCGATGATTCTTCTTTTTTATTTTGTTTGGGGGAGGGGGGGGGGGCTCAAAAGGGATAAAAATGTGGGACTTGGACACTTTAACTTAGCTCTAAAGGAAAAAGAGAGGGAACAATCGACCCACCATTGATGCAGAAATGTTAATTTATGAAGGAACATAACGAGAGAGCATGGTGATTGTTCCCTAGATGGGACATAAAGCACCTGGCTAGAGCAGTGAGCCCAAAAGCTTGATTGAGGACGAGATAGACATTGTTGGCAGTGGGCACCAAGGGTCGAGGTTTGAGTTTCCCCTAGATGTGTGTCACCCCAGTGGACGCTTGAATACTAAGTTTTGTGATTTTTTCGACTCAAATGTCTAGTTTCACACCTTCCCATCCAAATACACATTTTCAATGCAAATGTTTGGTCTCACACCTCCCCATCTGAATACATATTTTCGGCACAAATGGTTGGTTTTCACACATGCCCATCCAAATACCTATTTTCGACACAAATGGCCGGTTTCACACATGCCCATCCAAATACATATTTTTGACACAAATGGCCGGTTTTCACACATGCCCGTCCAAATACATATTTTCGGCACAAATGGGTTGGTTTCACACATGCACATCCAAATACATATTTTCGATGCAAATGGCCGGTTTTCACACATGCCCGTCCAAATACATATTTTTGGCACAAATGGCCGGTTTCACACATGCCCATCCAAGTACATATTTTCGACACAAATGGCCGGTTTTCACGCATGCCCGTCCAGATACATATTTTCGAAACAAATGGCTGGTTTCACACATGCCCATCCAAATACATATTTTGGACGCAAAATGGCTAGTTTTCACACATGCACGTCCAAACACATCCATATTTTCGAAACAAATGGCCGGTTTCACACATGCCCATCCAAATACATTTTTTGGACGCAAACTGGCTGGTTTTCTTCTCATCATGATCGATCGATCGATCGATCTATGGCGAGCTTTTGCAGGATGCTACAATTCCTAGGGGTTCTGAGTCCCCCTCTCGTGTCAGACAAAAGCAGAGGATTGCAGAAGGTCTCCATAGTCTTCTTCTCTTCGCACTGTATAGAATCTAGAACCAGCATTTCACGGCTCACTCGAGCTCTTGACCTGATAGATCGGAACGATTTCTACTTCAATTCCTCTTCATTCGCATCTCTTCTACAAATTTGTGGAAATTTGAAGCTTCTTCAAGAAGGAAAGCGGCTTCATCGCTACTTGGAGAATATTAAACTGAGGAATGATCCATATATTGCAAGCTTCCTTATTCAAATGTATGTGAAATGTGATCATTTTCGCATTGCACAGGATTTGTTCATGAATATAGAAGGTAAAAGTGCTTATTTGTGTAATTATATGATTGGCGCTTTTGCAAAGCATGGATTAATACATGAATCACAATATTTTTTCGATCAAATGATGTTGGAAGGAATAGCTCCTGATAGAATAACATGTGTGAATATCATCTGTTTGTATGCTGGCCATGGATCAAATTTAGAACAAGGGAGAAGATTGCATTCATGTTTATTTTATTTAGGATTTCAGCAGGACCGTGTTGTTTCAACATCTCTCATAAGTTTCTATGGGAAACACGGCAATTTGGAAGAAGCAATGCGAATGCACGATGGCATGGATGAGAGGAATGTGGTATCTTGGAATGCTATGATTGGTGTGTTCTCTCAGGATATGTTTGTAGAGAGGTTCTTACAGAGCTTTGAACAAATATTGCAAGAAGGGTTACTTCCCGATAGGATAACTTTCATCAGCATCATCTCAGGATGTGCTGAGAAAGTGTTGTTGAGTGCTGGTAAGATAATGCATGCTCGCATTGCACACAATGGAATTGAAATCGATGTTAAAGTTGCCAGTGCATTAATCAATATGTATGGAAAATGTGGAGAAATAGAAGATGGCAAATATATATTCGACGTACTTCCGAACCGGAACTTGTTCTGTTGGAATACAATGATCGGGGCGTATGTTCAGCTTGGATTTATAAAGGAGGCTCTTGAACTTCTGTATTCAATGAAACAAAAAGGAATAACTCCAGATAAAGTGACCTTGGTCAGCATTTTATCAATCTATGCACAGCGTGGTGAGCTTGAAGATGTACGATGCATCTTTGAAGACATCCCAGATCGTAATGTTATCTACTGGAATGCTATTATCACAGCACTTGCGCAGCAAGGACACGATAAGAAAGTGTTTGAATACTTCAAACAAATGCAATTAATGGAAATTACAGCAAATGAAGTTACCTTTTGCAATGTCTTGTTATCTTGCACCAATCAGTTGAATATAGGCTTAGGCAAAAGATTGCATATTCAAATTGTTCAGTTTGGTTATGACATGGATCTTTACATTTCAAACTCTCTAATAAACTTGTATGGAAAATGTGGTTATACAGATGAAGCAAATAGTGTCTTTCAAAGTTTGTTAGTGTGTGATGCTGTCACTTGGAATACCATGATAACAGCACATTCACGATATGGAAAACTAAAAGATACACTTCGAATGTTTGATCAAATGCAATCTGAATCAGTCTTACCTGATAAGGTTACATTTTTAAGTATCCTTGAAGCAATTCAGGGGCATCTAAGTGAAGGAAAGAGAATACATGCCATGATAATTTATAGTGGATTTAGATCAGTAGATGCCATAGTGACCACTCTCATATCTATGTATGGAAAATGTGAAAGTTTGGATGTTGCTCAAAGGTTGTTCAATGAGTTATCAGAAAAGACTAATGCAGCCTGGAATGCAATTATTAGTTTGTATGTCCAACGAGGGCAAGGGTTGCATGCACTCCAGTTGTTTGATGAAATGTTACAAAAAGGAGTCATTCCTAATCACGTTACTTACATAAGCTGTCTTGGTGCATGTGCAAGTTTATGTGTTCTTGGCAAGGGCAAGCATATATACACGCAAATGATTCATAGTGAATTGGGCTCAAATGTGCTACTTGGTACTGCTCTTGTGAACCTGTACGGTAGGTGTGGAAAACTTGTAGATGCACAAAGAGTATTCGATGAAATGCTGGAGCATGATGTGATTTCATTCAATGTTATAATTGCTGCTTATGCTCAACATGGATGTGGGAAGGTCGTGGTTGAGATCTTTTATCAAATGCTGAAAGAAGGATTTGTTCCAGATTCAATAACTTTCACCCACACCCTTTCTGCATGTAGCCATGCTGGCTTGGTTGATGATGGTAGGCATATTTTCCAATTAATGAAGGTCAAGTATGGAATCAATCCTGGTTTAGAGCATTACGATTGCATGATTGATCTGCTAAGTAGAGCTGGTTGTCTAGAAGAAGTTGATGAATTGGTGATTAGGATGCCTTTTAAGCCTTCATTGATATCGTGGACAGCTGTATTAGGCTCGTGTAGCGATGTGAAGATAGGAAACAGGGTAGCACATTCTATGTTAGAAATTGATCCGATGTGTTGTTCATCATATGTTACCTTATCGAATATATATACAAGTGTTAGTGGAGAAGATACTAAAACATTGATGAAAGCAAAATCTAGTAAATCTTTGAAAAGAAAATCCTATAGTTATTTGCGGAATAATGGACTGATGGACAGAACTCTCCAAGCATTGGATACTGTTAAGCCACTATCAACCACGCGCTCTAAGTATGTAACACCACAATCAAATGAAACATCCATTTCTGATTTGAGATTTATGTGTTATAGCATGAAGGACAATGACGAGAAGCACTTGAGTTATGATTTATTTTTAGCCATCAAATTCTTTATTTCTTTTATGTGCCTATATATTTTCCTTACCATCTCTATATATTTCTCTTTTAGAGGTCTTTTCGTCCATGCATTTTATTTTAGTAGTCTTTTGTTCACTTTGGTATTTAAACTTTGACTTGTTATAGTAGATTAGTTATAGGGCAAACACATTCATGTGGACAAAGAAAATGCCATGATAAAACTCTCATTTTTCTAGGTTCTAACCTTATTTATAAGTAAGATTGCGGATGGTAAAGAGAACATTATTAAGGCTTGGAATAATACATCATCGAATTGGAAATGAGTAGGCGAACATATCTTAACTTTCAAGCATATTTCGCTAAACAACTATTCAAGTTTCACGAGACCTAGGACCTAACCTTCTTGTAATCAACCATTGGTCAATGAAACATTATCATTATTGGCATATTGCTTTTAACGTTCATAGGTGGCTTTGATATACTCTTATGAGAGCTTATCTTTAAGCATGGGCTTAAAATTTCTCCTTGGATACAAGAAAAACCTAAAAACTTGGAAGAAACAACGTTCAACTTTTTACTTTTAATGGCTAGTTTTGTAATCTAAGGGATTACAAAAGAACATGTAATGAAGTTGGTTTGTAAAATAACAAACTAGTTTTGTAATTTCAAGAATTACAAAAGAGCACATAGTTGAGCTAGAGAGATATATCACTATCATGTCTATTCTATGATCTTAGGTGCAACCCAAAAAAAGGCATTTTGCGGGTGGAAAGCACCCTACCAAAATTATATACATGTGATTTCTCCTCCTTCCCTCTCTCTCCACAATATTTTTTTCCTCTCTCTAAAATTTAGAAAATAGATATGAAGTTAGTTGATAGAAGGTTTGTACTTCAAGGTTTGATATTTCCTCAAATTCCTTAAAATTTGTAAACTTATTGGTTCCAAGTTTGTATCTTACAATATGTGTATCACCATTATTGTTATCGTTTGTTAGGTAGCAAAAATTGTTTTACTCTACACATGAACTAGACAAAATACTATCTCCCATGGACCCCAAACTATTGAGTATAGTGGGAACAATGTGGGAAAGTTGTGAAATCTTCTCTCCATTTATATAAAAGAAACTAGAGAGTGACAGATTGTGATCTTTAAAAAAGAAGTCAAAGAGAGAAAGTTGTCCATAGTTTTAATACTTTGGTTTGGGCAAACTATGTCAAAGGTTGAAGCTTATGGTTAGAACTAGACAAGTGTAAAACAACGAAGAACTAAAGATTCAGAAAGCGTTTTCATAGCCATGTTTCAAAATGCTTCCACAATCACAATGATCAACTTGTTATTGTCAAATAAGATAGTGAACATATTGGTTGCTCTTCATGAAGTTACTAACGAGGCTCTAAGGGATACTTGACATCAATGAGTGTAGAATCCACAAATATTATAAAAGTGGAGATGCGTGAAAGGAAATCCTTAAAGTCTTCTCCATGTTTTATGACATAGGCATATTATTTGTTTCTTTATGAGAAAAATACAATTGGTATATTTGGTGTACTAGTGGATTAAGCTATGGCAAGTTAGTTATTTTTAGAATAGAAGAACAACCCAATAGACTTTTGTCTCACCTTTCCTATATATATATAGTAACACTTTTATTCCTAGTGGGAAACCTCAAAGTGTGGTGAAACCCTACTTTCTTCAATAACAAATTGGTTTATGATTCATGATGTTGGGTTAATTGAACAAAACTTGGTGGTACCTTTCAATCAACATAACATAGATAAATAGGGAGGTTGTTGATCAACATATATGCAATGCATGATGAGGTATTCCATTTGGAAGTGTTGATAATGTAGGTGTCTCAAGTGTAGTCATTATCTAACCATTTTTCCAGTTTTCATGGAATGCACACATCATACGATGGATGCTTTTGGATGTTTATTGGTAAGGAAACCCCCTATATTTAATTCTTCATTATTGGACATGATCATTTTCACCAAATTATATGATACTTGATAAAGAGTTTATAAGAAAAAAATTAGGCTCACAACATTCTTTCATGGGATATTTGTCTCTCTAATATTCAACTTGTTGCCATCATTATGTTATTTTGCATGCATTGCTATGTGAAGAAACTATGAGACTCATCCAAAATCATTGGGATGTAATGCATTTGTGGGTGTCACTCTCCATAGATATACGTGTTGTTAGACATACAAGTAACCTTGTCTCAAGCTCTACAAGAGTACGATGTGCATAACCTTCAAATCTCATATGATGTGCATGAAGGGGGAACTAGATGATATAATTGTTAGGCCCATAAATTCTTGCATGCCTCCCATGCTAGATTAAAATGTGGTAATGCCTAGAGATAGATGGTAATTTGAATATCAATCCTTATATGTACATAATTGCATTCAACATTTCACAACTCCTTTAGGTTAGGAAAGCTATCTTAATGATTAACTAATACAATAAAGTTCAACATTATTTGGATCAATCATGGAGAAGGTTAGACACCAAGTTGTGATGACTTTGGACGAATATATAAATGACAATGTGGTGGAGTGTATCCTTTCATATATTTTTGATGATGCAATAAAAAGGTGGAGATGGAATTACAAACAAAAAAGTGAAAGCATTTGTTGAGCAACTTAAAGGTCCTCTTTTGATATTGTTTCGAGAAATGTAGAGTTCCAATAAGATGTGTGATTGATGAAAAATACCCTACATGAGGGTTTTTGATACTTGACATGCTGGTTGATGTGGATATGAGGGTTGTAATATATTGTATGAATTTGTAGCATTTTGGCATCTTTCCATTAATACCAAGGTGAAACTTCTTTAAAAAAAATAAAAAATAAAAAATTGTTTCATTAAGCTTGTATCTAAAGTTGCCTCATCCATGTCTTTTGGTAGTAGAGATATATATCATAATGGGTGAGTTTTATAAGATTTTTGCCAACTAGAATGGTCTACTTTTTGTTGTCTAACCTATCTAATATGGATGTACGTGTGTGGACATCCTTCATAAAATTTTGAATCTACAAATGTGTGTAATTTTTATGCTACAAAATCATAACAAGAAATTGCAATAGAGAGGGCATACAATCATGTAAGTTGGTTGTTTATTACCTAAGCTATGTCTCAAATAGATTTCGGTGCAAGGACATCATGCCTAACTTTCATATTGGGTATATGTGCAATGTCACAAATCAATACAACGGTGCTCATTGAGCCCATTATTGATTTCCAATGCTACTCACCCAAATCATATTATGATGCATAATTTGGCTATCCGGGAGATATTCTTGGATTTGATCTCCTATTAGGGAAACAATTGATAGCTCTAGCATTGTTAGATGTCTTTGTTCTTGTTTCTTAAAGGTCTAGCTAATAATATAGCTACAAGCATGGATGTGTTCAATGTATTTGCATTTGTGTTAGGGTTAAAACATGAGTATATGTAAGTTTATGCTTACTCGAGGTATAGAAAGAGATTTGGTTGATCTTTGTGTGGCATGGCCAATCAAAACAATATTTGTTGTGAATTAGGTCATCTTAGTGGCGTTGATCATTTAAATGCTTCAAATCTATTTTTGTTGAACACTCAATGCTCTCTTGGTAATAAAGCTTTGGTCAATTCGCATTGAATAGTAATAAAGCATAGACATTGAATAGTAATTCCATACCAACTCAAGCATTGGCTTCCATACCACTCCTACATTGAGATGAAAAGTAAAGTCTCAAGTTGGTTTATGTGTCTAAGGAGCTCTAGCTTTAAGGTATTGTTTGACTACCTTTGCACATTTGACGATTAAAAGGCATATTGGTATAACCATTATGCTCGTTAAAGAATTCACATAGGCCAACACAAGAGGAGTTAAGGGGTTGTAGGTATGTAGTGCATTATGTATGGCAACCATTTGCATTGGTTGTTATCGAAGTGTTATGATGTATCTAGTATGAGGGATGATGGACGCATTGGGATCCTTGAAGCTTTTTTTAGTGGCTCGACAAGATCTTGTATTCCTCCTATCAAGTGTAACTCCACAATTTCATAATTCATATATTACTAGAGAGAGAGAGAATTAGAATTAGAATTTTTTATCGTCCATAAAGAGGCCAATTTTGACCTATGGGACCAGAGTATACATGTGTTCTTGATATGTGTCTCCTTCCTAACAAGGGGTATTCATAGATTGAAGCGCAATGTCTCTATGTGTGAATAAAGAATACACATATGAGCTCAACCTTCTTGTTGGTGTCTTAAGTATGGCACTTAAGTTATCACTCCCTCTTAGTATGTTAGCATATCTTGAACTAATTGCACTATGTGTCGAGCATGTGAAGAGCAACTGACATTTATCCTCTACCATGCCTTCATTGCATACTTTGAATGTCTTCAAGTCCGTTACATTTTGATACCATGATGCAACTTCAATACCTAACTTGTGAGATCGAGTGCGAAGTAGTGTCAGGGCTCAATGAGCATTACTGCTCATATTGGTAATGAGATAATGTTGGATACGATCAATAGGCATTCTTGCTTTATATTGAGACCAACATTCAGGGTTGACATTTGCAATGTAGTATTCTAGCTTTGTCCTCTTAGCATCTTCCCACTTCATCCTTAATGATTCCACCAACCTTTCCTCAATCATTACATATTGCATAGCATTGCATGAAAGCTCCGAAAGATCATCCACACCCCATCTTTTAAACCATTTCCTTATGTCAACAATCCAACCGGATCAGAGAATCTTACTTTTATGATTCTTTTGTTGTTTACATCCAACATTCCAAGCAAGATGTGGTAATCGATGATTCGGCATATTCTTGACTTTTGTAATGTATTTATATACTCTTTGGAGTGCCAATAGTTCTATGGGTCGAACACCTACTTCCAAGAGCATAACCTGGTAAGAGGTAGTGCACTTAACTCCTAATTGCCTCCTTAAAAACATCTTTTGAATTTTCTTAATCTCATCCCATGCATTAAGAAAGATGGTGCCACCCCATACTTCTACTCCATAAAGTAATACTTGAGTTACCATGGTATTGGACAACATTAGTTTTACTTCCCATCCACAAGTATCACAAGAGAGAGAGAGAGAGAGAGAGAGAGAGAGAGAGAATTTACAACAAAAATGAGTGTTTATCCAATCATCAAAACTAAAATAAAAGAAAATAGCTTAAGCTAAGAGAGTTCTAGTAGTGTAAAAAACTCTTCTAAGGCCAAATTTGGCCCATGAGACAATTGGTTTACAACAAAAATGAGTGTTTATCCAATCATCAAAACTAAAATAAAAGAAAATAGCTTAAGCTAAGAGAGTTCTAGTAGTGTACAAAACTTTGCACTAAGCCTAATCTCATTTCCACCCAAGTCTCTCAAAAAGAAGTGGGAGGTCAAAAGTTTTTGGTGTGGGTGTGACCCATGGTCCCGATGCATAGAGTGCCCTAGCCATGGCTTCTAGGCGGTGTAGTTCACGTTCCCTTATTTTCTTTATTGCTTCTACATCTCGTCGAGTTGCTTTGAAACCCGGCATCCAAGGGCATTTGGTTCTTCTTTGATTTTCTGCTTCATCAAGGAAAAGCCTGAGTGGTGCAGGTGTGTCAACATTCATTGTCTCCCCCTATTTCTGAAAAACTTCATTTGTTACATGTTGGTAAACATTAGCAACATTATTATCAACGTTTTGTAACTTATTCTCTCTGTGTTGTTTCAATTCTAAGATGTATCTACCTAATTTCTTTATATCTAGTGTATCTAATAGTTTAGGGAGGGTGGGAGAGGAACCAAGTATGTCTTGGTATTTTGCCCTTATCTCGGCATAGGTGGGGCATTTGCATGTAAAATGGTACTCACCCTCTATCTCTATGTGGCATAACCCACATATCCTTTCCTCCCTAGGGACTCCATTAGTATGTCCATTCTCAATCTCAAGTTGGTGAGAGGATATTCTAAGTTGACCAATGGCAACCCTTAGTGCATGTGGTAAGAATACATCTAGATATCTTGGTCACGTGATAAAACCTAACTTAGAGAAGTGCATAAAGTGTTCCTTATAGTACGGCATTTTAGATGGGAGTGGCTCTAGTGGGGTGATCCATTTATACCGAGTATAAATTTGCCATATTTCTTGGCGTATTACTTTCTTACGGTCCTCATGAGAGATTAAAGTGTTATCAGTCGTGTGGTCGTACTTAAGGGGGGGGAGGTTATTAATGTCTAGACTGTTGGCAAGAAGCCAACTCACCATCATGCCATACCATGAGCTAGTATAGCTGGACTCATACAGTGCTCGAGAAGCCTTAAAGGCTTGATGGGATATTCTATCAAGTGGTTGGTTATGTATCCTGTGGATAAAGACTACAAGTTGAAAAAGTGCTTCTACCAACATAGGGGGTAGAGTGAACTCAGCCCTAATAATGTCATGTGGGACCGACGATTTGCTTCGGAGTTGGCGTGATAACATCATCACCAATGGTCTCTCTAATTGGGTCCACATGAAAGATGGTAGTCCTGGAGCCCAAACCGCTGATGCATACATGAGAGAGGCAGTCACTAATGAGTCAAAGAGCCACCCTTTAGTTCGTGGCTCTTGGAAGTATGCTTGGTGGCATTGTCTCTCGAGGAGTGAGAGGGATGCATGTCCTCTTGTAAGTCTATCCTTCGCTGCTTGTGTCCTCAAAAATTTACCTGAGTGGGCACTGAAAGTGACTCCGAGATAGACATATGATCCAACCACCTCAATTGGGTTATGGGAGATAGTTAGGTGACACTTAGCTCTAACTTGGGCCGACGTGTGGAAGATAAGGACTTTAGTTTTCCCTAGATTCACCACCAATCCTCGTTGTGTGCAAAAGTCATCTAAGGCATTAAGGTGCCTTTGTAGGTCGTGTTCGGATTCAGAGAGCAAAACTATGTCGTCTGCATAGAGCAAGATACGCACCTACGTATCCCCAAGGACTACTCCATTGCCTCCCTTATGAGCAATAAAATCTGTGATTTCATCAATGTAGATCCCAAAAAGAGTCGGAGATAAGGGGCAACCTTGTTTTACACCAATAGTGCTAGTGAAACTATCGGATATGCCACTTGGGCATCGAACACACCCGAACACTTGTTCATATAGTGCGTAGATGGCCCAAAACATGTCATCTGGTATCCTCAAGCTCTTAAGCCTATCAAACAATCGCTCTCTAGGGACCGTGTCAAAGGCTTTGCGGAAGTCCACAAAACAACAATATAGTTTCTTCTTGCGAGCCTTAGTCTGGTCAATTAAGCATCTAAGTGTGAAGATATGATCAATAGTGGAGAAGGCTCGTCTAAAGCCAGCCTGTTCAGGTGCACGAAGATTTAAGGTCTCCAGATAATCACTAAGCTCTGCCTCCATTACTGCACCATATAATTTAGCAAGGGTATGACCTATCATAATGGTCCTATAAGTATTTGGGTCCATAGGGTCCCCCCCCTTTATGTATTTTTTTTTGTCCATAGAGAAGCCAATGTTGACCCAGGGGACCTCTCTAGTGGAGACAAGGCACCCTTAGCCAGAAATGATAATGGAGGGTATTCTTGCGAATTTTGAAAAATGAGGAGGGGTAGCAGCGTGTAATTTCGGGAAATCTGACCCGAGAGAGGGGTATGTCTGTAAATTCCGGGAAATTTGAAACAATGAAACCGATGCTTTCCCTGTAACGAAATTTCTTCTGCATTTTTTTGTCTCGCCATTTGGTTCTGTCTTCACACATAGCGTAATCGTCAGAAGTAAGATGAGTATTTTTTTTGTTTTTTGTTTTTTTCTGCATTCAATGTTGAGAATCTTAATGAAAGTTTGGAATTTTTTTTTCTGCCTCCATCAGAAAGTTTAGCATCCATCATCTACCAGTTTTTCATGAAATTCTTGTAGAATCAATATACTCTGCGTTATCTGTCTTATTATATGAAAGAAACTTGTATTCCAATGTATGCTTGATTGGTTTCTCTCTTTCTTTCTCTTTATATGTATAATATGATATACTATGTTACATGTACGAATGCATGCTTACATGTATGAGTTTATTTATGTAAAAGTGTGTATGTGTATATCCGCATGTATACATATATCTGTTTGTGTATAGTATATATATGCATGTATGTATATTTGTATGCATATATATGGTTGTGTATATCTGTGTATGTAAGCATTTTTACGTCTATATGTGGTTTTCTATGCGTGTGTATGTGTTTGCTTAAGTAAGTAAGAATGAATGAATGTGTTTGTGGATGTGCTTGCATGTGTATGTATGTGTTTTGCAGTGAGGCATGTATTTACAAATGATCGTATGGCCTTTTTTGCATCAAGATTATGTTATGAACATATATTCAATTATTTTTATTATAGGAAAGTAGAGTATGGTTGATATATTTCTTTGTTTCCTCCGAAGTTCTAAATTGATCTATGTAACTTTTTCTGTGCCTAGAATCTCAAAAAAAATGGAGACACCTGGAACAGAACTTACATTAGCTCTAATCAAACCAGATGCAGTTCAGGCTGGCCATGTGGAGAAAATTATGCACGCAATGGAAATGCATGGTTTTGTCATCGTAACCTATGCTTGCGTCCACGTGAGCTCAAAAGACATTATGAAATCCATGTCTTTGTTTGTAAATAGTGTTGGCTGTATGTGATATATATACAGAGAAGATATATGCTATATAATGTATAGCTTAGGCGAAACTCTATACTACCCTTGAGTTTTTCTTTATTTCTCAAATTTCCAATATTGCCATAAATGGCCTTGGTCAGCCTTTCTCTATATATAGCTAACAAATAGAAGTTTTCAATGTACTTCATCTGAAGTTTTAGCTTGCTTGTATCAGCTTACACGGGTTAGAGCTGAGGAGTTTTATGATCATTCCGAGGGTAGCGACTCATTTGAAAAGCTTTGTCGTTTTATAAGCAGGTATTAACTTCTAGTAGAGCCTTATGAAACCTAATTATAATGTAACCATTTTCTTAAGATTTTTGTAATCTGCAATGTCCATGTCACTAGTCTTACTTTGTATGATAAATAGTGGAAACATAAATGCCTATGTCTTGGGAAAAAAGGATGCTATTCAAGAGTGGTCTTCACTAATTGGACCAATGGATCCTGATGTTGCCAGGAAAGAATCACCTTCAAGGTAAATCTGCTCTATGTTTTATATGTTCCTATATTGGATAGAAACCTACATGCCCTTCAATATGTTCTCTCTTAGAAAAAGATCTGAAATGCTCCTGAGTTTTCTTTCTTTCCCCAAATGCCACTATGTTTTTGTGATTTCCCCAATTGTATGGTCAATTCATCCTCAACATGTTAGATATTACCAGAATACCCACAAGGATTTTTAAAGTGACAAAAATGCTGCTCTCCGTTATTAACTACAAAGCAGGATATTATAATGTGTGTGATTGTCTAGGACATAGAAATTACATTGGATTTTAACACAATGTAAATGCATGCAATGCAATGTTTGATATATGTTGATCCTCGGCCTTTCCATTATATCTTCATGTGTAATGATGGTATATGTGCTTATTTCCTTAGTTTGCGTGCACTATATGGCACGGACTTGATAAGGAATGCTGTTCATGGTAGTAGCTCTCGTAAAGAAGTCCATCAGGTATAATGCAATTTAGCTCATTAAATGGTAAAAGAGTTCAGGATCTGGATATATATTTGTGAGATTTAATGCTAGCATGTATAGTGTCTGCTGTGCTGTAGTATGCTTGATAAAAGGATTTTCTCCTCGATCTTCGCTGACATGGCCATCATAATTTTCAGTGATGATAGATCCACTACCCACTGAAGCTATGGCAAGAGAATATTTTGATAAACACATGAAAACGACACTACTCAAGGGTCTCACTGCTCTTGCAAAGGCCAAACCACATAGTGATCCTTTGGAAGTTATTGTATCCTTTGGGAAATCAAAGATTTAATTAAAGAAGAATGTATGTATTATACTAAATTTCTCTGAAGTTGATTTCTTTAATGCTATTAGACATGGCTAGCTGTTTGGCTTCAGGAGAACAATCCAAACAAGCCGCTTGTTAATGGAACTCGAGTAGTCGTGGGTTTGTAGCGAGCTTTTCAATTTTTATTTATTTATTCCATAACATTGAGGCTCTGAATACCAATTGTATTATTTTCACAGAATAACTAATTATTTTAGCCATCATTAACACGGCTGTTTGATGTTGTGGAAAAGGTGATGCTATAATGGTTAATCACAATAATAGGACACTGATGGCCAAAATGATCAGTGAGACTTTTATGAAACAAGATTCATCTTTGGAATAACATTGAAACACTTAAATTTTCTGTATCTCCAAATCTGGACATGACATCATGTGTATTTCTTTAAGACCTTTTATGTGTGAAGACCTTGTCTGTGTGATCAAAGAAGGTTGATGAAGGAAACAGTTGTTCCAAAAGCTCCGAAAAGCAAACCAAAAGCAATCAGCACATAGTCAGCTGCCATGGCAAGAAAGGAAGGTGATTTTTCAAGGTCTTCTTTCGTGATCTTCAGATGCAAAGCCGCAGGAAGAATGAAACCTAACAAGCAAGAGATACTACTTCCAGCCAATGACAAGAACACTGCAAATTGTTTCACAGTTGTAGCCAAGAGACATATCACAAACAGCACCACAGCTCTTAACCATAGTGAAAGCTTCCGTTCTGAGAAGCGACGCTCGATGAGCTCCCACATTGGATTAAATTCAAGTGGTAAAGCCAACAACAAACTGGAGCACAAAGCACCTTTAACTACGATGGCCACTATACCTGCTTGGAGATTGAGAGTGATGATTTGTTGTACATCCTCACCAAATGCCATGTATCCGAGCATGGCGAATCCGGCATATATGAGACCACCAAATGTAAAGGCCCATCCCAATACATTACCAAATTTCCATGGCTCTGCCATAGATAGTTCTAAGGGAATCATCATCCCCGCTGATTGGAATGCATATATCCCTACCCCGAATGCTGAGGGTACTGAAATTATGTTGCGAAATGCAGCTACTGCTGGAAAGCCCGATACCTTCTGAATCTCCACTATATCTGCAACCGCTACAGCTGCTAATGCTGCAAGATTGGCCAAATCAGCCAGAGAGCTCAGTGGAGCTAGGTAAGTGAGAGAGGGTATGGCAGCTAGGGCAACTTCAAAAGGAAAAATAATCCATGCATAGAGAGTCGATGATGTCCATGTCCAAGTGGTTATAAGACCTAACAGAATATTCTCCACCAACACCGGGCTATCACCGCCACTGCTGAAGGCATTTTTCTGATGATGAAAAGCATCCTCAAAGAGAGAGGATGTGGAAGTAGTTGTGGATGTATCAATAAGTGTAGAGGCAATGGAGGCTATGTTTTGTGTTATGAATGTGAGATAAGAGATACCACATGCGATGGTACTTAGTGTGAGGAGGATGTCAACGGCCAAACGGCCATAGCGGCCAAAGACATGAAACATGAGGTCACCATATCCGGCCACAAGAAGGTCAGGATGATGTTGTACGAAGAGGCACTTGGATCGGACCAATAGCATCATACCATGATAAGCAATTGCAGCACTAACAGCAAGGATCAGGAGGCCACTGACCCATCCAACAGTGGAGAACGTGTAGGGTAGGCCCAGCACCCCTGTTCCAAGGGTGCATAACATTAGATTGGCGAATGTCTTGGTGGTTGAGGATAAAGGTTGTGCGCCTTGTGATGGCGTGCTGCCACTCCTGCTGCCATTGGATACCTCCAACAATAGAGGCGATTGTTCTCCCTCTCTTTGCTCCGAAGGGCATGCCATGCCTAGATCTGTTCTAACCTCACAAGACTGCCCTAGATGTTACCTTTCTTTTCGTTGGCATCGTGACTTTACGCTCGAGTACCCATATAAGAATAATATGAGGACATCATGTGTACATTACGTAATCCTAATGATAGAGATTCGAACCTCTTGTCAAAGCCTTAGAAAACTGTAGGCATATATATTCTTCATTGACCTTTCAAATTGTAGATTAAACGTGGATATACAATGGAAAAGGAGAGGTAAGGGATGTCATGGGAACCCTCTTTGATTTTGTGGGGAGTTGATAGGATATCATACTCCATCTATTGTAATTCGGCTTTTGTGGTTAATGTATTACTATTTTTAGAGAGAGATTTATCGTCCATGAAGAGGCTGATTTTGACCTGTGGAACGAAATAAATGTATAGGCCTTGTCTCATCGATCACAATCATCTCCCATGGACATTAAAAAGATCTCTCTCTCTCTCTCTCTCTCTCTCTCTCTCTTTCCCATCAAAAGGTAAAAATGCCAAAACATGTGCCCTAGCTCTCGAAAAGCCTTAATACGTCTTCGAATTTGCTCACACAAGTTAGGTGTTGAGGTAGCATTATGGCATCATCGCCTTGGTATGAAGATATATGAAAACATATTGTTGGATGAATATCACTGTTTACATGCTCAACATATAAGGTAATTTAACAAACAATAAATTCAAGTGTCATATCCAAATCCCCATCAAGAATGGTGAGCACATGGGTGCACATTATTTTCATATAGAGAGTTTTTATGATAGAGTTGTAACCCCCCTTCTTAGGTAGGAATGACATATATTGTACCGTGCCAATGAATGAACTATTATCAATGGATTTTTAAAATAAAAGTCATTTTACTACACTAGTAGTATATGTTCAAATCCATGTTTGTTGATTTGTAAATAAAGTTCATGCAATAAAAAGCTCCACAACCACACATTAAGTTGAGAGAAGCTACATTTCAACAATCAAGCTCTCACCATTGAGATTCAGTATCAGAGGCAAAACAACCATAAACTCATTCTCACTCCAAATTATGATAGGTCTTTATCTTCTCTAAGATTGAGTGTTAGTGAGTCCAACTTAATCAAACATACCGAATGCCGAGCAATCATAATCCATGAAAGTATATGGCCATCCGAATACACTCCTAACTTGTCAAGTTTATGTTAGAGCCACTTTAAGGGTATCAAAATATTGGCTAATTGGCAATGTAGATGTTATCGATACAAAAACTTTTAAATGCCATAGTCAATGAATCTCTTCACTTGTGCTTCAATGACTTGTCTCACATGGAAGAGAATGTGATATAAGTCGTATTGAAACCATAGTATGAACCATACGTACCATACGTGCATTCACATTCTCGAATGTTTCAATCATTCGAGTATGGTAAATGCCATACTTTTGTATTCATTATTTATTACAAGGTAAGAAAGTTAAGGTAAAAAGTGTAAAAAAAAAGCATAAGAATGTTTTGATAGCATACACAGTCATTTGCATTCGTATGAGAAAGAATGTTTGCCAATGCATTCGAGTATATTATGTACAATGATTGAAACAATGATGCAAATGACGAACATAATGGTGGGTTCTATCATGTATGATAAGTAGAATTTTTTTTTGTTTCGTGTCTTTTCCCTACAATATCAACATATACAACAAAGTTTGGTACTTCAATTTTCTTAATTACTACATTCAAATCTTAAATTTTTGGTGCTCATCCAAAGGAGAAACTAAAGTAAATTTAGAATTTGATATTACTATTTTGGGTGAAATAAGAAAAAGAGTGGTAGAAAGAACACGCTTTATAATGTATACTTTCTTTGATTTAGTGTATAAGAAAATTAAGTCATTAAAATCAGCACTTGATCAACATATTCTATGTACATATGTCAATTAGAATTTAGCATTATAGAATTGCATGTAAAAATTCAATACGAAAGTGATTAAAAGCATTTCTTAACAAGAATAATTCCATCTAGAATTTGCCAATTGCATTTAATGCTCGATATTGACATGATAGAAAACATAACAAGACAAAGACTCCATGGAATTTACTATTTAACCCTAGCATGAAGACATAGACACACATGTAGAGTTATATGTAAGAAGAGAATCTAGAGATTGTAATTTGTAATCAGGAGCTCAGTTAAGGGAATGAAGAAGAGAAGAGAAAAATGAGAGATAGATAGATAGATAGATTATATTGTCATCTTTGGAGGTCAAATTTGACCTATGAGACCAAAAATATTACATTTCACATGATACGTGTGAAAGTGAGTAGTGACTCTCGATGTTCAAGAACTTAACCAATGAATGTTGTAATCGAGAGTGGACATTGTGGTTGTGAGAGAAACTCGTGCAAGGATTGGGCTCAATCGAAGAGATGTGGAAATCAATGTCGAATATGATCAACTGCAGAGCATTGTAGCAAAGTGTGATACTCAGACTCTCGAACTTGTTTAGGGCAAAGTGTGCATAGCCGGCCACTCTCATCACTTGTGCCCCAACGCCCTGTCTCACATCGCAATGCATGTGAGCTAAGTCACATGGAAGCAATGGTTCGAATGGCAACGAGTAATCTTACGTTAATAACGAGCCAAACTCCGCGATAACGGGATGGGCTCTAACATATATCGATGCCCAGATGGATGTAGCTCAGTTGGTAAGGTTGCCCAATGGAGACCAGGTGGTCATGGGTTCAACCCCTACATTCCACAGTGGCATCTAGAGAATTAAGAGTGTATGAAGTATCTATATAATAGAGAGGTGAGAAAATCGGGTTTTGAACCTATTACGTAGCACTTGTAGTGTTAACAACTTACCACTAGGGTAAGGTAATTGAGAGAAAGAAAGAAAGATATATTAACGTCTTCTAAGGCCAAATTTGGTCCATGAGACAAATGCCATGAGACAAATGGTTTACAAAAAATGGGATATTTACCCATTCATCGAAAGTAAAAAAATCAAAATAAGATAAAAAATAGTTCTAAAAAAAACATGTTCTACAATGAAAAGATGTTATACTAGGCCTAATTTCATTTCCATCCAAGTCTCTCAAAGAGAAGTGGGAGGTCAAAGGGTTGCGATGTGGATGTGGCCCATGGTCCCAATGTAAAAGGTACCCCAACCATAGCTTCTAGTTGACGTAGCTCACGTTCCCTTATCTTCTTAGTCTTTTCTACTCCACGTCAACTTGTTTTGAAGCCCAACATCCGAGGGTGTTTGGTTGTTCTTTGTATTTCTGCTTCCTCAAGGGAGAGGCCGAGCGGCGTAAGTGTATAAAAATTACACTAGTTACATGTTGATGAATAGAGAGAGAGAGAGAGAGAGAGAGAGAGAGAGAGAGAGAGATGGATGGAGTAGCTCAGTTGGTAAGGTTGCCCAATGGAGACCAAGTGGTCATGGGTTCAACCCCTACATTCTTTTTTCTCTTTTTTCTTTTTTTCCAAAAAAACACTCCTTCCATTAGTTATAAAATTTTACAAATGAGACGATTATGTACAAATCCCTGAAGGGATGCGATAGTTCCATCTTATGTGGATGCCCACTGACTCAAAAAAGGGAGAGGACGACCATTGTTGGATGAAGGCTATTTGTTGTCTTTCAACTCCCTCGGAGCCGCCCTTATGGCCATCATATTGGCTCTTCAAAGTGGCTACAATTTCACTCCATATCTCTTGCAGTAACCTTGTTGGATATGCGGTTTGGTTGGAGAAGACTCACCTACATCGTTGTTTCCATAGAATCCAAAGAGTTATTGGCCTGGCCAATTCCAACACCTCTTGAGATTTGTCATTAAGAGGAGTGGAGTGGATATTACAGCTGGGGGAGAAAAAGACCTCTTGTGCTTTTATCACCAAAGTCATCCCCTCCTCTTGATGCTCGTATCTGCCAATTGCGGCATGCCATGATAGCCAACATATATTTCCCCACTTGATTGAGCCTTGCACTTGACATAATTGCAACAAGCGGCCAACCCCCCGCCATATTCGATGGGACGTTGGGCAGTCCCACAGAGCGTGTTGTATTGATTCTACTGCATGTGGGCACTCTACACAATTAGGAGAGCTAAGGTTCCCACGTTGCCATGCTCCCACCGGTAGGGACTTATGTATTAATAGCCATTGGAACGTGGTAATTCGCCTCGCGTGTTGTTGTTTCCAGATTTTCTGCCAAAACTTGGTGATTATTGTGGGAGGAACTTGAAATGTGTGCCAGACCTTCGCAGCAGCCGGCTCTCGGGCGGTTTGAGTAGCTAGAATGTGGCAACCCAATCTAGTTGTGAATTGGAAGAAAAGGATGGGTTTGCTTCCTTGCCCCGCGTAGGGATCACGCCATGTCCATTGCAAAGGGTCCCAACTGACCTTATGTAGCCATGTGTTTTCATGAGTACATACGTGCCAATCGGGTTGTACTTTGATCGGATCAGGATCTACAATCCATTTATGACCAGTATACGCGAGTACTCGAATTGCATTTTTCTGTGTTGGAGTCTCATTGTCTCGCAATTCAGAGCCTTCGAGTCTGTCTGGTGGTCCCCTACCTCTCGGGATCAGAGATCCCTCCTCCTCGTGGCCTATCCATTTCTCCATTGTCATCCTTTGAGTAGCAGATTCCCTAATCAATAGAGCGTTAATGATTTCCGATCTCATAGTCCATCCGCCCCTGATTCCATGGAGTATGTTCACCTAATCTTGTAGTGGTAGTGACGTAAACTGTCGCCAACATTCTATACTTTTTCCTGGACCTTCTGCAATGTATCCCCATGACAACCCCTTATGTGATCCCAGTAGTTGATTAGATTCATCCTTGATACATGGGTTCCATAGGATACGTTGACTGAGCCAGGTAGGTTCAGATCTCGGTTGATCACACTTGAGCCCTCCACGAAGGTCACACCATGCCTTCCACATGGATGCACTGAATCTATCCTCCAATTGGCGGGAGAAACTAGGTTTGAGATCCATGTTTAGAATCCATCCCATTTGGGGGGCCCAATTGACCCCTTTTCGTGGCCTAAAGTAAGTGAAACGCAACCTCAGTAGCATTTTCCAACAATCATTTCTTGGTTGGAGTCCTCGCACCACAAATTTGGCAAGTAAGGCTTTCGATTGTGAAAGGGGATCAATAAGACCCAATCCCCCTCTCGACTTAGGCGATGTGAGTATACGCCACGCCACCTTGGCGTGAGCTACATGGTCTTCCTTACCAGGCCAGTCGTTGAATCTGATGTATACTTTCCTTGGAGATTGTCCAGCATGATAGACTGTACCATGTTGTTGCGAGTAGTACCTAATTTGCCACTATGATGCGGCCCACTAGCGACAGTTTTTTCGAGCTCCAATGTATCAACTTTTGTCGAATGGAATGGATAACGGGTGCAATTATAGTCTCCGACGGTATGTTGAAACCAATTTGGAAACCCAAATATTTTGTGCTCGCTCCTTGATTGATCCATTTGAAAGCGGGATGTGGGTGTCACGCCAGATGTGTTTCGTGAGAGAGCCATATTGTGCAGGATTTGTGCCAATTGATCATGGTGTTGGATCTCTTGCAAAATACAGCTAGCCCACTTTCTAGCTTTTGGAGGTTTTCCAAGTCCCCTTGCAGGTAAACTGTTGTGTCATCTACAAATTCTATATCCAGGATGCTTTGGTGAGAATGAGGTACGAGAAGACCATGCAGGTTGAGATGCCGCGAGTTGAGAAAGCAAGAGAGTGCTTCGGCGTATAATAGGAATAAGGATGGAGCTAGTGGGCATCCCTGCCTTACAGATCAGGATATTCGGAAAAAGGGGCCCCTTTCACCTGCCAGTGAAACGCAACTGCTGTCATTCCTATAAAGTCTTGCACTGCCTTTGATCCATGTCTCTTGAAAGCTGAATTTCCCCATCACACTTTCTAGAAAGTTCCAGCATACCCTGTCATATGCTTTCTCAAAATCTAGTAGCACCACCGCTACCTTGTTGTTGGTACATTTGGCAAGGGCTACTGCTTCCCAGAATGAGAAGAGGTTGTCTAGGATGCTCTGATTTCTAACAAAACCTATCGAGGACGGATGAATGAGCCATCACTTTTAGGAATGAGATGTATCATCCCGTGTCGAAATTCCTCCGGCATGCTTCCAGAGGTGATGATCTCCTCATATGCCTGGAGGAGGTCTTCTTTAATAGTGTCCCAAAGGCATGTGAAAAAGTGTGGGGTGAGGTCATCGATTTTGGGGCAACTATTGGCATCTAAATCAGTGAGGGCCTCCCATATCTCGATGATTGATAGGGGACGCATGAACCATGTATTCATTTCTGGTGTGACTTTCTCGGGTATGCTTTGGAGGATAATGTCTTCTCTTATGTCTTCACCTATAGCTATAATGTCTTCGGTAAGTAGGCGGTTATAATAACTTGTGGCAATATTCCTCATTTCGTCGCCATCCTCAGTGGTCGTTCCATCCTCTCGGTTGAGGCTGTGCATCACAGTTCTAGCGTGCCTCGGGCCTTTGGAGCGGAAGAATTCCTTCGTGGTTTTGTCCCCTACTCAAATCCATCGCGCCATGCTTCCATGAAACTCCATGTCATATATTTCCTTTTCGGCCATGCTAAGTTCATGTTTGGCCGTGGCGACTTGTCCTGCGATCCAAATACATGACGAGTATCTCTGTTGGAGTCGTTGTAAGGCTATTAGTCCCCGTTTTGTCCTCTGTCGCTTCTCTTGAGCATCCTTGCTTCTAGTCTTGACAATCTCATGTAGGAGAGTAGAAGCTCTTGTTAATTTAGCTAGAAGTTTGTCAGATGCTGATGAGGCCTTGACGGGTAATAACCATTGGTTGGATAGTTGGTCCTTCATGTCTATAAGTGTGTAAATAGTGTGTGGGATGTGAGCCTGGAATGGGCCCCATTTTCGGTGCAATTGAAAATGACCAGCTACCGGGTAATGGTCAGAGAAAGTTGTGCCTGGAGTTATGTGACACCACCCTCCCTTTGCTTCTAGAGCCTCCCCCACATAAATGTGGTCAATGCGAGATAGGGTGGGTCCACTATTCCGCCCGTCTGATCGGGAGAATAGGAGAGAATCCCTTTTTCGTTGGAAGTTGTCAGAATGTCAGATGTCTCGCAGGTTAAGGTGGACACATAGCTTCTCCCATTGTTTACGTTCCCTTTCTTGTAGAACTATGGGGTTTTTGTTGGAGCTATCGTGAATGGATTCGATCATATTAAAATCCCCTCCAATGCACCACTCTTCCGCACCCGCTACTTGTAGGTGGATGCGGTCCCAGAATGTTGCCCTTTTTGTTATGCTATTTGCAGCATAAACATTCATGAAGTTCCATTGTTGCCCTTGGATGGCCAACATGCAAAAATGTGCCCTACCAGGTATAAGTGATTCCTGGTGTATTAAGCCTTGGGCTAGATGTTCCCGAATCAAAGTGCAAATACCACCATGATTTCCATCCTCCCTGATTGTTGGCTCCCAAATCATTCGCCATGATCCTGGTAGGAGGTTTCTGACTTCCTTTAACTACATGCTATTGAGGTGGTGTTCGTACAACATGATGATGTCAGCACCACTCCCTAATAAATATTCTTCAAGATCCCTTCTCAGTTTCCATCTGTTTTGCTGGTCTAGTCTACTTCTGAGCCCTTGCACATTCCATGTTATAATCTTCATACTCATGGAATGGGGTGGGAGAATGCCAGTTGTTCCTGGTGCTTTGCACAACAGGTCATGAGTGGGGAGCACTCACCATTTAGACATCCAGTCATTTCCAAGGATGGAATAGTGGTTCACATCAATGAGTGGAGTTTGTGGGCTATCCTGTGAGCTTCAATCGCCCCTTCATGCTTCTCATAGAAAAAGAAAAAGCTTGGAGTTAGTTGGGCATCTATGATAATCCGCAGGTGGATGTGGCAAAGATGAGGTTCCTCTTCATCCATGGTGCACCAGAATTCAGTGTTATGCCAATGCTGCTTTAATTCGTTCATGAGCTCTTCATCTCTTATTTTTGCTACAAAGCATGCTCCTTGGCTACATAACGTATCTTTAATCTTGGATTTCGACCAATCTTCCTATGTCGGAAGCAAGAGTGGAAAGGAGATTGAGGTTGTCGAGACTCCGTTATTGTGTACCATTGATACATGTACCCTTATTTTTTCCACTGTCTTGAGCCCTATACCTAGCCATTTCAAGGCATTTTGTGGGTGTGGTTCAAGGTCTTGGCTAGAGGAAGCACACTCATTTGTATCCAGGAAGACTATGATCTAAGGCGTGACATTCAAACTTTTGCCTTGGTTTGTTGCTTCTGCATTGGGTGCCATTCCACTCAAGCTCCGTATTAAGGTCTTAACATGACTTATTCTTCTTCGCTTCCCTGTTTTGTAAGCTTTAACGAGAACTTTCTCTTGTGTGCTTGGTGTCACCTTAGGCCGTTCCTTGGGGCTTAAGAAAGAACTAGGGGAATGCTCGTCCGTGGGGGCGAGCTCTTGTAGTAGATCAAATTGATTGGGGCTCATAGGCGATGGAGGATTTTGTGTCGGTGAAGTTTTTCGAAGGACATGGGTTTTTTCCACCACTCGCCATTCCATCACAGCCTTGTCGGGTCGTGGTGGGGGAGGCTTCTGATGTCTTATGGTGTCCTGACCTTCCAGATTCTCCTTTGTAGGATCTTTAATACGTCTTGTGGGGCAGTTCTTTTTTATATGAACAAGTTTTTTGAATGCAAAACATTGCCCCAGTACGCCAATCACTTCTATGCGTTCAACACCTACATTCCACAGTGGCATCTAGAGAATTAAGAGTGTATGAAGTATATAATAGAGAGGTGAGGAAATTGGGATAACATCTGTCTCATGCTTCAACTAATGCCAAAAATGTTCGAAACTTGTCGACCACTTCATCCTTGCTATGAATAGGGTAAATCCACCCTTTTGCTCATGTGAATAGCCGACAAGGATTGACGCAGTGCTCGTAGTGTTAACAACTTACCACTAGGGTAAGGTAATTACGAGAGAGAGAGAGAGAGAGAGAGAGAGAGACCTCGGGAGGTGAGGAATTTGGGTTTCAAGCTCAAGATATAGTGCTCACTGCTTATGGATTAACAACTTACCATTAGGGTAAAAGCTAATTATGATAAATAGAAAAAAAGAGTGACAAAGAGAGATTCACTTAGAGGGAATCAAGAAGCAATGAAGTTGCAAGTTGTTGATTTACACAATATAGATCGTAGTTTGTATTGTGAGCTTGTTACAAAGTGCTCAAAGAGAATCAATAAGAAAATATTAACAAAAACCATGCATTAGAGAGTTTTTGACATTCAAATAGGAAAAACGAAGGTTTTATCCAAAAGCAAAAAGAACGAATTTTTTAACATTCAAACGGAGAGTTTTTGACATTCAAATAGGAAAAATCGAGGTTTTAACCCTTCAAACCAAATCATTGAACCTTGAAACCGAACTCAATGTGATTTACTCATTTTGACTCAAAACGCTTGCATGCATTGTCAATCCTTATGAGAATTGTGGGTCAAAGGAGGACCAACGGCGATATTCATGGTGGTACACCTATCATGGAATATTAAGTTGAACCTAGTGTCGAGAGCTCACATCCAAAGCTGATTGAACTACACAAAGAGAAAATCAATAGGAGAATCCTTGAACCTTCCAATTGTCATACTCGAACTGATGGCTCATTGAATCGAAGAAGAACGAAACCTTGTGTTTCATCCAAGACCGGCAACCTATCAATAAAGTGACAATTCATAACACATGGATCAGATCGAGTGTCGACGAATCGTTGAAGCTTCCACAAGATGTTTTATCTACTAATCAGATACTTATACTCAAGGTATGACCAGGATGGTTTATCTAGTGTAGATGTGGAGCCTGCCATGGTGTGACACAAATTTTGTAGCCCACATGGTGAATGCAATAATTAAAGTGCTAAGAAATTGCATCCCAAACATCAGTAGGCCTTTCCTCGATGACATTCCAACAAAGCGATTCTTTGAAGTGGATAAAGATGAGACATTGGGTGAGGATGGGTGTAGATGCTTCATGGTAGATCACATCATTGATTGTGACAAGGTCCTGTGGAGGCTGGAAGATGGGGATCTAACTTTCTCGACTGAGAAGTTGGCATTTGGTCGATCAGAGATTCTTGTGGTGGGACACTTGTAGGGGGCATACAAACGAAAGCCATCCTTGGCAAAGGTGGACACCATCAATAAAATGAAGGAAGTATGCAATCGCAAATAGAGGTGAGACGGTTTCTTGGTGCATGTGCCTCCTACAATATTTGGATTCCCAACCTATCTAATATGGATGTACTGTGGGTGTGGACATCCTTCATAAAATTATGAATCTACAAATGCATGTAATTTTTATGTGCCAACGTATACCTGTAAGGCAAGATTCAAACCTTGGACCTATAAAGCTAGAAGCATCGTATTCACAAATAGGGTGAGTGTTGAACTTCTCATAGATAAAATTAGTAGACCAAAACAAAAAACCACAAAGAAAAACCCTTTAAGCACTAAACCAAATATCGGGGGTAGCGTGAAGTCACCAACATAATAATTTGAGTTTGCATCCCATACTCTCTTCTTAAAGTCCCCGGTGGTTCCATTCACATTTCACACACGTTTATACATTTGCAACATTGTATTCTCTCTTTCCTACATCATTTGGTCCATCTCCACGGCCATCATGGTGGCCAAGTCTTCTCCTCACATCTTTCCCCTCCCTTCTCGCTCTTGCATGTCAGGTTCACCAAATATGTTGTATAAACGCAAAGTCTGCTACTCAAGCAGGGCCCCGGGGAACTTGGACTAGGAAGGGTGTGATGCTACAAGATAAGCATTAAGAACCCCCTTATAGGTTGCCTCATGTAAACTCATCTTTTATGTGAATTAACACCCTCGAAATTGAGAAGTTTATTTGAATTGAATGCTTAATAGAGCAGAGACATTGAATTAGAGGCTCCGTGGAATTGAAAGTTCCCTAAAGTATTAACTATACCCGACATACCACCACTAGCTCATGAAATAACGGCCATATTATGGTTCGACACATCTTGCAAGCTAGTGAACTAGTTAGCCAAACGCCTACAGTTTGCTTATGATCAATTGGCGCAGGAACACAAGGATCGGGAGATGATCCAATGCGCATTGCTGGGAGAGATAGAGCCAAAGGAAGAGCAGGATTTGTAGAGACTCGGCCAGCAACAAGATGTTAGGAATAGAGGTATGGCGATTCAAATGCCTCTTATAAATACAACTTTGGTCGAAGTCCATCAAGAACTAGCTAAAACAACCTGACAAGCAAAAGAGATAGTTGAAGTCTGCAAACGTAGGACACATGCGTCGGAACATATGCACCAAGAGTGGTCGGCAATGAAGCAAGCCAATGAGGAATTAACGGCCCAATTGCAACAAGTAGAGTCAAAGTTGCAGGTGATGGAGGAGTGATTTCAAATGTACGAACATGCGATCCCGCATGTACCCGACAGACGGCTATGGAAACAAGCAAAAGATGCTATAATCGAAAGTGCCAATAAAAGAATAAAAGAAGCGGACACCAAAGTCCACAGTATCTGTGACTGACTCCGGAAGGCACATCATCAAATGGAAGGGTTCCAGACAAAACTCTAGGACACGCTTCAATCTCGCAAGAGGAAATGGATCAACTCAATGGTTAGCCTACTCGCCTCAAAATACATTTTAATAGGAAACAAAGAATGATCTATGACCTCCAAGCAACTCTGAACACACAAGAGGAGTTAGATAAGAAGCACATAGTTGCATTCGAAGCCGAAATGGAGGACATGACTCAATGCTACAAACAGCTCGTCGATAAGTATGAGTGTCAGGAACAGTACTAAGACAGAGAAGGAATTAGTACTAAAAGATGAGGATTAGTACTAAGGGAGGTGTAGAACTCTCGAGAGAAGGAAAGAGAGAGAGAGAGAGAGAGAGAGAGAGAGAGAGAGAGAGAATGATGATAACAAAAGATATATATTATGTTAAGAGAATATACAATAGTAGCTAAGAGGCTTAAGACTGGCATTGAACCGATTTGGTTCGAAATAACGCCTTGTGCCTCCTTTTATAGTGTTCTCAGGAGTACTCCTGAAGTTTCTAGAATGTTCCAGAGAAATCTGGAATATACATCGATTTTCTATAGTAAAACTTAAATGAAAATAATATTTTTCGTATTATAACATATAGTCTAATGGTCAAGAGCTCGACCCATGTAACATAAGGTCATGGGTTTGAGTCTTGCCATATCATGACAATGAGCGGGTGTGAAACACACTCATAGTGGCAGAAGCAGAAGTTATGTTCGAGCACGACTCCACGATAGGTCGACAAGAAGAGTTAAAAATGAAATCAGTGCTTTAAAGTATCAACTCGAAATAGGAGAGGAAAAAGTGCAGGCCAAAAGATGCATCAGGTCATCACAAAGGCTCTGGACGACGGTTGGAAGCAGTGATCGACTCAAGCATTTGAATTACAATCATTAAATGTAGACCACAAGAGCATGAAAAAGCAAGGTCAAGGATTTTTTAAGATGGATGAGGCGAGCATAACCACAATACGGGATGAGCTGGCCGGAGATATATATGAATTAACAACACACCACAAGGAGGAAATCAACAACTTGCTCGAACAATATGACGACCAACTAATTACACTCGCTCTAGAGCTTGATTCCTATGAAAAGGAACGCCACCAATAAGAGAGACAACAAAAAGCAACAAAGGTCGAGGATGAGGTAACAAAGCAACTAGGACAGGAGTTGGAGTCGAACCAAGACACGGCAGAGCATGAGTCAGGCCAAACTGAACGAATCAACGAGGAGTCACGGCAAGCACACCTGGATCAAGAGAGAGAGGCATAGTCAACGTTGCGGACTTGAGCGAACACAACCAGAAGATCAACCAACTCCGAACAACACTAAATATGAAGAAGATGAGGAGCCCAATTTGTTGGACATTCTAAATGAGGACGAGGACGAGGATGAGCTTGAGGAAGAAGACCACAACAATGATAATGACGACCTGAACAACGACCAAGAGGATGAGGACGATGAAGCAAATTATCAGCACTGTCATGTGATCAACAAGTGATTAGAACAGGTGTGCCATGTGTTAGTCGATCGACCAACCGAATTATACTAGTCGGAGTCAGAGTCAAAGTCAGAGTAATAAAAGATACTGTGAAAAGGAAGTACCCGAAATGGTAATTTTTGCCAAGTAGGAAAAATAGAATAGAACAGTTAATGTAATTGTAGGTTCTTGCCGAATAGGCAAGTGTATTATCTTGGAAGAGTCTCTCGGGTCCCCTATAAAAAGGGACCGAGAGCATTGTATCATTATCGGTCTATTTTGGTTATGTTAATATTGTGGTGTCCCTTGGATGCAAGTGCATTCCTTCATGTTGGGTGTGCATGTGATCCTTTGTGCCCCTTTTAGCATACCCTTGTTAGGACGCATGTAGCTAAGTAGAGCCAACCCAAATGGGTACCTTTGTACGACTATAAATTGAATAGGAAGTAAGAAGCTAAGGAAGCTAGTTTTGGATTCCATTTATGTGCATTTCACATAATTGGTGGAGAAACGAGGTAAAATTTTAGCCACTATCACCTCGTTCATGGCGTCCCAATTCCGTCCCGTCGTCGTCAAAGTCGATACCCCTATGCAAGTTGAGTTCCCGCAACCTCCTGAGTGGCCACCCCCCTTCCAAATGGAGCAACTCTTGCAAGTCCTCTCCAATGCCATGCTTCAAATCAGCCACACGAACCAAGCTATGCTCTCCTTCCTCTCCGCTACCAACGATCGGTCTCTAGATCGGCCCGATTCCAAGGTTCGCCCAAAGTCCTTCTCCAGCTTGCCCTCTGAGGACATCTTAGCATGGTTGGATCACTTTGAGATGATCTCAAGTTACCACAAATGGTTTGACGAGTGCAAGGCTTTGGAAGTTCGCACCTTGCTCGAAAATGTCGCCGCCACTTGGTACGTACAACAAGCCAACGAAGTGACGGAGAACTGGGTGATCCTCCAAGATCTCCTCATTCAAAACTTCGCCCATCAAAATTCGGTCTAGACGGCATTGCAACAACTCGAGACGTTGCAACAACAAGTGCACGAACCAGTAGGCCAATTTGGTGTTCGCCTAAATCAGCTCCTCGTCCAAGCCGATCCAACCATGCCCGAGCATGTCAAGCTTTTCTTCTTATGGCCCCATCTGCGCCCTGACATCACTCGTCATGCCCGGGACCAAGGTCCCAAGACCTTCAACGATGCCATCCTCATTGCCCAACCCATCGAAGCTTGTACGCTATCTGACTCCCAACCAAGATGGCCCCCTCCACCATCGACCGACTTGCGCGCGCAGTACCAAGGAGCGACCCCCATGGACATTGACGTCCAAAACGTGCAGATGCAGACTCGCCGAAACCTTCCTAATTGCGATGCCCAAGGACGCCCGAAGTGTTTCTATTTTCACAATTATGGACACGTCCGACGTTATTGCCGGAAATTGCAACAACAATCTCACAAGCAACAAGCCCAGATAACCATGGCTGACACCGCATCGTTGGTTGAGCTTCCGGGAAACTACCTTCCGGGGTACTGATGGAAGAGCCAGCCCCCCACGTCCAAGCGTCCGCCTCTTCTAGTTCACAGGTATGCACCGCTCTCGCCACCATTAATCACTCCACACACACCATCCTATTAGACTCTAGTAGTAATATCTCTTCAATTAGCACCACCTTAGTTCACCAATTATGCCTTCCCACAACCACCGCTCCTTCCATCCAAGTCCTTTTTGGTGATCACCAACATCTATACCACTCTTGCACGCAAGCCCATTGCACCGTTACCTCTCACATTCTCACACCACTTTTATATCTTGCCCCACCAACTCTTCCCCCTCACCTTAGGTTGCGATTGGCTCCTCAAGCGTCGCGCTATGATTGATTTCGATGCTCACAAACTGATTGTCCCACAAGCTCCCCCTATCCCCCTCCTACACGATAGCCCCCATGTCGCTCACCTCAGCCAAGTCCAGGTGGCCCTCAGTCCCAAAGAGTGGTTAATCTCTGTCCGCCAATTGTTAGCTCGTTTTCTGTCACTAGCCCCCCAACCCACGCATGCCGCTACTGTCTCTTTCCCGGTACAACATGTCATTCATACCGGGGATGCCGCTCCCATCCGCATGGCTACACGCCAACGTTCCCCCCTCGACCACGATCGCATCGATGTTGCAGTCACCGATATGCTCACCAAAAGTATCATCATTCCTTCCACTAGTGATTGGGTTTCAGAACCCCACCTCGTCAAGAAGGATGATGGCACCTTCCGCTTTTGCATCGACTTTAGGCCTCTCAACAAAGTGACGATCCATGACCGCTACCCACTCCCTTGTGTGGACGACCTCTTGGACCAGCTCGGGGGCTCCCGTTATTTCACCTCCCTCGACTTAGCCTCGGGATATTGGCAGATCCCCTTTTAAACGCCGTTTGACGCCCACAAGACCGCATTCTGCACATGACGTGGCCTGTTCCAGTTCACCAGCATGCCGTTTGGCCTGTCTAACGCCGGCAGTACATTTCAATGCATGGCAAACTCCATCTTTGCCGACCTTATCAGTAAAGGCGTCCTCCTTGTTTATCTCGACGACATCCTTATCCACACGACCACTTGGGAGGATCATCTACAAACTCTCGCTGAAGTCCTCGCTTGCATAACTAAGCATAACTTGCAATTCCAATGGAAGAAGTGTCGATGGGGAAGCACCAGCTTCCGTTTTCTTGGCTTCATCATCTCTGGCGATGGAATCCGTATGGACCCTGCAAAGGTAGCTGCCATCACCGACTACCCCCGCCCCACCTCAATAAAAACATTGCAATGTTTTTTGGGCATGATCACCTTTTCCCTTCGCTTCATCCCGAACCTCGCCTTGGTCACTTTCCCCCTCTGTCATCTCTTGAAGAAAGGTGTGTCATTCGTTTGGGATCCTGCTTGCGAAGACAACTTTCGTCGCCTCAAAACAATGGTCCAGGAATCAGGGTTGCTCGCCCATCCTAACTTTGACCAGCCGTTTACGTTGCAGACAAATGCCTCTAACCATGGGTTAGGAGCCGTCCTCCTGCAAACCGATTGCCACAGGCAAGAGAAGGCGGTCTCCTTCATTAACCGAACTCTCACGCCGGCTGAACGGAACTACTCAACCACTGAGAAGGAACTACTTGCGATCGTCTGGTCTTTCCAACGTCTTCACCCATACCTTCATGGCGGGCAGGTTACGGTTGAGACTGACCACCAACCCTTACTTTCTCTGATTCATCGACCTCACCCCCTGGGCCGCTTGTTGCGATGGATATTGGCACTTCAAGATTATCAGTTTACCCTCTCCTAACGAAAAGGTGTAACCAATTTGGTCGTTGATAGTCTCTCTCGCGCCGATTTCCAAGTTGTCCAATTTCTAACCGCGACATCTGACCTTCCACTGCCATTACCACAACTCGCTACACTTCAGCAACACGACCCCGCCATCCGAGAGATAACCCATCAGTTGTGCTCCCTCCAACCATTTCCCTCACAACGACAGTTCATGCTCTGCGATAACTTGGTGTTCTTCATTCAGGCGCATCACGAGCCGCGTCTCTATATCCCTCATGCCCTACAACAGACGTATCTCCAATTTTATCACGACCACCCATTGTTGGGTATTATTACGTCTGTCTCTACCTACATCAACCAATGTGCTTTGTGTCAACACATCAAACCCGCGAACAAGCCCGCCGAAACGCTCCAACCCATCACCGTCACATCGCCTTTCGAGCTCGTCAAATGGGATTTCATGGGACCTTTTCCCGAAACCCCCAATGGCAACAAGTATATCCTGGTCATAACAGAATACCTCACCAGATGGGCTGAAACTGTTGCCATCCCTGACATCACTGCGCCAACAATCGCATCCCAACTTTTGCACAAGGTAATTTTTCAACATGGTTGCCCTGTCCAACTCTTATCTGATCAAGGCCGTCAGTTCCATGGGGACGTCCTCAACACGATTGCAACTCAACTAGGTTTCTAGCAGGTGTTTACATCCCTATACCATCCGCAAACAAACGACCTCACTGAACGCCTCAACAAGACCCTCAAGCAGGAGATTGCCACTTACATCGATCCAGGCCACAAAACCTGGGATCAAATCTTGCCTTTCGTCACCCACACCTACAATACATTTGTTCAAGCATCAACATGAATCAGCCCTTTTTGAGCACTCTATGGGCGTGATCCTCGGCTCCCACCAGAACCATCCATTGACGTCCATTCCAAACCTACCAACATGGATGGTGCCACTTGGGGGCTCTATCTCCAACAACTGCTACCTCTCCTTCGACAAGCAAGCTCTCGAAACCTACAAGTCGCACAACAACGCCAAAAGCGACACTACGACGTGGGTCGAATTACCCCGACTTATGATGATGGAACCAAAGTCCTTGTTTACTTCCCGGTCCGGCGGTGCGGTCTCAACAAATCACTCATGCACCGATGGATCAGCCCATTCATTGTGGTTCATGCAATCAAATCCACGACTTACTTGCTCTGATGCGATTCCAATGGTCGCTTCACCTCCGCCCATGTTGCCTGCATCAAGCCCTATGCTACCCCAAGCCCATCTTTTAGCGCTCGTCCTTTCCCCATGTCGTAAAAATCCTTGTTTCTCTCAGGGGGGAAATGTGGTGTCCCTTGAATGCAAGTGCATGCCTTCATGTTGGGTGTGCATGTGTTCCTTTGTGCCCCTTTTAGCATACCCTTGTTAGGACGCATGTAGCTAAGTAGAGCCAACCCAAATGGGTACCTTTGTACGACTATAAATTGAATAGGAAGTAAGAAGCTAAGGAAGCTGGTTTTGGATTCCATTTATGTGCATTTCACAATATCATTTTGGTAGTTAAAGTATATGTTGTGTCATATGCTTTGTTTATTTTCTCTATTACGCATATTATATTTATAACTAGCAGTCGATCAAGTTCGTATGTCATAATCATATTAATTAAGTGTGGTAAATTGTTATCTGTGTAATGTTCTGAGTAAGTAATTGTCAAAATCGGCAAACATCACATCTCCAACCACAATCTTCTTAACTAAACGACTTAGTGATTACGACATTTGACCCCTTTGTGTTGGTCAACAGAGACAACAATAGTTTGTGATGAACATGTCCCTTTGTTGGATGTTGTTCAACTCTTGGCAGAGTTGACGCTTTCTTGCGTCGAGTGTGATTCTATGTAGCGGAATAGATTGGTCTTGTGTGTGTGTGTGTGTGTGTGTGTGTGTGTGTGTGTGTGTGTGTAAAGAGGAGAGGAGAGGAGAGAAACACAAGATAAATAGATAAGAGAAATGAAGTACTCAAGATGGATGTATGTATTAACAAGACACGGAGAACAACTACAACAATAACAATATGAATATTACAAAGGAGATTAATCGACAATTACAAAGTAGGAGGGTGCTTTATATAGGTTCACCCTCTCTCTTCCTTAACTCACTAAAACGCCCACTCTCTCTAGAACCTTGGGGAATGTGGAGACTCATTAGTCATGGGGAATATGGAACTCATTATATATGTGTCATAGAATATGATTCTATGACACATAGTTAATGTGTAGAAAGTAGTGATGACTTTTGACCTTTGAGTGCTCATAGATTCTCAGAATGTGTGTTCACACACTAGACTAGGTTAAGCTTGATTCTCAACAAGGTTAATAGGGAGTATAAAGAATGGACGATTACTTTAATCCTAAGGATTGAGACAACCCATAAGTCCAAGTGTGAACTTGCCTGGGGGCCTTAGGTCAGGCTATAAAAATGAGGCCTAGTTATCCTCATTAGACAACCTTGTGGTTAACAGACTCTTGTGGCACGTGCGCGCTAGTACCAAATAGAACTTGATGCCATGGCGGTCGTATAGAACACCGATCAAGCCTCGAGTTTGTCTTGATCCCTTCACTCAAGGATGATCAGGTGGATATGAACCCTTCTTTCTCTCTCTTCCTCTTTATTACCTATAATATAATCCCTTGTCTTGTGCTTACATTAGGAATAATGTCTAACAAGCGGAGACGACTAAGAATTTTGGACTCCAAATTCTTACAACCTTTTACTCCAACACACTTAGGACAAGGTGGCGCTCAATAACCATACAAACAAAGGGTCCTCATACAAGACACAAATCTGTGACATATACGTACAGAGTTTAGTATACTAACCACTTAAACTAATTGCCTTATTACACATATTTAAGTTACATGTAGTATTACTATAGAGATATTAAGGATAATTCTAGAAAACTTTAGATTGCTCTACAAAAATCACATGCACATGTGGTGTAGCAATGTATCATGCATACAATATGATATGGGAGTTTATCCCAACCACCTAAATGGTGTGATCTAGGCCATTTCTTGTAAGTGATAACCTCCATAGATTGAAGCTTCACATTCTCATTGAATTATTTCGGTGCAACGGGAGTCGTGGGCCCTTTGTGCGCCAACCCTTGTTTCATTCACTCATTTATCTTCTTTTGACATTGTCCTTATGTTAAATATATCTTACTCCTTGATTCCTTGTGTATATTTGTGTGCTAGTAATGTTTAATCCAAAATTTCATCTTCTTGTAATATCATCTTTATATTTCCTTGTAGACACTCATGTCATTTAAGTTCACTTAAAATTATGTCATCATGATCAAGTTAAAAAAACTCTACGCATTTCCCTAGATTTAAAATCCACAAATCACACCCACACAATTATACAATTCTTCTCATGACATGACTTAGTTTATGACTATAGATCAATAATATGATTTTGTTTCCTTAGGGACACATTCAATTCCAAGAGAAAATACAAATTTGCAACAAAAGCTTCCTTAGTTGGGTGGATGTGAATGGAAACTAAGGCATTCTTATGCCTCTGAACATGGTCACAAATAAAGGCACGATTTCTACCCAAGATAAAGACATGCATAGAGCATCATACACAAATTTTGGTGGCATTATAAAACCCTAAAATGCATGCAAATAAACATAGATGACACAGAGAGAGAGAGAGAGAGAACATTGAAACTACAATAAAGAGAAGAAAGAATAGCTTCCCACCGTGGATATATATAAGTGCAGAACAAATCTCGGACATTATTCAAGAGCACACATGGGGCACAACATGCGTCTAGATGAGCATTGTGTATGATTTTTGTGCCGATAGACACATTCAGAAATACGCGGGAACCTCGCGAGAAGATCAAGTTTTTATTCTTTCCACTAGTGTGAAATGGATCGCCCTTATGACTTAAGAGAACGCCCAGGCCACACAAAGAAGAAGAAGAAGAAGAAGAAGAAGCTCAATGAAATCAATGGAAATCTGAGAAGAAAAACAGAGGAAAAACAAAATTAACAAAAACAGGAGAGCATTGAATGACACAGCGATGTCTGCTCGTATGCTTCAACGCGCTCTGCGGAGCCAGCAGAAATTGAAGCTTCATGGTACTGTACCTCCACGAGAAGAAGAAGAAGGAGAAGGAGAAGGAGAAGGAGATGAAGATGAAGAAAAGTATTTAGAAAATCAGAGAACAGAAACAATCAGCAATTCCTTCGATCTGCTTGAAATCACAGTAATATTTTTCTTCTTTATCTGATTAATTAAACTTGTGAGTTTAAGTGGTGTACATAGATCTGTAGAAAGTCATTCTTTTGATGCTTTTATGCATGATTTAATATGTGTCGTTTTGCATCTTCTGAGTTTGGTTGCAACTTCCATGGATTAAGTGCTTTTAAAGTAACATAACAAAACTACTGAACCTAATATTAAGAATCCAAATCTAACACAGAGCACGGTAAAAACTATTGAGGCAATGGTGAAGAATGGAAAGTTACTACATCAGCATTGTGAGAAGTCAGAACTATCTATCTAATCTTATGCCTAATGAAAATTTAGTACAATACCAAGCTAATAGTACTATGGAGCTAATATTCCAAAGTCAAAGAATTCAAATCTAGTATAATATCATGGTGAAAACTATTGAGCTAATGTTTGAAGAATTCAAAATCTGCTCACAATCATGGTAGTAGAACTATTTTGGTAACACTGAAAGAATCTAATTCAGTGCAATACCATTGTGATGGAACCATTTAGCGGATGTTGAATGCAAAAATAGTATGGTGAGAACAATGAAGCTAACATTACAGAATCCAAATTTTAGGAGAATAGTGTGGTGGGAACTATTGAATAACAACATGGTGAGAATTATTGAGATATTGTTAAAGAATCCAAACTTTAACACAATAGCACAGCTGGTCGTGGAAACAGCCACTTCCATCTTCCATAGATTATTTTCGAGCCTTTTCCCCTGTTTTCAAGATATTGAAATTGATATCCAATATTGTAATGGTTGTCTTGACTTTGCATGCCTTGGTTCTCAATTCACTTACCAAAGTTATGCTCCATAGTTAATCATTTTTGTTTCACCCAAACGTGTCCAACAATAAGGGTTTCCATTGTGACAGTTTGTCTCATGCACTATAATTATTACAGCTTCACCTGAACATGTCCAAGGATATGTGTTTCCATCCAGAAGATTTGTGTGTGTCACAAAAATGCACTTATCCCTTCAGTGGCATGGTATAGACAAAGGTGTGGCTTGGTTGAGAAATGGTTGTGTACTTTTCAACTTTTAGTTTGCATCTTTCTAATGTTTTCTTTTTATCAAGGCCTTCCTAATCAGAAGTTCATTTTTGCACACTATTAAGTCTTATATATTGTAATTTATGTGCTTTTGAATCACGCTACACTCAATGAGATTTCCCATGTCCTTCTGTTTTTATTATTGTAAATATCTTAATAGCTTACTATAATTTCATTCTCTAAAGCTTTTATTTGTATTCTGTGAGGAGAAAAGGAAAGCAATCACATGTAATGTTGCTGCAAATTCTATTTTATCAATAATAGTTCAATTAATTTGAAACTATTTTTCATGATTTATTTGTTAAGGATGAACAAGATGAACTGGAAGAGTTGATTGATGCAATGGAGAGTGTCGTGCACGAAAAGCCAACAGCCCCAGTACAAGGAGCATCTAGAAAATCAAAGAAGAAGAAGAAGAAAAAGAAGAAAGGAAAGAACTCAGTATCAGAAACTCCAGCAGATGATGATGATGATGAGGATGGTGATGATGATGATGTTGATCAACTTTTGAAAGTTTTTACAGTGAGTGAAAAAGAGGTTGCTGCCTCATCATCAAGTATATCTACAGAGTCGCAAAGTAGAGTATTGTTAATTGCTTCTAAATCAAATAAAGCACCATTGGTTGTTGATACCAAACATCTGAGGGCAGAAGATGAGTTGAAACGCATTTTTGGGTCCAAAGTAATCAATGCTGTAGAACGCAGCAACTATGGTAACTCTGGAGGGACAAGACGGAGGCAAGGTATGAATCGAAAGATAGGACGGGGGAATTTGTTGAGGAAAACTGTCCTTGTGACACCCAAAGATTATTGGCCCTCTTGGGATAATAGTATCTCTATGGAGCAAACAAGTGTTAAAGATGGTTTACAAGAATTCAAGTGAGATTTCTGCACTCTCTAAGCTTGTAATTATTGTTCTAGTTTATTAGATGGCATTATTGAAAGGAGATTAGATGAATTCTCATACAAGTCCCTAAAACGTATATGGATTTAGGTTCTCTCTTTTGCTAAATGTGGTTTACATCACAGGTATACTTACTCTCCTTCATATATAGAAACACAAAAGAGGTATGAGTTATCTGGCGCTTCATATGACCCAAATACAATTGCTATGCTTCTAGCTCAGCATCCGTATCATTTGGAGTCTCTTGTATCATTATCAGAGGTTTACAAGCAGCTTGGGGAGTATCAACAATCCGTTGAATGCCTTGAGAGATGCATATTTGCAATGGAGTGTGCATGGCATCCTCTATTCAATCCATTCAATGGGCTTTGTAGGTTACCATTTGCATGTGATACAAACAAAGTGTTCTTCTCGGCACTTTTTAAGCATATGCAACATCTGGGTAGAAGAGGTTGTCATCGTTCAGCTCTGGAAGTATGCAAACTCATCCTGTCGATGGATGCTGATGATCCCCTCGGAGCACTCTTTCTGATAGACTATTTTGCATTGAGAGCAGAACAATATGAATGGCTAGAGTGGTTTATCGACAGCTACAGCAATGACACCGCCCTTTGGCTACTACCAAACTTCTCACTTTCATCGGGAGTCGCGAGATTCTATCTTGAACAACAACAAAAGGAAAAGAAAGATATTAATCATGATTCGGTGGTGCAAGGGGAAGTGGTATCATCTCATTCACTCCTAAGGCAAGCCTTGATGCTTCATCCGGCTATTCTCCGTAAAGTGGTGGACAAGGCTCCAATCAAAGAGGATAGTGAATGGGGGAGGATATTGAAGCATCCTCATTTTAAGAAAGCGACACCAGGAGGTCCTTCATTAGAGCACTTATTAAATCTCTATGTTGAAAGGAACTACTTGATATGGAGGGTTCCGGATTTGCAAGCTCACTTGAAGGTTGCCGCCTCAGCTGTCATCAATGCCGCAGAGACTGATAGTGGAGAGCTAGCAAACTGGGATTGCGTTCGTCAAGAGACTTTCTCATCGGAGAGTAACGAGTAAGTTCTTTTATATCACAATACCAAAAAATGATCTAACTGTTGGAACGTGTGATACATGTCAATTCCGCACCCATGTGTACAGAGAGCCTTTTGTTGCAAAGTAACTAGTATGTACCATATGGAAACTCATCGAAACATGTTTTTTTGTATTCTACACCATGTGTATAGAGCATGTTCATCTCAACGTGACAAGTACTGTGAAATCTCATTTAAACATGTTCATTTCGTATTCCACATGTCTATGTAGACCTTATTCATTGGAAAGTAGCAAATACCATGCAATTGAAACATGTAATTTTTATATTCCACACCATGTGTGTAGAGCTTGTCTATACATACAAATCTCATTGAAATGTATTATATTCATATTCCAATTGTGTATATAAAGATTCTTCAATACTATATCCGAGATAGTAAAAATATAACTGAGAAACCCAATAACTCATCAAGTATAAATAATTGGGCAAATTATATCGTATGAAACCCTAAAAGGATGTGAATAGAAGATTAATATTTAAACCTAAACCTTACTCACCATTCATCTTACTTTCCTGTTTCTCTAAATAGGTAATATAAAGTTTTATTCTTCATTATTGTTTGCAGAATAAAGAGGGAATGCATCAGAGTGCTTTGCATGTGTGTATATATAGCCCAATAAAGTCTTCTATACCTCAAAGCATATATTATATACATCTTTTGAATTTTCATTTGTTCTTTCTCGTTCAGGTATCGCCATCTTCATTTCTCTGAGTTCTCCGATACTGCGCCACCATTGCCACCAGAAGAAATGCCAAACATGGAGTTCCGTGGTGATCAAAATGAACTTGCCGTGGCTATCGATGCCGTTCTGCGTGCAGGTCATGCGGGTGATGATAATGATAACAACAATAATGATAATGTTCGTGCATTACAACGTAATGCAGTGCTCATGTTTTTCCAATCATTTTTACCATGGGCAAATTATGGTACCGATTTGCGTGGTGAAGATGTAGGTGGAGATGGTGCTGGAAACTCAGATGCCGAAGAAAATAATGACCATAACTAGTCATAATGACGACCATAGCTAGTAATGACTAGTGTTTCTTTATCGTAGTTGTTTATTTGGAGTTTTTGCTTTAGTAAATGCTGTTACCATTATCATCATTTTTGTATAACATCCAGCCATGTGACTTTGTGCCAACTCATGTCACACCATGCATACAAACAAATTATCTCTGATGAAAAAGAAATGATGAGGCAAAGGCATCATCAAGTGAAGTAACTATTATACGAGTGCATCAAGAGTTGTGGCTATAACCATAATACAGGAAATTTGTATGTGTTGGTGAGCTTTTTGTTGGTTATATGCAATCCCTTTTGTGATTTTAAGCCCATCTTTTATAGGCATGTTCTGTGAGAAATTATCCTTTTTGTATTAAACTCCAAAACAGACAGAGGTCACCATGTTTTTAGCGAATGCATAAAAAAATGGAGAAGTAAATTAATGTCATGTTATTAAGGGTACCTAGAAGCATGTAAATCCCATGTCCAGGTTGGTTTCTCTGAAGGTTTAGGATAATTGTATACCCCAAATGCTTCGCAAGAAATTTGACATTGATTCAACTCTGTGTAATTTTCATGAACATAGTTACGAAGTTTTTGATATCGTGGTTCTATGGAATGAACTAATTTTAACATTGGCAATATAGAATTCCAGAAATAGGTTTGTGTGATGCATGATCAGAAATTACTGAGTGCGTATTTTTGCCAAAAATGGCATACATTGGCTTGTTCAAATTGGAGGCACTTGATCACATGAAAATGAAAACGAAGAATCAAGCACATCAATCTATATTAATGTTAGTATATTTGACACTATTGAGTATTTATACACAAGAAGAAAGAAGTGAGTTACATATGAATTGTAATTACTCATTGGTATCTAATTAGAAAGTGAACATGTCCTAACTTAATGGATTGCAAAGATTTAAAAACTTTAATCATTTCAACAAGATGTTAGACTAATTAAGATTATTATAATCATGTTGCTGATTTTATAGCTACATTTGAATAAATAAGCATATGTTTTGCATTTCTAACTCAAATAAGTACACTTTAAATGTTTTCATGACAAAAGATTGTGAGTTCTATTCTGAAAAGTAAACTTTGATATGAATCTATTGTGGGTTCTCAAAAACCATGACACTATTATTAATGGCAGAAGAAATGCATTTGCAAAATCCTACATCATTCTAAAAACTTCTTGTATGAGAAAACGAAAATTATAGTATTGTCATAACTCAATTTGATTGAAAAAAATATAGGGTAGACTTTGAAGTTATACCCTTAGCCTTTTGGTTGTTCAAGTCATAAGCTTCCTAATCATATAAATCTATTGTTATTAGAATATTGTTGGATATCAATTTCACAATAGAATAGTTTTCGTAAACCATTACCAACCTAGTATTAGGAACTATAATGCACATGTAGGGAGTCTAGAGAGGGAGAGAACTAACCGTAAATGACCTGTGGGCATTCATGTGCTCTACATTCGATATGATATTTGTGATCTTTTTAAACAACTATCTACATGGCTTTCTTGTGAGAAGGACACCATTTGGGCATTCGACCAAACATTGTTAGATCCTAAACGATGCATGAACACATCGAATGACCTATTATCCTTCAAAAAAGAGAAACTTTTCCTCGGTTAATATAGTCAAGTGGAAGCATTCAAACAAAAGTTTATTAGGGATATTCACTCCCCAAGTAAATATGTTTCATCATTTCTATGTTCCAAGGCAAACAATATAAGTCAACGTACATAAGTAATAGTTTATCATTGCCAAAAATTTATAATACACCAAACGTTTAAACAAGTTAATCACTCTAGAAGGTTTGTTTTCGATGAAAATTTATTGAATTTTTATACACCTTTCGAATCAAATAAAGTTAATTTCGTTTCTAACTTATGAACTGGACATGGCCGTTTTGTACTAGAAACAACCTTTGGTATAATGTCTTTGGGAATTTTTTGTTTAATATATCTCATGCACCTAACAAGCCTTGCAAACTTTAACTCATCTTGGTGGGGAAAGGGAACCAAACACCCTTTCACAAATATGAAGCTTGAGTTTGACATTATAACAAGACATTGGACTCAATTAGCAAATTATGCTCATATCCCTTTATATTTATGTAACCCACTTGTATGTAAAACAAGCAAGATCTTATGTATTAAAGTAATATTGAGCCTTCGTAGGTTACATGTTAATCTTACCATCAAAAAATATCCATATTGGACGTCTCAATAGTTACATTAGTTAATTAACACTCTAAAAGAAATGTTTGAATGCTAGGTTTTAGGGAACATCGTTGCAGCTTTAAATGAATTATAAATTCTGAACCCATATATTTCTATCAAAACTTGCTCCTCCTCAAGAAATGTTTAGTGAAGTCCAAAAACTTTTAATGGCTTTGGGTGAATAAACCCAATGAAAACAACCATTTATTGAACGTTGCGTCCACATACGTAAAAGTTACACGTGTATGAAATGCATGATATTGTGAAAGCATTTACGTGATAATTGTTCTTAAAGGTTTTCTTGCACTTGGAAGTATAATGCACAAACAATGAACATAGACATTAGAGAGAGAGAGAGAGAGAGAGAAAGAGAACAAGGACATGGAACCCTATATCTTTTTGTGATGCATTCAATCCACAATTCCATGATGTTTGAACTCTTTGCATTGTTGTTCAAGCCCGTAACGAAGGCCAAAAAATATGGCATCTAGTAGTATTCCACCAAAACCAAACTAGCTAGATAAAAAGGACATGCTAAAAGGGAAGCAACATGTAGAGACTCCATTATTCATTGGAAAAGAGAAGCAAGTTGGCTATGTATATGTTATATAGTCCAAAAGAGTAATGGGATATATCATCCATGTATTCATTCACTGAACAACGTGTGCACGAACCAATTCGAGAAAATATACATGAGTGTTTCAAAGTCAATAATGCTAGATGTTGAGCCCCATTCTATAGGCCATTCTTTCTTAGAGTCTAGAGACCTAGTGCTTAAGTTATTGTGCTCACTACCATAAGGTCCTTACTTGACCGGCCAAAAACCACTCCTTATGGTTATTGAGTCTCATATTTTGACAGAGGAATGGGTTCAAAGTGCAATGTTTATGAATGAGAAGCAATCAATTTAACCAACAAAAAATGAAGTTTACAGACCATCGCGAGTTCAAATCCTACTTTTGCCTCTTTCAAACATGAATGCAATGTGAATGTATGTATGTTATGTATGTATGTATGTATGTATGTAAGAGAAATGAAGCACAGATTGATCAATACACAAATATACATGGATCCACCTTCATCTCCACATGAGACAGGGGAAATGGCACATCTAACAATGTGCATTCTTCTTCTAAGAGTAGATTATCAGCCATGGCTATTACTTTTGATTCTTCTTCTTCTTCTTCTTCTTCTTCTTCTTCTTCTTTTTCTTCTTCTTCTTCTGCATCATGGGCAGCATGAATGCCATATCCTACATAGAAGAGAAGAGCTATGAGTGTCCATATCCCAAACCTAGAGAAAGCTTGTCGATTCAAAGACCCAGCCAACACCACATTCACGAAGATAGAGAAGACGGCAAGCCATGGCATACAAGGAGCTCTCCAGAGTCGGTCACCAGACCCTGACCCTACAATGGCTGGTTTAACGGTCGGCACACACGCCCAGAAGATCATGGTGGCCACAATTATGCCTGCACCACACGCGACAAGACCTAGGACACTTAACGATCGATTAGGATAGTGATTAGCTGAGGTTTCCACAGATCGAAGGATTGCAATGAATCCTACAGAGAGAAGTGTTGTCGCGACGAGAAACAGGGATGTCGGCCATGGATTTGTCACACCTGGTACCACGTGCCGCCTGAAGATCAAGGCATTGGCTACCATGTAGAAGACGAAGAGTGTTCCGATCGATACAAGGTCTACAAGAATGGCCGAATCCACCACCAATGCCAGGGTGGATGTCAATGCACCTGCATTTGCGTGGAGAGAATCAGGGGGGGGATATGGAAGAACACATTAACACACAGGAAGGATTGAGGAAGACCAGAATAATTGCAATGGTGGTATGTAAAGACTGATCGATTTACCTAAGAAGACCGAGGATCGGACGGGTGTGCCCGTTGCCGTGTTGACCTTTGCTAACCATGCGGGGACGAGACGGGCTCGGGCTATGACACAAAGGTAGCGAGCTTGCCCTAGCATTGCCACCAACAAAGAGGTCAGAATCCCAAGACATGCTCCGATCCCCACTATGTTCGACACACATGTCCACCCCACCACACTCCGGAAAGCTTTGGCAAACGGCGCATCAACATCTATCTATCTAATCCAACACAAATCATTAAATCATTATCTGTTATCGATTGGGTCCCGATTTCCATGAGCTCATTTTACCAGATATCTATGTTTTTTTATACCTCATCATAAGGTAAGACCAGCGTTAATGCCATAGCCATCGCGCAATAGAGAACGGTCACGAGAACCACAGACCCAGCTATGCCGATCGGCATGTTCCTCGATGGATTCTTGACTTCTTCGGCCATGGTGGACACGGAATCGTAGCCAATGAAGCTGAAGTAGACCACGGCTGCACCTTCCAAAACCCCGCCTATACCGAAGGGGAAAAACCCTGCATTGTGGCTAGGGTTCCCCGGGTGAGTTAAGTTCCGAGCTTTCCCGTTCCAAAATCCAGCTACCATGATGAAGAGGATCAATGCAACATGAAGCAAGGTCATGAGAATGTTGAGGCGAGAACTGCGTTTCGTACTGCGTAAGAAAAAGAATCCATCAGATGAAGAATCCAATGATTCATGTTGTGAATAGGAATCTGTGCAGAACCAAGACAAAGGTAATTTGCATCCAGGTGTTGCTTTTGTGGCCCTGAATTGCTGGGAACATGATAATAAAACCTTGTATCCTGAGTAGTCAGTGGCACAAGCCAAGACTTTCTTGGTATGATTAGGAGCTTACCTTAAGCATATGCAGACGGTGAGCATTGAAACAAGGCCGAATGCCGGAAAATCAAGCAAATAGTGGCTTCCTTCTACGAATCCGGGGAACTTGATAAGCCATATCCTTCCATCATATCCAAAGATCGTGGCAAGGTACGATGTGAACGTGCGCGCCACGGCCGCATTCGAGATTACGTATTCTAACAACAAGTTTGCTCCCGTGATGTAGGCCGCAAACTCGCCTAAAGTACCATCATCCCGTACACCGCGGACAAGATGAAAGAATTAAGTTAGTAATGCAAGCAGAACATAGCACTAGGTCAAGGATTCCATAATCACAAGCTAGCTTACAAGCATGCCTCCCCCCCCTGCCCCAATCCATCCAAGATGGCTAGAACACATATCTCTACTATGTAGTAGAGATAGGCTATAGAGAGTGGAAGGGGTATTTGAGTAAATATCCAAAAAGTCAGATGCCGAGAGAGAGAGAGAGAGAGAGAATTGGATCAAAACATATGTCATATCCAAAAACAAGATTTAAGGGTTAAGGGGCATCCTGGCAATTTGTGAAAAACAAGCAACTGTGGGGGTACCTAAGTAGTTTTGTGAGCACACACACACACACTCAGGATTTTTAAGGTTTTGTGTGTGGTTTAAAATTGACCCCCAACACAACAGAAAAAAGAGCAGAAAAGAGCCCCCCACCTAGAGAGATGCGGATGTAGCTGAAAGCCCCTCCAGCAGAAGGCAGTTGGACAGAGAATTCAGCATAGCAGAAGGCGGAGAGGAGGGCCGAGAAGCCGGCGCAGAGGAAGGAGAGAACGAGGGATGGGCCGGCCAGTCCGTGGGCCGCCACACCCGCTGTCACGAACACCCCGGCACCCACCATCCCCCCCACGCCCAGGCACACCATGTCCACCCACTCCAATGTCTTGCGCAGCCGGGCCCCCGACCGAGAGCGTAGCGAGTTGAGCTCGTGCTCGATCGGCCATGTCTTCCCCGCCCGCTGCCTCAGTCGGGAATGTGTCTGAGATAATGCCCACACATACGACCTCAAATCCACGAAACTGCTGCTGCCTTTCCTAGACTTGTTCTTCTTCTCCTTCTTCTTCTCTGTGTAGGGATCCCCTGCTTTCATCATATTCCAGTTCTTCATGTATTCGGCATAGCTGCCATTCCTTCCAGTAGATGTGGTCTTGTTCAATTCCTCGTCTTCTTCTTCCTTTTCTTCTGCTTTTGCTTTTGCTTTTGCGTCTGACTCTGCTCTTGCTTCTGGTGTTGCAGAGATGGAGAGAAGCTCATATTCATAATCTGAGCTCATAGGACAAGAAACTAGAAGAAGAAGAAGAAGAAGAAGAAGAAGACAGGAAGCATGTAACTACTGCTTATATATATATATATATATATATGCTTAGGGGATGAAATGACAAATTTTGTAGCAGAATGAAGAAGAAATAAAGACAGAAGGAGAGGATTAATAAAAGAGAGAGAGAGAGAGAGGATGTTTAAACCTTATTTAGCTGGAAACAGAACAAGTTGAGAGAGAGAGAGAGAGAGAGAGAGAGAGGGAGGGAGGGAGGGAGACTGGCTGACTGTTTATCCTGCCTTCATTCTTCAATTAAAAACAGAGCTAGTACACAGAGAGAGAGAGAGAGAGAGAGAGAGAGAGAGAGAGAAAGAGACTAGTGTGTGTGTGTGTGTGTAGAGAGAGAGAGAGAGAGAGTGTGTGTGTGTGTGTGTGTGTGTGTGTGTGTGTGTGTTTATCCTTATTAAATTGGAAGGAGGGTAAGATAGAGAGAGTCTTTATCCTTATATTGTCATATTGAATCGGAAACTGGGCCAAGTAGAGAGAGAGAGATAGAGAGAGAGACTGCTTCTTATGCTATACATACTCTCATGCATGATAGGGGTTGGAAACAGAGGATCTAGAGAGAGAGAGAGAGAGAGAGAGAGAAGGGGGAGGGGGGGGGGGGGGGGTTAGGAAAAGAGTTAGGGTGGTTTTCAATTTTTTTGCTTTTGGCGGTTTCCGGGAATGGCGCCTGCCACGTGGGACGTCCTGATTGGATTGCCACATGGCCCCCTCTCATTGGCTGGATCTCAATCGCCCCTAATCTCTCTAAGGATGAGGTTTAGTCCAAATCACTACTCTCTCTCTCTCTCTCTCTCTCTCTCTCTCTCTCTCTCTCTCTCTCTCTAGGCATTGGCTTGGTGGTCTACACCATATCCTTGGAAAGTCATAAAATCGAGAGACGATCTAAGTAGGTTCCGTGCTCCTCTCACAATGGGTTTGGCTTTGCCCCGCCCGTCTCATAGATCACAACCAACGTCTCGAATAACTTAGAAAAGACCATACACATGACATGACGACATCCACAAGGCTAAGTGAAAAGATCCACCTCCTATATGCTACATACAGGCCTCAGCCACAAGGCTAAATAATAAAAGCTCCAGCCCCGCAAAGGGGTTGTTGTGATTCACTGATCTAGTAGCGGGGCAGTTAGATTTTTGGAGCACGAAGAAACTTGCACATCGGTAAATTGATTGTGCATTTGTTGACCTCTTCGATACAGTTCTAGAAGTTTGAGATGTTATCACGACCTATTGGTCCCTTTGTTGGTATTGCATGTTGAGCAAACAAGCTCAACATGGGCCGAATCGGATGAAGATCGATCAGCTAGGCCTGAATTGGCTAAATAAGCCGAGAGCCGAATCGAGCGTGGGTCGATTGGCTAGTCGAGTCGGATGGAATTTGACAGGCCATTAAGGGCCTTTATTCCTATTTTAATAAATAGGAATATTATAGGTTGCCAGTGTCAGTAGCTCAGTTAATGAGCATCCAAGTACTTGTCAGTACTTGTGTCAACCCACTCGTTAGGGCTTGTATAAAAGTGCTCTATGAGCACATTGTATGTACAGAACAGAGAATGCTTTCTAATAGAAGTTTTTGTATGCTCACTCTGTCTCTCTCGCATCTCATCTTTGTGTATACCTAATTGTTGTATCGCCGAATAACCGACTGTGTACTTTGTGTCTCGCGCAACGCTTTCGCGCGTATCTTTTACATTATATGTAATGATTTATGGATCTAAGTGAATTAGATGGAGAAGGAAGATGACTAAAGACGAAATGGACATTATACATCTAGACAACAACAAGATCATGGTAAAATTGAAGAGCAAAAAAAAAATTATGTGAATGAATTGATGAAGTTTGCATCATTGACCTATTGAAGCTTCATCGGAGACATAAAATTTTCTTTGTGATTGTAGAGGATTTTGTACATCACGCATTGTATCTAGGCAAGGGTTATGCATTCAAAAAAGGAGAGCATTAATTGAAGTTATAGACACTCACACATTCAATATTTAACCATACTATTGTATTCCGCCACATCACATGTTCTTTCTAGTCAAGGGTTATGCACTCAAAACAATGAGCATTAACTGAAGTTATGGACACTCACACTTTCAAAATGTAGCCATACTATTGTATTGTACCACGTAATATGAGCATAATAGAGTCTTATATGAGTCCTATTTCAAAGAGAAGCAACTCCATTAGCTCATGAGCATCTTGCCTACTCCAATTAGGAGCAATTGGTAGAAGGACAATGGTAGATGAAGCATGCTTGGCATACTTTATGTATATTGTTTTATTTTAACATGTCTCGTGTGGCCCCGTTTATGTAAATAAAGCGAATCGTCTTTAGTCACTTGGGAAAGTAGATGTGCTCATGCATCTTGTCAATAAAGGCGTCTTACAACCATGGATCTTGTATATGTCATAAGATAACAACGTTCATTCAAAACATGCAAAAGCAAAGTGCTAAAAAGATTTTTTTTAAAAGTTAATGCATTGTCGTTTGTTATTCTAATTTGTATTTTATGTGCAAAACGTTTGGCTTCCTTTTGTAGGTCTAGATACATGAAGATAGTCAAGTTTCTTGGAGTTCAATATATCGATAGCTTGGAGTGATACGACTCATAAAAAAGTAGTGCCACAACATAATTTTGCATTCATAACTTGTCATTTCCTTCAACCTATTTTATACTATCCAAGTTCCAACACATTAAGCTTATTTATTCTATCGTTTATGTATATGTTATGTGCACCCACAAAATCTTCACCTTTACATCGTCATCTCTTTTAATCTCGCAATAATCTATTCGGGTCCTCTTAACCTTTTGATGGATTAATAAGGTGATGATGCGACCTTTATTATACTCGTATTAAGTCTACCTCTCTCCTTTTTTTGCGCACATGTAGCGATGAAAATTCTACCAATATTGATCAACTTCATATTTGCTATGAGTTGGCCGAGATAAGAAAAATAAAGAACATTAAAATTATAGAACCTTTTCATTATATTCAACTCTTTTGCGAATATAATAAGTAAAGTCTTAGGTTCGTTGTCAATACAGAGTAGTTGGATAAGAAGTGAATGAATCGACGCAAAAGAGTTTGGATGAGTACAACAAGAAGAAATCAAGTTGGCGTAAACAACAATCGAAGAAGAACGTGTGTGATATGCATGATGTGTCCATTTGTGGGCCATGCACATCCACGAGTCACCAAATACCACCACCATTTGGAGACATTTTGTACCAAGCGTGGGTTTAGCCATGGAGAACCAATTCCATTTCACCAAATATTGGAGCGTAGTAAAAAACAACAATAAAGCTTGATCTGGAACAAGAGATGCCCCTCGTTATAAGAGGTGCACCAAAGCCATGGTCTACCTTGAGTGATGAACTTTTAGTGGTAATGTGCATAATGTATTGGAACGAGGCATAAAGGATAGTGGATTCAACTCAATCTCTAAAAAACATTAGTCCATGTTGCACCATCTCATTTCCCTCGTAAGCTATCATAATGTGTTAGGAAACAGGTCCCTTCGGATGGGAAGGAGAACGTGAGTCGGGGAGAAGAGAAAGCCGAATCGGTCGACAACGACTCGGCCGAGGCCGAAAATCGGGTAATAATCGATTAGGCTAATAGCCGAATCAATCAAAGACAACTCGGGGTTATAATTGTAAATAGCTTCAATCTGCCCTTAGTGGGCTATATTTGTAAATAGCTCATATTGTGTATACAAGTATAAATATATTTAGGGCAAGTAGTTAGGGAGGATTATGATTGTTATGAAAAGTTATAGCGTGTAGTTGCCTCAGTAACTAGAGTGAGAGTGTGTGTGAGTAACTCTATAGCTGTCTGTGGACGAAGAAGAGCTCAAGGTCGTCCTTTAAGATTCTTTTTGTATTACTCCCACCATAGTGATTCATTTTTGGAGTTTGTGGACTCCCGTGGTTTTTTGCTTTCAGGGTTTTCCACGTTAACATCTTGTTTCATTGTCTGTGTAATATTCTGTTTTGGTTTGTTTCTTCTTGTCTTTGCATTTGATTGCTATCCGGTTGGGGCCAGTCTCTATTTACAACAATATGTTGAAGCATGACAACCAAGGAACAATGAGAGCCAAAGAAATTGAACCGCTCCACAAAATGTCTTATTTATCATGTGATACTCCATAACATGCTAATAGGATGATGAAGTTGGTGCAAAAATATTGACCACACCCACAATCAAGATTGAAATGTTGAGCATGGTATGGTGAATCATGATTGGGGATCGTCAAAGTTTGATTTGTGAAACTAGATTGGATGGTTGAAAAATAAGTCGTGCAAAGTAAGTGTAACGTATATTGGACTATGGTAACACATGTTTGTTTCTACATCCAAGGTGTTCCCCCACTTAAAAGAAGACCAATGCTTGGAAAGGGGATCCCTCCCTCCCCATTGTCAGTGGATTTGCACATGCACATAACCACGAAGGACAAGGTAGTGTATCCTAGGTTATTCGATACACACAATGAGATCATGGGCTCAACCCTTACATGCCCCGTGGCCATCTCAAGCAATACTAAAATAAGTAACTTTGGATCCCAACTAAGGTCAATAGTTTAATGTGTCCTACCACAAGAGTAGAACTACCAATATCTAGTGCATGTAGAAGGAAATATCCATGTAACATTTTTAATCTTAGTTTTCATTATATAGTTTCCATGTTTGGGAAATTATTTTATATTGATCTAATTGTTTACTTTGAGAATTAAAATATCAAAAGCTTGAGCATGGGAGACATTATTTGAACAACCTTATATTAAACTCACATAATGCATATCCCATAGTGTAGAAAGTTCGTTTCATGGGTCTCGTAAAAAAGTTAGCAATTTTGGTGAGCTTTTGAAAATATAATAATTGGATCAGAGGGAATAACAACTCTTTCAATTGTCATGTACAACAATTCATAATCCACCCCTAACATCTATGATCTATCAATGACTCGTATGATTCCCATGCATTGACCATTCTTGATCATCCTTGGACCCTAACCTCTGTCCATGATCACATATAACCCATGCAGCTCATCCAGAACGCACATTGACCTCTTAAAAAATCCATACATGCATATCGTGTCTTTAAGATGATTTAACACATTATTGTTGATATTATATGGCATTTGATTCTCCACAACATGTTGCCCTTCTTCAAAAAGATACCCTATGGCAAATTCCCTGTCAAGAATATTTATCGTCAATAAAAAAATATTATTGATTCGAGTATGGATAGATTTGTTGTTTCCTTATTTTAGTTAGAACTTTATAAACATGTGGTGGTATGTGGAGGCTACATGTGCATTTATTTATTTATTTATTCCACAAAAGAATATACTCCATTACTTAAAATGTCATTTTGTACACAACATTAGTCCCTTTATTGGGTAGTCCTTGCCTACTTCCATATGGCTGACATCACTTATTTATCTTACACATCACTTGCATTCAATAGCCCACATGTTTGTTCTCCATGTATCTCATGTCATTCATGCCCCTCTTTCATCTAATGGGAGGGGGGAACAACCATCTGAGTACTACGTACTGCCATCGTATATTCATTTCAATTTCTGCAGTCATCGATGTAGTACATCAACGTTTTCTGAAATTTAGCCTCATTAATTCTGAAACATCATCTGTTCCATCAATCACTCATATTGTGCCCTCAATGTAGTTATTAATGTATGTCATATTAGCTTAATAGATTTAGTTGGAGGCCATTTGTTTGCTGAAAATACCTTGGTACATCTTGTCGTCCATATGCACCATATGATAATGGGTGCAAGCAACATCCATAGATCTCCAATTTTCTGCTTTTGTGCACTAACTGTAGGTGCCCTGTTATCAATGATCAATAGAATAATTCCATTCTCCCCTTTGTGCATTGCCTTACATGTGCCATCAAATTTCTCCACATCATCATCAAGGCAGTTCCAACAAGCATGTCCCCATTTGAGCGAGGCATGACATAGCAATTGTAATGTCCTTCCCCATACAACCGTTGCCTCACGACATTCCCATAGACAATGGGAAATGCTTTCTAGTTGTCCACATGCTTTACATCTAGGGTCTACGTTGATATTCGTGTTGTACTTGATTTGCCTCTTGATATTCGTGTTGTACTTGAAAAATTGAACTAACTTGGCACCCTTAGTTCGTCCTTGAGTTCTCCAAAAATGCATCGTTGGGTTCCATGATTGCTGATCTGAATGCCCTTCTATTGGCCAACACATTGTCGTCAGTGTGATCTCACTCGACTTGGGGTCAACCATCATATCCTTTCCATTTTTTGCAATCAACCTAATCGACCTTTCAGTTTGATAGGCTGGTTGCTCACATATTGCCATTCCATGCCCTATTTTGTAGTAGCATGGCTCATTAGATCCTGCTTTCATTCCCTTAATTCCAATTTGATAATTTCCATCATTTATTCAAATGGTTGAGGAGAGGAGAAGCTACTTGATACTTGGGTTTCAAAATTGGTATGGACATTGATAAATTAGAACACTACAATCTACTTGTGGACAAAATAAAAACAAAGCTAATATGGAGGAATGCAAGAAAACTATTCTTTGCATGCCGGATTGTGATTGCAAATCGGATTCTAATTGCCACTATATGGCATACTGTTGCATGCTGGATAATCACACCCAAGTCGATGAAAGTGATAAAAAGGCTTATTAGAAATTTCTTATGGGGGGGGCACTGAGGAAAAACATGCTCGTGCAAAGGTTGTTTGGACCACACTTATAAAAGAACGAAGTGAAGGTGGGGTGGAACTGATAGATCCCATGGTGCAAACGAAGGCCTTGCTCGGCAAATTGATGGTCAAGAGCTTGCAACCACCTGAGGCACCTTGGAAAATTCTTTGGAGACGTAGATGGAAGATGTGGTTGCCGAGACAAGGTGGAAGCTGGTCAAGCAACCCTTTGGGGTTTTGTGCCAGAAATGTGATCCAAATACTGGGGATGTATGTAGAGTATATGTGTTGCTGGAATTATGAAGGCGTGGCAAGGAATTAGAAAGTGTTGACCAACAAGCTCAACCGGATCCGGATCGACATCCGGAAGGATGAGCCAGTGAGCAAGCGAGTTGGTGAGTTGGGGAGCCAGTTTGCCGGATCAAGCAGTAACCGGAAGCCTAGTAGCAGCCTAGACTACTAGGTAGTTAATGTCTCGTAGTTAGTGCCAGACGCTCGTGTGAGCATTGAAGTACATTGTACTTTTGTCAGTCCTCTTAGGACTTGTATAAATAGTGCTGTTGAGCACGTTGTATATACAGATAATTTTACAGAGTTGTTGATAATAGATTTAAGTTGTTCTGCTCTTTCTCTGTCTCTCCCGCGTACTGTGTATATTCAAGCTCTCCATTAAACCTGCGTTTTTGTTTTCGGTTTTCTATTGCTTCCGCACGCTATTCTTTTTTTTACATGGTACCAGAGCGCGAGGGTTGAGAACCTTTGCAGCCGACATCAACATCTGAAGACAAACCCTAAGACCCGGTAAGAACAGAAGGAGAAGTGATGGAAAGAGGAATGGCTAGCTCGCTCCTGATGGAGAAGCTCAACAGATCCAACTACGCATCTTGGTCATACAAGATGCACCAGTACCTGCTTGGGCATGGTTACTGGAGCTATGTTGACAAAGCTAACGACATAACACCTGATGCGGCACACAAGGACTTCCTAGTGTGGGAACAAGCGGCAAGCAGAGTGATGTACTGCTTTGCGTCCAGTGTTGGAGACCAGCTGTTGAGCCATGTTTGAGATGCCAAGACGCCAAAAGAAGCTTGGGGAAACCTGAAGAAGGTTTTCGCGGCAAGCACTACGGCCCGGAAGCTGCAACTCCGACAGGAGTTGAGCAATGTCCGACAGAAGGACATGTCGGTAGCCGATTACACGACCCAAATCAAAGAGATCCGTGACTCACTTGCCTCTATCAACGTCACTATAGAGGAAATGAGATGGTGCAGATCTGTCTTGGGTGTCACGGATCATAAACTCAAGAGACAACGAAGAAGATAACCAAATGGACAAGAAAGAAGATAGTACTAAAGGAAAGACTCCATAACTGGTGTTGTTCACCTTGAATTCCTTCAAGGTGAACTCCTCTATTTATACTACATGGCATGCATACTTGTTGCACGCATGTGAATCTACAATAGAGCATGTAGGTATGCATGCATGTGCCAAGTGTAAATACTACAAGGGAGCAACTATGCACATGATGCTAGCAAAATAATAAGGACCAATTACATACATAACTAGTACTAGATATCTTGGTTAACTCATAATAGTAGATTATAACATGGTTGTGTCAAGAGTTTGAATCTTGACATTGGGGGCCTAGCGTCTAAGTTTGGAGCGTTCCGAACGGCAGTATGTACAAGGGAGAATACGCCGTCATTTTTCGACTTACAATCGATGCTCCTTGTAGAGGAGAACCACGCCAGTGTGTCAACAAGTGCACCCACCGATAGCCAGATGCTGTACACGGAGGCGGATCGGCCCCGTGGGCGTGGTGGACGAGGCGGGTCGGCTCACAATGGTAGTGGCCGACAAGAGCAGGACCAAAGGCACAGAGAATGTGCCGACAGTAGTTTCGAACCCTCCACAAGCAGGGGGAGTCAAGGTGGTGCCGGAGGCCGGCAAGCAAAGGCCGACACATAATGCTGGTACTGTGGTAAAAAGGGCCATAGGGAAAGCGAGTGTTGGAAGAAGCGTGCCGATTCGGACAGATTCGGATCCGGCAAGGCCGATAGAGAGAACCGGCAATACTCGCACTACGCAGAAGGATCGGGAGGATCCAAAACCGGAAAAGCCAGTAAAGGGCCAGCCTTGGTGATGAAACACGAGGCTAACTCGATGAAGAAGACCACTTCCAAATCGGAGGAAGTGTGGTACGTTGATTCCGGTGCGTCGAATCACATGACGAGTCATAAAGAGTGGTTCTCGTTCTTGGACAAACCGGAACAATCGGGAGTTGTCGAAACCGGAGACGACACTCCTCACCCAATCGTGCATGTCGGAGAAGTCACTTTGAGCCACGCCAGACAGAAGGGGAAGCTGATGAACGTATTACACGTTCCGACTATCACGAAGAACCTGGTGTTAGTTGGTCAGATCGTTGACCAGGGGATGCAGGTGCGGTTTACGTACCTTGGGTGCCTCATTGAGGAAGAGGGCCAGATTATTGCGCAAGGGCGCAGAGATGGGAGGATGTTCATCCTCGACGCCAATGACGTCGGCACCGCTTTGTTCGCCAAAGGACAGAAGATTGAATCAGATATTGATCTCTGGCACAAGCGGATCGGCCACGTCAATTACCGGAGGCTTTAGGACCTGCAGACGAAACAAATTGTTTTTGGTTTGCCGAAGTTCAGTGGCCAGAAGGTCCAAATATGTGAAGCCTTCCAACTTGGGAAGCAACACCGGCTTCCATTCCCCACAGAACGAAATCGTAGCCATAACAAGCTTGACCTTATCCATTCGGATGTATGGGGAACGACACAGAACGTTAGTCTTGGCGGGAGTCGATACTTTGTCTCCTTCATTGACGACTACAACCAACACACATGAATCTACCTCATTGAGCAGAAGAGCGAAGTCTTCGAGTGTTTCTGGAACTTGCAAAGCCTGGTTGAACGGGAACGAAGAGGAAGATCAAGTGCCTGTGGTCGAATGGAGGAAAAGAATATTTTTCCAGCCAATTCAACAGTTATCTGTAGCAAAAAGGAATTCGGAGAGAGTTCAGCTGCAGATACACACCGGAGCAAAACAGTGTGGCCGAGAGGAAGATGTAAACGTAAGTGTTTGCGGAAGCGTAAAACAGAGAACAACAGAGAGAGAGAGAGAGAGAGAGAGAGAGAGAGAGAGAGAGAGAGCAGAACTCAATTTCAAAATTATATTAAAACTCTGTACACACACTGTGCTACGTAGCACTATTTATACAAGTCCTCTTGGGACTGACAGAAGTACCATGTACTTCAATGCTCACACGAGCATCTGGCACTTACTACGAGATTATAGCTACCTAGTAGTCTATCCTATTCTAGGCTTCCGATTGGACTTCCGGTTACGGATTGCACCCGGCCTCCACTGCTTGCCGGTTCGGTTGCTCACCGTAATACCGATCCGTTTCGCCCGATCCGTCTCGCTTACCGGCTCCGGCTTATTCAGCCGATCCGGCTCCGGTTGAGCTTGCCGCTCAACACTCCCCCTCAAGCTCAACCTGAGGTGGGGTCGTAGTGTCGACCTCTGTGGCAGTCGATTCTTCCAATCGACTTCTCCTGGCTTCACTCCGCCTTGCTTGCGCTCCTCGTCCGGTCCGGTCCCGTTTGCCGCGACCCCTTTGGTTCTGCGCGCCTCGACCCTCTCGGTCGGCATGTCTGCTCAATAGGCCCTTCTCAGCACTCACGTTACTGTGACTCCGGCGCTTGCCGATCCGTCGGTTCTCCCACGATGGCATCGACTTCCGCTGTGTCCGTGTCCCCTTGGCCTTCAGTCGATCCGACTCATCCGGATCCATCTGTTGATCCGAGTCACCTGTCTTCGACTCGTTCCAGCTCTTGTCCGAATCGGTACACTCCGATTCGACTTCCGGCTTCAGGCCTCTCACCACATCGGACCACTTTCGAGTCTTGGCCTTCTCCATGCTTCCCTCGGCTTCTTCAACCGGTGAACCGAAATCGAATTCTTCATTCGACTTTGTATCATGGTCAGTACTGTCGTGATGACATCCGCACTGCATACGCTTCTCTTCCTGAGTGTACAACTCTTCTTCATAGCCGCTTGCTCCGACCTGCTCGGATGTGTCGACTTCCTTCATCTTCTTGTCTACTCTTCTTCCGGCTCTCCTCTTACCGACGGGTTCAACAGTTTTCTGGCCTTTGCCCATTTCGGTAGAGACTTTGCCCTTTCTCCCCCTCAAGTGCGGCACGTCGAGATGCTGAATACCAAGCATGTCGGTAAAGTGTTGCAACTTGTCCGATCCGAGCGGCTTGGTGAAGATGTCGGCAACTTGCCGATCCGTATGAACATACCGTAGGTCAACTTCACCGCTCAGGACCCGCTCACGCACGAAGTGGTAGTGCACCTCGATGTGCTTTGTGCGAGCATGGAACACAAGGTTCCTGGCGAGCTGCAGGTTGCTCATGTTATCGCAGTAAATCGGGATCGGGGTCGGTACCTCGATCCGCAAGTCTCGCAACAGTCGCCGAAGCCAGATGGCTTCACAAGTGGCTACGGTAGCGGCCCGATACTCAGCCTCAATGCTTGACAAAGCCACTGTGGGCTGCTTCTTGCTGCTCCACGCAATGGCCGCGCTACCTATGGAGAACATGTATCCGGAAATGGAGCGGTGATCAGACGCATCGCCGGCCCAGTTAGCATCTGTGTAACCGACAAGCTCTTCGGGTATACCTCGCTGGTATAGCAGTCCCCGGTCCTTAGTGCCGCTGACATACCGTAATATTCGTTGCGCGCACTGAAGGTGCTCCACGGTCGGCTTCTGCATGAACTGACTTACCATGCCGACCGGATAGCTGATGTCGGGTCGGGTGATGGTTAAGTAAATCAAGCTTCCGACAACCTGTCGGAACCGTTTCTCATTGCAGGCCAGTCCGGAGTTGGGACAAAGCTTCTGGTTCCGGTCCAGGGGTGTGGAGACAGGTCGACAATCCGTCATGCCGAACTTATACAACATATTCAACACGTAATGTTGTTGTGAGAGCAATATGCCGTTGGGGGTCCGGATCACTTCGATCCCAAGAAAATAATGAAGGTCCCCCAGGTCCTTCATTTCGAATGCGTCCGACAACTGGGACTTGACGCGGTTGATTTCGGGAAGACCCGGTCCAGTGATGACTAAATCATCCACATACAAGAGTATACATACCGGACCGTCAGAGCCTGGCCGGATGAACAACGAAGAGTCCGACTTAGAGACAACAAACCCCAGCTTACGCAACCGGTGCGTGATCTTCGCGTTCCAGGCTCGGGGGGCTTGCTTCAAGCCGTAAAGCGACTTTTTCAGTCGGCATACCGCCGACTCGTTTATCTCCGATTGAAATCCGGGGGGCTGAGTCATAAAGACTTCTTCTTCAAGCTCTCCTTGAAGGAAGGCGTTCTTCACATCCATCTGGTGAAGATGCCACCCCCTTGCCGCAACAACCGCCAGTACCACACGAACCATCGTCATCTTCGCCACAGGAGCGAAGGTCTCGTCGTAGTCGATTCCGTGGGTCTTCGCGTATCCCTTCGCCACTAACTGGGCTTTGTATCGGTTAACAGAACCGTCGGCGTTGTACTTGACCTTGTACACCCACTTGCATCCGATTGGTTTATAGTGACGGGAAGGATCAACTAGGTCCCAAGTTTCGTTGGCATCGAGTGCCCGCATTTCTTCGTCCATAGCGGCACGCCAATTTGCGTCCTTTGCCGCTTCTGCGTAGCTCTCCGGCTCACACACTTCTGTCACCTTAGTCATGTACGCATAATGATGCGCCATGTATTCATTGTACCCGTACCGCACGACGGGATCCTTCTGACGGGTTGATCGGAGCAACGCACCGTCACCTGATTTGAGGCCCTTCTTGGCCAGTTCGGTCTTCGTTGCCGAAGATCTGCCTTTCTCCTTTCCGGAGTCGGATACGCACCGATTCGACTCATCGTTGCCGGTTTCGAATTCCGGCATCTTCCTCTTCCCCTTCTCTTTGTGCGTGAACCGTTTCCTTGGTTCCTTGTGCGGGGAGAGCACGGCAGAGTCTCCACCACTTGCCGTCTCTTCATCCGACTGGTCCAACCGACTCAGTCGCTCGTTCGGTCCACTCAACCGTAACGATTCCAGACTCTCATCTTGAGTCCCGGCTTCATCATCCTTTGACAGGGCTGATTCAGGCTCACTGGCCTGATCTTCCGACATTGGGTCGGGATCGGAAGTCGGAGTCGGTACGGAGTACCAGGATGATGATTCATCGAACTCGACATCCCGGCTAACTCGGACTTCCTTCGTCCCGGGGTTATAGCACTTGTACCCCTTTTGCTCTTTAGCATAGCCGACTAGGATGCATTTTTCCGATTTTGCATCCAGCTTTCTCCGCTTCTGATCCGGCACATGCACATACGCTATGCTGCCGAATATCCGAAGGTGTCTTAAGTTCGGCTTGCGCCCGAAATACAGCTCATGAGCTGACACCTTGTCACCAATGCGGTTTTGTATGTAGACGGTTGTCTGGACCGCCTCCGCCCAGTAGAATCGGGGCATGCTCTTTTCCTCCAGCATTGCCCTTGCCGCTTCTACGAGTGTCCGGTTCTTTCTTTCGGCCACACCGTTTTGCTCCGGTGTGTATCTGCAGCTGAACTCTCGCCGAATTCCCTTCTGCTGCAGATAACTAGTGAATTGGCCGGAAAAATATTCCTTTCCGCCATCCGACCGAAGGCATTTGATCTTCCTCTCCGATTCCCGTTCCACCATCTTCTGGAGGCTCCGGAAACAGTCGAAGACTTCGCTCTTCCGCTCAATGAGGTAGATCCAAGTATGTCGAGTATAGTTGTCGATGAAGGAGACGAAGTATCGGCTCCCGCCAAGGCTTACACTTTGTGCCGGTCCCCACACATCCGAATGGATGAGATCGAGCTTGTTACGGCTCCGGTTCCGTTCGGTGGGGAATGGAAGCCGGTGTTGCTTCCCAAGTTGGCAGGCTTCACAAATTTCGGCTCTCCGGCCGCTGAACTTCGGCAAACCGAAAACGACTTGTTTCGTTTGCAGGTCTTGAAGCCTCCGATAGTTGACGTGGCCTATCCGCTTGTGCCACAGGTCGATGTCTGACTCGACCTTCTGTCGTTTCGTGAACAGAGCGGTGCCAAAGTCGTTGGTGTTGAGGATAAACATCCTCCCGTCTCTGCGTCCTTGCGCAATGACTTCGCCCTCATCCTCAATGAAGCACCCAAGGTGCGTAAACCGCACCTGCATCCCCTGGTCGACAATCTGACCGACGGACACCAGGTTCTTCGTGATTGTCGAAACGTGTAATACGTTCATCAGCTTCCCTTTCTGTCTGATGTGGCTTAGAGGGACGTCTCCGACGTGCACGATTGGGTGAGGAGTGTCGTCTCCGGTTTCGACTACTCCTGGTTGATCCGGTTTCTCCAGAAAGGAGAACCACTCTTTGTGGCTCGTCATGTCATTCGACGCGCCAGAATCAACTTACCACACTTCCTCCGTTTTGGAAGTGGTCTTCTTCATTGAGTTTGCCTTGTGATTCATTACCAAGGTTGGCCCCTTACCGGCCTTTCCGATTCCGGATCCTCCTGATCCGTTTGCGTAGTGCGAGTTTTGCCGGCCATCCTTACCGGTCTTGCCGGATCCGGATTTGTCCGAATCGGCACGCTTCCTCCAGCACTCGCTTTCCCTGTGGCCTTTTTTGCCACAGTACTAGCATTCCGTAGCGGATTTGTCTTGCCGGCCTCCGGCACCGCCTTGACTCCCCCTGCTTGTGGAAGTCCCGGAACTGCTGTCGGCACACTCATATTGCCTCCGTTCCTGCTCTTGCCGGCCGCCTCCATTGCGTGCCGACCCACCTCTTCCACCACGCCTACGGAGCCGATCCGTTCCCGTGTACAACATTCGGCTGTCCGGGGATGCACTGGTAGATGCACCGGCGTGGTTCTCCTGTACAAGGAGCATCGACTGTAAGTCGAAGAATGAGGGGGTATTCTCCCTTGTACACATCGCAGTCCGGAATGCTCCGAACTTGGACGCCAGGCCTCCGAGACATATCTGCACCATCTCTTCTTCCTCTACGGTAACATTGATAGAGGCGAGTGAGTCACAAATCTCCTTTATCCGGCCCGTGTAGTTTGCCACGGACATGTTCTTCTGTCGAACATTGCTCAACTCCTGTCTGAGTTGCAGCTTCCGGGCAGTGGTGCTTGCAACGAAAACCTTTTTCAGGTTCCCCCAAGCATCCTTCGGTGTCTTGGCGTCACGGATGTGGCTGAGCGGTTGATCGCCGACACTGGACGCGAAGCAGTACATCACCCTGCTTGCCGCCTGTTCCCATACCGGGAAGTCCTTGTGTGCCGAGTCGGGCGCTGCATCATTCGCTCCTTCGACATAACTCCAGTACCCGTGTCCAAGCAGGTACTGGTGCATCTTGTAAGACCAGGATGCATAGTTGCTCCTGTCGAGCTTCTCCACCGGGAGCGACGTAGCCATGCCTCTATCCATGTTTTCTACTGTGTCTGTTTTCGACCTGTTAGGGTTTTCTTCACAAGAGTAAATGTCTGCAGCAGAGGTTCTCAACCCTCGCGCTCTGATACCATGTAAACGTAAGTGTTTGCGGAAGCGTAAAACAGAGAACAACAGAGAGAGAGAGAGAGAGAGAGAGAGAGAGAGAGAGAGAGAGAGAGAGAGAGAGAGAGAGAGCAGAACTCAATTTCAAAATTATATTAAAACTCTGTACACGCACTATGCTAAGTAGCACTATTTATACAAGTCCTCTTGGGACTGACAGAAGTACCATGTACTTCAATGTTCACACGAGCATCTGGCACTTACTACGAGACTATAGCTACCTAGTAGTCTATCCTATACTAGGCTTCCGATTGGACTTCCGGTTACGGATTGCACCCGGCCTCCACTGCTTGCCGGTTCGGTTGCTCACCGTAATACCGATCCGTTTCGCTCGATCCGTCTCGCTTACCGGCTCCGGCTTATTCAGCCGATCCGGCTCCGGTTGAGCTTGCCGCTCAACAGAAGAACCGATTGATTATCGACGGGGCAAGGGCGATGCTGAGGAGAAGAGCATGCCCAAATCTTACTGGGCTGAGATGGTCCGAACGGCCACTGATATCCAAAACCGGATCGGTGACAAAGTGTCCGCGCATGAGCTGTATTTCGGGCGCAAGTCGAATTTGAGACACCTTCGAATATTCGGTAGCATTGCATATGTGCATGTGCCGGATGAGAAACGGAGGAAGTTGGATGCAAAGTCGGAGAAATGCATCCTGATCGGTTACTCGCATGAGCAAAAGGGGTATAAGTGTTATAGCCCCCAGACGAAGCAAGTCTAAGTAAGCCGGGATGTTGAGTTTGATGAGACGGGTGTTGGAGACAATGTCGTCTTTGCGGAAGATCAAGGAGCATTCGATTCCTTTCTGTATACCTACGTATGACAGTTTCTAGGTCTTTGCACAGAGAGAGAGAGAGAGAGAGAGAGAGAGAGAGACACAAAAGACTTCTTATTCATAAAGCAAATAATACAACAACCAACCTCACAAAGAGGTTACAAGGTCACTATATATAGTGACCGACTTAGGGCAATTACCCTTTATGCTAATTACATAAATGGCCGAAACGGGATAGTGTGAATACGTCCATTATACACATGTATTCGACACTCCCCCGTAATGGGCGTATACATGGGTTATCTAAGATTACAGGTATAGACTTAGGTTCTCGGACATATCAGCTTTGTTCGAGTCGGCAGGGTCCGAAGGCAGAAGACCGAACTGGTCGGGTCGGAACAGTTGAAGCCGATCATTAAGGAACTGATGTCGGTTGTCGGGAACCATCCTGCTCTGTGTCCGGCTCTAACCGGACTGGTTTGTCGTTACGCCCATCTGATGCCGAAGAGACCGAAAACGGTCTGCCGAAAGACACTTGGTCATTCCATCTGCGACATTGTCGGTTGTGGATATTTTCTCTAGACCGATTTTCCCTGAAATGACGCAGTCCCGAACGAAGTGATATCGAACGTCGATATGTTTGGAGGCGTTGTGGTGAACCGGATTTTTCGACAAGGCAACAGCACCTTGACTGTCGCTGTAGACAACTGGAGCCGAGTCATGGTCGACTTGTCGAAACGTGTGCGCCAGCCGACCGAGCCACAAAGCTTCTTTTGCTGCGTCGGACGCAGCTACATATTCTGCTTCGGTCGTTGAGGTCGCTGTGCACTCCTGAAGTTTCGACTTCCACGAGATTGCTCCATTGCCGAATTTGAAGCAGTATCCGGTTGTTGATTTCCGACTGTCTATACAGCCGGCGAAGTCCGAGTCGGTGTAACCGACTACGCCTGAGGTTCGGTTCGGACCGAAAAGGATGCCGTGGTCTTTTGTGCCAGCCAGATATCTGAACACATGCTTGACTGCGTTCCAATGCGATCGGCCAGGATTGTGCATAAATCTGCTAACGACTCCTACGGCGTGAGAGATATCAGGCCGTGTCGCGACCATCAGGTACATAAGGGAGCCGACTGCCGGTGCATACGGTACCGACTTCATATCTTCCCCCTCCGGACCGGATGTCGGGCAGTCTCGCTGAGAGAGCCGAAGATTCATGGGGAGCGGGGTTGAAGCAGATTTGGCTGATTGCATGTTGAAGCGTTCCAAGACACGTCCGATATAGTCGGTCTGAGACAAAAAAAGATGTCGTTTATCGCGATGCCGACTAATCTTCATGCCAAGGATGTGTCGTGCCGGACCGAGGTCCTTCATGGCAAACTTCAACCGCAGTTGCCGAATGAAATCAGCAAGTTCGCCCGCGTGGCATCCAGAAATTAGCATGTCGTCCACGTAAATGATGAGGAAGATGGGTGAGCCATCTTGAGCTGTGTTGGTGAAGAGACAATGGTCCTCATCGCTTTTGGAGAAGCCGATCGATTGGATGAAGTCGTCGAACTTCTTGTACCATTGTCGCGGTGCCTGTTTGAGGCCGTATAGACTCTTCCTGAGTCGGCAGACTAGATGTTCTTGGCCGGTGGCCACGAAGCCTTTGGGCTGCTCCATATAAATTTCCTCCTCGAGATCACCATGGAGGAAGGCTGTTTTGACATCTAGCTGAATCAGCTCCAAGTTGTCGGCTGCCACTACGCCGAGTAGGAAACGAAGGGTTGTCATTTTCACCACTGGTGAGAAAATCTCGTCGAAGTCGACGCCATATTCTTGTCGGAAGCCCTTCGCAACTAATCTGGCCTTGTACTTTGGGGTGGTCGAATCAGACGTCTCTTTAAGTCGATAAACCCACTTGCAAGGGAGAGCACGTCGATTCTTAGGTAATTCGACCAGATCCCAAGTCTTGTTTGCCCGAATGGAGTGCATTTCCGACTCCATCGCCAGATGCCAGGTGGCGGAATCGACAGATGTCGATGCTTCTTCGTAAGACGTCGGTTCGCCGGCGTCGGTGAAGAAAATTCCAGGAGAATACCTCTCCGGAGGTTGCGACAGTCTCTCGGATCGTCGAGGTATGATTGGACTGGTCGCATCGGGTATCGAGGTCGGATGGTCCGAAAGTGAATCATTCGGCTGTACCGAGTCGGAGTCGTCCAAGTCGGTAGTGGAAGGTTCAGCTACCCGTGAAGCTGACCGTGTGTTAAGAGCGGGGCCTTCTTGAAGGGTCGGCACATCGGAAAATGTTACCCTTCGGACTTCGATCGTTTTTTCGACTGATGGATTCATAGCCGACTCGTTGAACACAACGTCCGAACTTCGAACGATTTGTCTGCGTTCGGGGTCCCAGAGTCGGTATCCCATTTCGCCGTCTGATCCATATCCAAGGAAAATGCATTTCCTGGACCGAGGTGCAAGTTTTCGGCGATCATCTTTCGGAATAAGGGCGTACGCCTCGCATCCGAAGATCCTCAGCTTGTCGTAATTCGGCTTACTGCCGATCCATAGTTCCTGAGGAATTTGAAGTCCTAGAGGTCTACTTGGCGACATATTGATTATGTGTACTGCCGTGAGTAGAGCCTCTGCCCAGAAGCCATCCGACAGTCCGGAGTGTTGGAGCATGGAAACTATCCGTTCTTGGATTGTCCGATTCATGCGTTCGGCAATCCCGTTTTGCTCCGGACTGTGTGGTGCCGTAAATTCACGTCGGATGCCGCGTTGTCGGCAGAATTTGACGAATTCTTCGGATTTGAACTCTCCCCCATTGTCTGTCCGAAAGCATTTCAGCTTTCGGTCGGTTTGATTTTCTATCATAGCGAGCCAATCGGTGAAGATCGAGAAGACCCGATCTTTGGTGCGAATTGGATAAGCCCACACCTTTCGAGTCGAATCGTCAATAAAAGTGACGAAGTAAGAGGCACCGCCAAGAGACTGATGCGGCATTGGGCCACAGACGTCCGAGTGGACCAAATCGAGAGGTCTCGTTTCTCTTGGTGCTGATGTCGGGTGTGATGCGGCTGCTTGTTTGCCATACTGGCAATGCTCGCAGAATTGATGGTCGGAGAAGGAGAGTTTGGGGATGTATCCGGCTCTAGATAGATGCGTGATGCCGGCCTTGCTGAGGTGTCCTAATCTTCTGTGCCATAGTGATGACACAGGAATATCCACCAAAAACAGGTTACCCTCTCTGAGTGTAACATGTAACGGATACAGTGAGTGTATCTTGGGTCCTCTAGCAAGCAGGAGGTTCCCCCTATGGAGTGTCCACCCTCCCGAAGAAAAACCGGCACGAATGCCGTCTTCATCTAGCTGTCCGACTGAGATTAATGGCCTTGAGAGCTCGGGTACATGTCGGACATTGTGGAGTACAAGTGTAGAGCCACCTGCAAGGTTGAGCTCTACTGTGCCGATTCCGATGATGTCACAGTGTTGCGAGTTGCCGACTCGAACTGAGTCGGAGTGACGGATCGTATATTGCCGAAATTGGGATCGATGAGGAGTCACGTGAAATGACGCGCCCGAATCTAAGAGCCATGTGCTCGATTCTTCAGTCGTGAGTAGAACTTCTGATCCGACTGGATTTTCGATTGATAGTATATTCGGGTCGTCCGGTAGTACGTCAGCTGAGAAGCTGACGTAATTGATCTCCTCATGCCGGCCACTCTTCTTGTTGTTTTTGTTCTTGAGTGCGCGGTAGTCGGCTTTGATGTGTCCGGGTTTCTTGCAATAGTTGCAGATTCGGTTATCCCGTGACTGGCTCCGTCTTCGCTGATTGTTCGGCGGTCGTGAGGAATCTCTTCCTCGTATGTTCGATCGGTCTGTCGAACCTTGTACTACATAAGCGTCGTCTGCTGAGTCTTTGGCGAAAGACTTTCTCCGAGCTGCTTCGGTCAGGATTGCGCTTGTGACTTCGGAGTATTTAACAGCCGTGGTTGACGCGTTGCACACGGTTGTGACGAAAGTTTCCCATGATGAGGGAAGGCTGCTCATGAGTATCATTGCTCTGAGTTCATCCTCGATTGCCGTCCCCTGTGACGAGATTTGGGAGCTTATGCTTTCGTACTCATTGAGGTGTGCTTGGACCGAATCGGATTCTTTCATCCGCAAGTTGTAGAGGCGCCGGATCAGAAACATCTTCGTTGCGGCGACCTTCTTTTCGTAAGTGTCCGACAGTGTTTTCCACAGTTCGAATACTGTCGTACACGATTGCACCGTAAAATATACCGATTCCGATAGGTGCATCCGAATCGTGGCGCGGACAATTCTGTCCAGCTTCTGCCACTCGATTGGTTTGTATCCTTCTGGAGGTTCTTCATTTTCGATGGGATCGATTTGCCCCTTGACTATGAGATAGTCCTGCATTTGCTCCTTCCAGAAGTTAAAGTTCGATCCATCGAACTTTCGTAGACTCATTTCTGACGAGCCGGATGTTGATGCCATCAAATTCGGTTTCGGTTGACGAAGCTCGGTTCGGAGTCGACTACGAACCTTGTTGGAGTGCAGCCGGTTGGCTCACCCGATATCGTTCTAGTCGGATTTGAACCCGAGTAGGTTCGGCTTCGGAGCTTGCTCGAATTGACTTCGGTAGCTTGAGGGACAGAACCGACTGGTCTTCCCGAATGTTACCGAGTCGGAGTGAGTCCGGTTCGCTTCGGATATATCTGCCGAATACCGATTATTAAAACCGATTATCTGAACCGATTCTGCTTCGGGTGGCTGCAGCGACGAGAGAGATGGATCCAACTGATCCTCTCGAATGTCGATCAGCCGGATGAAGCACGAATTGGGGTTGTTGTCTTGAGACCGATCTGCACCGAGTGGTTACAACGAGCGGCGATTGATGACCTCTTCGGATGCCGTTTAACCGAATGGAGCACGATCGTGTCAATGTTGCACAAGGGGATTTCACCTCGAGCGGTTACGATCACGAAGGACAGAGTACAACCTGATGGCTTACTCCAAGCAAGATGATCTAACACGATAAGATGCAAACCTGGTTTTTCTTCTTCTTCTCTCTTCTTCGAATGACGCGAATACTGTGCAGGCCGTGATGAAGTGAAGAACCGAATGCTGTGCAGGCGGTGATGACGGCCGACAGCGGATTGAGGGACCGATTACTGTGCAGGCTCTGATACCAGATGTTGGAGACAATGTCATCTTTGCGGAAGATCAAGGAGCATTCGATTCCTTTCTGTATACCTGCGTATGACAGTTTCTAGGTCTTTGCACAGAGAGAGAGAGAGAGAGAGAGAGAGAGAGAGAGAGACACAAAAGACTTCTTATTCATAAAGCAAATAATACAACAACCAACCTCACAAAGAGGTTACAAGGTCACTATATATAGTGACCGACTTAGGGCAATTACCCTTTATGCTAATTACATAAATGGCCGAAACGGGATAGTGTGAATACGTCCATTATACACATGTATTCGACAACGGGATCATGGTATGCCTTACCAGCTCCGACTTCTGACCTAGACCCGATACTGGAGGATGAGGCTAGTGAGCTTGAACCGGTCTAGTTAGAAGACGAAGGGTTCGAGACTCTAGATGAGAGTCCTGAATCGTTTTGGTTGAGCGGGCCAAACGAGCGACTGGGTCTGACAGACCAGTCGGATGGTGAATCGGCGAGTAGGGGAGACTCTGTCGTGCTCTGCCCATGCAAGCAACTGAGGAGACGGTTCACGCGCAAGGAAAAGGGGAAGAGGAAGATGTCGGAGCACGAGACTGGCAATGGCGAGTCGAATTGGAGCGGATCCGACTCCGAAAAAGAAGAAGGTGGATCTTCAGCAACGAAGACCGAATTGGCCAAGAAGGGCCTCAAACTAGGTAACGATAAGTTACACAAGTCTTCCCGCCAGAAGAACCCCGTGAAGCGGTATGGGTCAAATGAGTACATGGCGCATCATTATGCGTACATGACCAAGGTGGCGGAAGTGTGTGAGCCGGAGAGTTACGTAGAAGTGGCAAAGGACGCAAATTGGCATGCCGCTATGGAGGAAGAAATGCGGGCACTAGATGCCAACGACACATGGGACCTTGTTGAGCCTCCCCGACACTGTAAACCGACCAGTTGCAAATGGGTGTACAAGGTAAAGTACAATGCCGATGGTTCGGTTAACCGGTACAAGGTCCGGTTAGTGGTGAAGGGATCAACTACGACGAGACCTTCGCTCCGATAGCGAAGATGACAACGGTTCGTGTGGTGTTGGCGGTTGTTGCGGCAAGGGGGTGGCATCTTCACCAAATGGACGTGAAGAATGCATTTCTTCAAGGCGATCTTGAAGAAGAGGTTATTATGACCCAACCCCATGATTTCTAGTAAGAGATGAACACGTTGGCGGTATGCCGGCTGAAGAAGTCCCTTTATGGCCTGAAGCAAGCCCCCTGAGCTTGGAATGCAAAGATCATGCACCGGTTGTGTAAGATGGGGTTTGCAACCTCCAAGTCCGACTCTTCGTTGTTCATCCGGCAAGGTCTGGACGGTCCGGTTTGCATATTGCTGTATGTTGATGATCTATCATCACCGGACTCGGACTCAGTGAAATCAGCCGAGTCAAGTCCCAACAGTTGGACGCATTTGAGATGAAGGACCTGGGGCACCTTCACTATTTCCTCGAGATTGAGGTGATCCAAACCCCCGACGACATATTGATCTCACAAAGACACTATGTGTTGAGTATGTTGTACAAGTTCAGCATGACGGAATGCCGACCGATCCCCACACCCCTGGACCGGAACCAGAAGCTCCGTCCCGACTCCGAACCGGCCTGCGATGAGAAGCGGTTCCGACAAATCGTCGGAAGCCTTATATATTTGACAATCACCCGACCCGACATCAGTTATCTAGTCGGCGTGATCAGCCAATATATGCAAAAGCCGACCGTGGAGCACCTTCTGTGCGCGCATCGAATTTTGCGATATGTCAGCGGCACGAAGGACCGGGGACTGTTATACCAGCATGGTATAACCGAAGAGCTAGTCGGCTACACCGATGCTGACTGGGCCAACGATGCATCAGATCGCCGATCCACCTCTGGCTATATGTTTTCCCTTGGTAGCATGGATGTTGCGTGGAGCAGCAAAAAGCAGCCAACAGTGGCCCTTTTGAGCACTAAGGCTGAATACCAGGGCGCTATCGTTGCCACCTGTGAAGCCATTTGGCTTCGGCGACTGTTGCAAGACCTGCAGATCGAGGTGTTGACCCCAATCCTGATCTACTGCGACAACATAAGCAACATGCAACTCGCCAAGAACCTTGTATTCCATGCTTGCACAAAGCACATAGAAGTGCACTACCACTTCGTGCGTGAGCGTGTCCTGAGCGGTGAAGTCGAACTTCGGTATGTTCATACGGATCGGCAAGTTGCCCACATCTTCACCAAACCGCTCGGATCGGACAAGTTGCAGCACTTCACCGAAATGCTTGGTGGTCAGCATCTCGACGTTCCACACTTGAGGGGGAGAACGGGCAAAGACATCGGAACGGGCAAAAGCAAAGAAACTGCTGATTGCGTCGGTGAGGGAAGAACTGACAAAGGGAGATACAAGAAGAAGAAAGGAGCTGAGTCCAAAGGAAGTTGACACATCCAAACAAGTCGGAACAAGCGGCAGCGGCGACAGAGTCAAGAAGGACAGAGCCGACCGGAAGAAGAAGGTGAAGGGCCTGGAACCGGAAGACGAATTGGAAGCGACCGATTCGGACAAGAGCTGGAACGAATCGGAGACAGTTGATTCGGTTCAACAGAAGGATTCGGAAGAACCGGATCAATTCAAGGCCAAGAGGACGAGAAGGTAGCGAAAGTCGACGCCAACACAAAGGAATCGGCGAATCGGCAAGCGCCGAAGTCAAAGCAGCGAGGGAGCTGAATTGGGCCTGTTGAGCAGACAAGGCGACCGAGGAGGTCGAGGTGCGCAAAATCAGAAGGGTCACGGCAAACAGGACCGGACTAGACGAGGAGCACGAGCAAGGCGGAGCGACGCTAGAAGGAGCCGGGTGGAAGGACCGGTTGCCATGGAGACTGACACTACAATCCGACCTCAAGTTGAGCTTGAGGGGGAGTGTTGAGCGGGAAGCTCAACAGTATCCAGATCGGCTGGATAAGCCTGAGCTAGATCGGCATCCGGAAGGATAAGCCGGATCGGTGAGCCGGTTAGCCGGATCAAGCAGTAACCGGAAGCCTAGTAGCAGCCTAGACTACTAGGTAGTTAATGTCTCGTAGTTAGTGCCAGACGCTCGTGTGAGCATTGAAGTACATTGTACTTCTGTCAGTCCTCTTAGGACTTGTATAAATAGTGTTGTTGAGCACGTTGTATATACAAAGAATTTTACAGAGTTGTTGATAATAGACTTAAGTTGTTCTGCTCTTTCTCTGTCTCTCCCGCGTATTGTGTATATTCAAGCTCTCCATTAAACTTGTGTTTCTGTTTTCGGTTTTCTATTGCTTCCGCACGTTATTCTTTTTTTAACAAGGCCTTGCTAGGCAAATTGATGGTCAAGAGCTTGCAACCACCTGAGGCACCTTGGAAAAATCTTTGGAGACACAGATGGAAGATGTGGTTGCCGAGACAAGGTGGAAGTTGGTCAAGCAACCCTTTGGGGTTTTGTGCCAGAAATGTGATCCAAATACTGGGGATGTATGTAGAGTATATGTATTGCTGGAATGATGAAGGCGTCGCAAAGAATTAGAAAGGGAATCATTTGTAGGTGGAGAAATGATGCATATGCCCAGATGTACATGCCAATTGTGTGGAACCCACTGATCGTAGATGTGGATGTTTGATGATAGGACAAAAAGCAAGGTTTGTATTTTGGCTTTGCAAGGAATGTGGTTCGATATACCACTCGAACATGGAGCTGTAGGTGGAATATGCGTGGAAACGTTGTCGAGGAAATCCTCGTGTATTCGCGAAATGAAGTGGAACCATCGAGGTCTTGGACCGGAAGGATTTGAAGTTTGTACTAGCTTTAGCAAGAAAGTATTTAAGATAGAGAAAGAGAAAAAGATTGAGAGACGGAGATTCCAATTTTGAGACAGATTGAGAGCAAGATTTTGAACCCTTGACTTCAAATTTTGAGGGACAAGATATATCACCAAAAAGATAACTACATTTTATTATTATTATTTTCTTGATTCAGTACATAGCTTGTTTGATCAACTGATTTATTGATTCCTTCCTCTTTTCTTTTTCCTCCACTCTTTTATAGATGCCCCCATGCATATGATGCATGTGAGGGTGCAAGACATGCATACAATGCATGTAATGCATGAAATTCATGCGATGCATGTTTGCCATTTGGCACTCATGCATTACATGTGATGCATGATAACCATGTAACTCATGCAAGCTCTCATGTATGAGAATTTACATATGAGAAAGTATAATGATGAAAATACAACTTTTAAAGAAATGACTTGGCTTTGTGATAAGTCAATTGTGTTATGTAAGATTGTCCCTCCTTGTGGGGGAGTCAGCTGAAAAGCCGAAACAAGAGTCAACTAGCCGAAATCGGTCAGAAAGCCCAAAATTTGATTGGCCAAAATTGATCGAAAAGAAAAAACAAGCTTCAATCCAACGGTAGTCGACCCTATAGAAGTTCAAACAAACATACACATATATATACATAGTCGTATATATATTTGCAATAAGTTCGTATATATATATATAGAGAGAGAGAGTCCTATTAGCTGCATATGTATGTGGGATAACTCTCTGAGAAGAAACATTGAGCGAAGCATGAAAGTGAACCCTTCTCGGTTTTCTCCTTTTTACGTGATTTTCTCATCGTTGCCGAAAATCTTCACGACATCCACCCCCACCAAACCGCACGTCCTCTGGTACATGCCAAGAAGAGAGAGTGTGAGATTTCGGCGACGGTGATTAGTATGATTCCTCCATTTCGAGCATGTCTATTTCTTTCACTCGAACCATTGTCACAACCCAATCCACTCTATCATTCGCTCATTCTTTGTTTTACCATGACCAGTTGTCATGGCCCCTTGTTCTCCTCCGAGCATAACCGTTTAGGCTTTATGCATGTTCCACCTTTGTGCCAATCGTCTCCTTGCTCAAGGCACTTTGACCCGTCACGCATTTTTGTTTTGTGTCTTTCTCCCCAAGCCTTTATTTGACCATGCTCTCCATGTAGTACCTTCAAGTGCATGCCCACTCTGAGATCCTTACACTACCATGCTCTATGCTTCTCACTTTTTCTACTTTTGTGGTAACTTCTTAAGTTAGAGTTGTCCATCGCTTCCATGATCTTAATGATAGTGTCCTCCTTCAAGTTGAATGTTAGATTAATATCTTGGGGAACACCATTCAAAACTTCTTGGGCCACTTGACCCTCGTCATTTCTTGTTGTGCTTTGCTTGGCCTCTTTGACACATGCATAACCCTTGCTTTCTCGCTGCCACCGTCCTTCTCTTGGGTCTTATATCGGTTAATGCCCAAGTCTCTAGAACAAGTGTGGAGGGATCCATATGTTTTCATCGTCCGCCTTTTTCGTGCTACCCTTAGCCATTTCCATCTTAACGTTGTTCGCATCGGCTTCGACCTTTGCTTCCTCGGTGCCACATTCCGTCTCTTGGGTCTTACATCGGTTAATGCCCAAGTCTCTAGAATTTGTGTGGGGAAAGTTTCATCATGGCCATTCACCATCCTCACCTTGACATCATTCTCCATGGCTATCTCTTCAAACTCATGGGCCTCGTACCCATTGACCCTCTTGATTGAGAAAGCCTTAATTATGCTTCTTTCTTCGTCGCATGTGACGGGAACTACAACGATCCTTATGCACAACGCTCGGCCACAACCGAGATTCTTTTCATACACAGAAACTAGGAAACAAAAAACACGCGACACAAAGAGGAGAAGAGTACACAGGGTGTTTACGTGGAAAAACCCAAACTAGGGAAAAAACCACGGCAACCCACAGGCTGCAAACTATCACTATACTAGAATGTACAAAAAACAGTGAGTTCACGGAGGCAACGACCTCGTGCTTACGTTCTTCGCCACAGGCGGCGGTTACAACAGAGGCAGCGACCTCTATCTCTCTCTCTCTCTCTCTCTCTCTCTCTCTCTCTCTCTCTCTCTCTCTCTCTCTCTCTCTCTCTGTACGCTGTTACGCGCTCTGATCTCACACAGACAAGAAATAACAATAACAACTGCTAAAAGTTTGCCCTAAGTCATATTTATACTAATATGACTTTTCGCCTATTTACAAATATAGCCTCAATGGACTCTCAGAAACATATTTACCAATATGTCTCCTCATCCGGTTCATATCGGGTCTGCACCATCCGGCTCTCCGTAGCCGGGTACTCCTCATCCGGTTCATACCGGGTCTGCACCATCCGGCTGCCAGGAATAATACTAAATAGAGATAGGATTAGTACTAAACAGAGAGAGAATTAGTACTAGAGAAGGGAAGTACTATTAGAACTAAGGGGACGGGACTGCGTAAGACTCCCGAGAGAGGAAGAGAACAGAGGAGAGAGAGAGAGAGAGAGAGAGAGAGAGATAGCGAGGACGAGAGATGATGATAACAGATTATATATTATAAGAAGAGTAAGTACAAAAGGGCTATGAGACTAAAGACTGGCGTTGAACCAATTTGGTTCAACATAATGCCTAGTGCCCTCTTTTATAGTGTTCTTAGGAGTAATCCTAAAGCTTCTAGAATGTTCCAGAGAAATCTGGAATATACATTGATTTCCTATAACAAAATGTAAATGAAAATAATATCCTACGTATTACAATAGATGATATAATGGTCAAGAGCTCGACCCATATAACCTAAGGTCATGGGTTCGAGTCTTGCCATATCATGACACTATCCCCCCTTTAAAACGACGAGTGTCACGAGTCGTTTTGGATGGAGGACCCGGTTTGTGTGGATATTGCCGATGGAAGTCTTCAAGAAGCGCACGAGCATTGGTCACATTCTCGATCGGTTCCCAAGTACGTTCGCTGGGACTATAGCCTAGCCAATCGACTAGATAGTAGAGTTTGTTGCGAACAATCTTGGAATCAAGGATGGCGACAACCTCGTACTCCGGTCCATCTTCAAGCTCGATCGGGGGTGGAGGTTGTATAATACGCCCTGGGATGGTGCTCTCGTGATAGGGTTCAAGGAGAGAACTATGAAACACTGGATGTATCCGAAGTTGAGGAGGTAGATCGAGACGAAAAGCGACATCATTAATTTTCCCAATAATACGGAAAGGACCTAATCGCCGATAATCCAACTTCTCACATGGGCGAGTAGTCTTGATGTGTCATCGTAGCAGCCACACCCGATCTCCAATGTTAAAACTAGATGGAAGTCGATGACGATCCGCGTAGACCTTGTGTGTTTGTTGAGCTTGCTGGAGATGAGTACATAAATCTGCTTGTATCTTGCGTAACTGCTCCAAACGATCCTCCGCGCAAGGATTTATGGACACCTCTGGGGTTTCAAGTACACTCCACCGAGGGTGACATCCCGTATAAGCATAAAATGGCGAAACTTTAGTCAATGCGTGGATAGAGTTATTATAGGCAAATTCGGCGAAGTGGAGAATATCTACCCAGTTATCCTGATGATAGTTGAGAAAGCACCGCAAATACTGCTCCAGCGTTTGATTTGTTCGTTCGGCTTGGCCGTCGGTTTGTGGGTGGTAGCCGGACGAGAGGTTATAAGTGACCTTGAGCATTTTAAAAAGGTGCTTCCAGAATTTTGACACGAACTGGGGTCCACAATCGCTGACGATACTATCGGGGAGTTCATGATGCCGACATACTTCACGCATGACAATTTCGGCGGTGTCTTCACTTGATATTTCCTTAGTACATGGCAAGAAATGAGCCATCTTCGTATATCGATCTACCACTGTTAGAATCGCATTCAACCCCTTAGAGACTGGAAGATCTGTGATGAAGTCGAGAGCAATGGATTGCCATGGCTTGCTTGGAATTGGTAATGGTTCTAATAAACCATAGGGATGATGCCTCGGCATTTTCGCTCTGCAGCATGTATCACAAGTCCGAACAAACTCTTTGACAAATTGTCGCATACGGGGCCACCAGAATGATCGTTGTACTAAATCTAATGTTTTAGTACTACCAAAATGCCCAGCTGTATATATGTCATGACAGTTTTGTACTACTCGAAGGCGGCAAGAACCATTAGGAACATACAAAAGTTCTTTAAAGAAGAGTAATCCATCATGGTATTTGAATTGCCGATAGTCCGTACCTGGTGGTTGTGACTGTGAACACGACACTTGAGAGGGATCAATCTGTGCTAGTATAGCTTGGGCGAAAGCATCTGTCTTCAGGTCCGCACGTATGATATTGATAACGTGGGAATCCATGGGCATGCCAAAAACTTGTGTTGCTTGCAGTCGTGCCGGTCCCAAGATTACTTGCTTTTGGTTATCAAAAGCCGACTCGCCGGGACGCGGTGTTAGATACGAACGCCGTGATAATGCATCCGCCTTCCCTTGGTGCTTCCCCGGACGATATGTAATTTTGAAGTCGAAACGCCTGAGGAAGTGGGCCCACCAAGCTTGACGTCGATTTAACACTCGAGCATCCTGAAAGTAGGCAAGGTTTTTATGATCACTGAATACAGTGACTTGATGAGAGGACCCCTCTAAAAAATGCCTCCATTGCATAAACGAGTCCGCTATTGCCAATAGCTCCTTATCATGAATTTTGTAATTGATTTCGGCGGCGTCAAACTTGCGTGAGTGAAAAGCCATAGGATGTAGCTTCTCATCATGACCCCGTTGTGACAGAATGCTCCCCAATGCAAAATCCGATGCGTCAGCTTCAATAATGAATGGTAGTTCCGGATCGACATGAGCTAGAATTGGAGCCGATGTAAATGCCTTTTTAAGACTCTCGAAAGCCATATCTGCTTCTTCAGACCAAACGAACGATTGTCCCTTCCTGGTAAGCTGTGTGAGAGGTAGAATGAGCTTTGAGTAATCTTGTATAAACTTCTGGTAAAAATTGGCAAACCCTAAAAAGCATTGCACATCCCGCACCGAGCGCGGAGCCTGCCATTCTACCACCGTCTTGACCTTAGCTGGGTCCATGGAGATGCCTTATGAGGAAATGACGTAGCCGAGAAATTCCATCTGGTTGCACCCAAAACTACATTTTTCTAGCTTTGCGTAAAGACCATGTTCTCGAAGTCGTTTTAGTACTAACAGTACATGAGAATCATGCTCTTCTTCGGTCTTTGAATAAACCAGTAGATCATCCAAGTAGATGATCAGACACACATCCAAGAGATCTCGGAATATATCATTTTCCATGTGTTGGAAGACGGCTGGCGCATTAGTGAGGCCAAACGGCATGACCGTATACTCGAAGTGCCCATATCTAGTGCGGAATGCGGTCTTCCATTCATCTCCTGGTCGGATCCGTACGAGGTTATAGGCCCCTCGTAAGTCGATCTTTGTGAAGAACCTGGCACCATTGATCCGTTCTAAAAGACTTGAGATAAGGGGAAGTGCATACCTATTGCGGATTGTAACTTTATTCAAGCCACGGTAGTCTACCACCAGACGAAGTGAGCCATCCTTTTTCTTGAAGAAGAAAATGGGTGCGCCGGCTAGAGATTTCGAATGTCGAATGAATCCATTCTCCAAGTTCTCCTCTATATAGGCTCGAAGGACTTCTAGCTCGGTTGGTGACAAATTGTAGATCGGTCCCCATGGTGGCTCTTTCCCCGGTTGTAAATCGATGGGGCAATCATATGGTCGATGGTGAGGAAGTGTATTGGCTCGTACTTTATCGAATACATCGGCATAATGATGATACTTCTTTGGAAGCTGAACGGTGGACTCCTCTTTAATGGTGTCGGAGGGTTTTAGTGATATTGCGAAGAGAAACATTTCTTCCTTGTGTCCTTCTTCCCGCAACTGATGTAGTGAAATGGTGGCAATCTTCTGAGTAGATCCTCGGGTTTGTCGACACTGGATTTCTCTTGTTCTCCAATCTATGTCTGGGTTATGTAACTCGAACCATGGTAATCCCAAAACGATGGAATGTTCTGGGATACTAATAATGTTAAATGATACTACACATGCTAAGTTATCTAGGACAATATTAACGGGTTCTGACTCTTCTATGATATTTCCGGAAGCAATGGGACGACCATCAATGACGACTACAGAGGCTGGACACAGAAGTTTTCTAAGAGATATCTGATGAACTTGGGCAAAATTCCTATCCATAAAGCAAGAATTAGCTCTGGAGTCTAGAAGTGCTAAGACGTGTACTGGAGGGGTACTTTTAGTACTAACTGTTACTTGGGCTACGAACACATTGCTAACTTGCTTAGAGGGAATGGAACCACTAATGGGCTGCACAGATCTAGGACTGTCCAACCAAACGGCTCCTATTTTGGCTGGACTTAGTCGTTTAACTCTTCCTCTAACTGACTAAGGACATCAAATTTGTTCGCTAGATCTAGGCTATTAGTACTATTAGTACTATCAGATATCCCTACTGTAATAGGCTCGGGTTTAGTACAATTAGAACTAGCAACTATTTGGTTTACCTGTCTTCTTGGCCTATGGGGACAATTGATTGCAATGTGTCCTGGTCCACCGCAGTAGAGACATAGTCGATTTGTTCGGCGTCTCTGCTTTTCTTCTTCGGATAATGGTCCTCGACAACGTGTAGTGTCAATCTCCATCGGAGTCGGAGTATTCACTAGAGGCGCATTATAGTACTCCCTGGGTAAAGGTTTGCTACCATTGAGGCGTAGGTGGGCTCTGATCTTGCCCTCGGCATCTGTAGCTGTAGTTTCGAACGTCGCTCAAAGAGGCGGTTATCACATCTTACCGCGCGACTGATTGCTTCTGTTAAGGACTTCGGCTCTTCAGGGAAAGTCAAGAGTAAATCCTTGACATCGTTGCGTAAACCATAACGAAATTGCTCCATCAGCGCTTGATCATCCCAAGGGATGTCAGCGGCTAGTAGACGGAAATCTGCAGCATATGCAGAGGTTGGACGGTCTCCTTGGCGTAATCGCCGGATTTTGTTGATTGCGGTCCTTATGCTGCCAGTATCCCCAAAGCATGCTTTAAACTCACCTATAAACTCTTCAAATTTGTTGAGTAATGGAGACTCTTTTTCCAACAGTGGAGCGAACCATGCCAACGCTGAGCCACTTAACAGCGTCCCTACTAAACCCACTCGTGATGCATCGGTAGGATATCGGGAAGGATGCATTTGAATAACTAATCATACCTGATTAAGGAACCCTCTAAACTGCGATCGTGTTCCATCGAACTTCGTGGGAAGGCCAATCTTGGGTTCCTTGTGAATCCCTTGTGTTCCGGGGCCTTGTTGTTGCATCGCTACGATGGTTGCTTCGAGTTGTTGCACGCGTAATGCAAGTTCCCCATGTTGTTGTTGCGTTTGCTGCTTTTCTAAGGAGATTTGTTGAAGATCCCCCAACAACCGTTGATTTTCTTGTTCCAAAGCAAGGAACTTCTCTTTTAGGCATTGAAACTCTGAGAAAACAGATTGATATTCCTGAGCGCTAACTGTGGCCATGGGATGAAAAGAAAAGAGAAATAAGAGATTAGTATGAAGGGAGAGAGACAGAAGGAAAAATTGGTTCAAACTGTCAGGAATAGTACTAAACAGAGAGAGAATTAGTACTAGAAAAGGGAAGTACTATTAGAACTAAGGGGACGGGACTGCGTAAGACTCCCGAGAGAGGAAGAGAACAGAGGAGAGAGAGAGAGAGAGAGAGAGAGAGAGAGAGAGAGAGAGAGAGAGAGAGAGATAGCGAGGACGAGAGATGATGATAACAGATTATATATTATAAGAAGAGTAAGTACAAAAGGGCTATGAGGCTAAAGACTGGCGTTGAACCAATTTGGTTCAACATAATGCCTAGTGCCCTCTTTTATAGTGTTCTTAGGAGTAATCCTGAAGCTTCTAGAATGTTCCAGAGAAATCTGGAATATACATTGATTTCCTATAACAAAATGTAAATGAAAATAATATCCTACGTATTACAATAGATGATATAATGGTCAAGAGCTCGACCCATATAACCTAAGGTCATGGGTTCGAGTCTTGCCATATCATGACACCGGCTCTCCGTAGCCGGGTACTCCTCATCCGATTTCGACACTGTTCTTCTCCCTTCCCATCCGGAGGGACCTGTCTCCCAACAGCATGTATCAGCTTCGACCCTTGCTTTCTCGCCACCACTGTCCTTCTCTTGGGTCTTCTGTTGGTTCTCGGACACAACTGCCCAAGTCTCTAGATCAAGTGTAGAGAAAATCTCACCGAGTTCATTGTTTGACCTTGTTGTGATGTTCCACCTCCTTGACCTTGTCATTTGTGGCTTCTTCATCAATCATATTGGCTTCGCACCTATTGTCCTCCACGATACATGTCATGATCACATCCTTTAGATCCACATGGCCAATTTGCCATCGTTATCCCTTTCTATGCTTTGTTCGGCCTCTTTGTTGTGCACACGGTCTTGGTCCTTCCCCTTACTGCCACCTTCCATCTCTTGGGTCTCATGTTGGCTCTCAGCAACTGCCCAAGTCTCTGGAACATGTGTGAAGGAATCCTCGACATGACCATCCGCCATTGACTTGTCCATAGCCACCTCTGACTCAATGTCATTTCTCGTGGCTATCTCTTCAATCTCATGGGTCTCATACCCGTTGAACCTCTTGTTCAAGCAAGCTTCGATTATGCATCTCTCTTCGTCGCATGTATTAGATTCAACCATCGGTTCCTCGCCGACACCTTCTATCTCTTGGGTCTCATGTAGGTTCTTGGACACAACTGCCCAAGTCTCTAGAACAAGTGCGGAGAAAACCTAGTCGTGGGCATGGTCGTTGTCGACGCTTGTGGTCTTGTTCATGGCCACCTACTTGATGTTGATTTTAGTGGCTAGATCCTCTATCATGTCGACCTCACACTCTTTATCTCCCTTGATGCAAGCTTCGATTAAGCTTGCTCCTTAATCATCTGATATTTTGAACATGATGTGTGTTCCGAAACATTCATCCTCCCTCGAAGTGGCCTTCTTCGTCCTCGAGTCATCATCAATCTTCTTTTCATGTAGGTTGCTTTGTTTAGGTGGCTCAACTTCTTTAGATGGTCTTGTTTTTTCTACGCTTGACCTTACCAAGTCAATATCATCAAGCCATTGACGACGCCTATCGATCTTGTTGCACACTCTCTTCACTACAACCTAGTTTGCCACAAGCTCGTTCACTTGGGTATCATCTTAGAGGAGAGTCCCCAATTCTCATCTATCCTTCATATCCACAACTTTTAGGAAGTACAAAGTCTTGTCCTCCTCAAGTAGCACTTGGTATGTGGCAGGGAGATGACTAAACATCTAGTTGAATTCGTCGTACACCCTCGAGGCGCTCATCTTCTTATTCTTCTTCTCTATCCACTTCATCAAGACATGTTGAGTCATCCTTGACAAATCTTCCGTCACGAACTCCTCTAATATTGCGTTCTCGAACTCATTCCATGTTGTCTTCCCTTCTTGAAGCTTGATGACTCGCCTTTGGACGTTGTTGGCGACAACTCTCTTGAAACTTGAGATTTGACGTGCTTCAGACATGTCCCTCTGATTCATCTCCCTTTTGTATGCATCAAGGAACTTCGTAATGTTCCGTCCATCAAATTGACCCACGACCTCCACGACACGATTAACAGCCTTCTTCACGCTCGCATCGTTGTCCCCAGATCTCATCATTTGTTCGAAGATTATCATCATTCTTTCAAACTCTCCTGCTTGATGGCTTGAGGATGCCATCTCCAAGTATCGGTCGATCCTCGTCTTGATCCTTCTTACCGCTTCTTCACGTCGGGTTCACCAAGAAAGATGTCGAGGAAATCCTCGCGTATTCGCGAAATGAAGTGGAACCACCGAGGTTCTGGACCAGAAGGATTCGAAGTTTGTACTAGCTTTAGCGAGAAAGTATTTAAGATAGATAGATAGATAGATTATATTATCGTCTTCGGAGGTCAAATATGACCTATGAGACCAAAAATATTACATTTCACGTGATACATGTGAAAGTGAGTAGTGACTCTTGATGTTCAAGAACTTTACCAATGAATGTTGCAATCGAGAGTGCACATTGTGGTTGTGAGAGGAATTCATGCAAAGATTGGGCTCGATCGAAGAGATGTGGAAAGCATGGTCGAATATGATTAAAGGCAGATCATTGTAATAAAGTGTGATACTCAGACTCGTGAACTTGTTTAGGGCAAAGTGTGCATAGCCGACCACTCTCATCACTTGTACCCCATCGCCCTATTTCACATCGCAATGCATGTGAGTTAAGTCGCATGGAAGCAATGGTTCGAATGGCAGATAACGGTATGGGCTCTAACATGTATGGATGTGTACGATTTCCCCGTTCCGTAAAGAATATGGTTTTGTAGTTAGGTGCAACATGTGTAGTATAATGTGTGAAGCGTGGGCCTCGACATTTGTCCCATGTCATGATACATTAGCGTTGCAAAAATGCCTCATTTATAGAGGAATCTAATGATGCATCATGAAGCAAGTGTCTCGCATCCCATCTACCAAACAATTTTTCTATATCTTGCATCCAACCGAAACACAAAATTTTGCTTTTATGCATCTTTTGGATATTTTTTCTTGCTTCCCACGCAATTCTAGGAAGACGATGTGAGGGACTTTTTTGAACCTTAAGCATGTATTCAACAACCCTTTCCATGGCCATGATCTCAATGGGAAGTGATCCTGTCTCAAGGAGGAGGGTGTAGGGCGTTTGTTTCTTAACTTGTAGAAACTTGGTAAGAAAATGCTTTTGGACATTTTCAAACTCTTTCCACATATATTTAGGGATGCTACCGCCCCATACTTCCACCCCATAGAGAAGAACCGGTGTCACCAAAGTGTCGAAAAGATATTTCTTGAGGACCCAACACTTAATATCTCCAAGATTGCATGTGTTCTCAAATGCATAGTATGCTCGCTTGCCCGCCTCTGAGCGGCGTGTAGCACATTCATTCCATCTATCATTTGAAGGAACTTCAAGGCCAAGATATTTGAAGCTTTCCACACATTCAAGTGGCTCATTATTGTACATAATGCATAGTTTATCTCTTTTTTAGCTCTTCACAAGCATAATCTTTGTTTTAGAGCAAGATTGAGAGAGAGAGAGAGAGAAAGATTGAGAGACAGAGATTCCAATTCTGAGACAGATTGAGAGCGAGTTTTTCAACCCTTAACTTCAATTTTTGAGGGACAAGATATATCACCAAAAGGATAACTAGTTTTTTTTTTTCTTAATTCAGTATGTATAGCTTGTTTGATCAACTGATTGATTGATTCCTTCCTCTTTTCTTTTTCTATATTTGAGTGTACATTGCTAGTAAGAGTGCACACACTCCATATTCGAGCAGTATATCGACCCGCACTCCTTGCAAAGCCGAAAGGCAAACCCTAAAAGCATGCTCAAGAGAATTGCAGATGCCATTGCACGCATCAAGAAAACCTTGGAAGATGAAGATATAATTACCTCCGAAATTGTTACATGTGCATTTTCCTTGTGTCACAAATATATTTCCAAGTGAAAAATGATAAAGCTTAGCTTTGGGAATTTATTTTTTAGTTATGGTATATGAATTGAATGTTATTGGCTGTGATGTCGTATGAAATTGTCAATTGCTCACAACTTTGGTTGTAAACCATATATAAGTGGTCTGAAGAGTGAGAATAAAATCTTCATTGAAATAGTTAATCCCCACAATATTATTGGGTTTTGAGCTTCTTCTATTGGCACCATTCACTTGTCTATGCAATGTCATAAGAACATGATCATGGAAAAACAAAACATTCATGAACAATATTCAATGAATGTTTGATGTTACATTAGTAGAGAACATTATGTGTCACTCATCCTGAAATGACTACAACAAGGTTCTACCATAAGCACATGATTATCGAAGACAAAATTCTATGGATAAAAGATTCTTCAAATGTACAAGGGAAATAATATTATTTAACTATAAACATTTTCAAGCACTAATCCTAGAATGGCTCAAATGGGGGTCTTGACTCCTCACCGATAAAGACTTTAAAAGACATATGTAACATGCATATGGTCATGCATCACTTCCCTTATGGCATCAACATGCTATTGACTTTTCATTTACCATGTCAACATCCATCATTTATCAATAAAATGATCACGTTGATAAATTTCAAACATAACACGGGAGCTTGACATCCTTAAGTGAATTTCAAACTTCTATCAATTTTTGTAATTTACACATGTATTATATTACAAAAGGTTAAAAGGGCTTCAATGTATGCATAGCAATGGGCACGGTTTCAACTCGAACCAAACCAAACCGTTAAGCCATGGCTTAACGGTTTATTGGTTCAAAGATAAATAAACCGTTTGGTTTGGTTTCAAATATTATGATCCAGTTCGGTTTTGAATTTCATGGTTTAGCGGTTTAACGGCTTTTTGGTTTCGGCTTATGTGGTTGGGTTTAAAGGTTTAAAAGTTTTGAAGGTTTAAAGGTTTATCGGTTTATAGGTTTGTTTGGTTTTGATTTATGATAAACCGATTTGGTTTGGTTCTAAATTTTTCATAAACGGTTTGTTTAAATGGCTTCATAAAATTTAAACAATTTGGTTTAGTTCTTAATATAAATAAATGGTTTGGTTTGGTTTCAAGGTCAAGAAACCGAACCGAACCCATTGTTGTGTATGCACATGGATTTCTTCCCTTGTGACCTACGCATGGTAGCCTTACTTTTAGTAGACAAGCACTTTTGTTTTAAGTTGTGAATATTAGGGTTTTTTATTGCTAGTTTTGATTCCGTAATATTAGGAGCACCTCTTTTACATACAATTCTTACATTTCTAAAGGACACAAAAATGTCTTTTCAATCATGTTCAATGTACTCTTAGAAATGACAAAATAGAAGTAATTTATGGAGGTTAATCGTAAATCCTTAAGTTTGTACCGAGGTAAACATTTGAAATATTTGGTTTTAATCTCATGGTTTTGTCGGGTTCTAGTAATGCGCATCATTTCCATCAGACACAAACAATCCAAGAATATGCAATCTCACGCAAAGTTGTAGAGTGCAAACTATGAATACCTTTACCATTTGTAGAGATCTAAGAATGCCATTAAAATCATCGATTTTGGGAATGTTGGTCAGGTATATGATATATAGTTTTATTGCTCCAATTATACATGAATAAACTTTTATCCAAATTGATAAGCCATGGAGACAATGATGTTTGATATTTCTCTATAACCCTACAAACATTCGTTAGCATAAAGGTTTTCGACATAAAATTATTTTTTGCTAGCGCAAAGTTGATGGCACTTTGGTCAACAAATATTACCCCACAATGTCCGATCCCCTTAGCATTAGAATAACTCAATTTTGTTTACACAAGTGGGTTCTACTCTAAGGGCATCATCTTCTTTATGTTATTTCAGAGTATATGTAATCTAAATGTGAAGTGGTTTATCTAAGCTCATTGCATTAATGTGATACATCAATTAACCGAACAACAAATGATTAGGTTTCTTTGTTTTGAAATGAAATGATTTTTAAATGTTCAAGGTATTGCTTATTCTCCAACAATGTTTGTATCCATATGCATGTACAAGTAAATACACATATGTACATGTGTGCATACCCATATACACAATTGGTAATGGTATGCCATTGTTTGGATTGGAGCAACGGAAGTATATGTATCTACCATAAATCTGCACTTTCATTGGGGCAATGGAAGTATATTTATATGTCATAGATGCGCATTTCCATTGGGGCAATGAAAGTATATGATGTATCTATCATATATGTCATATATGTACCGAATACTACACATGGATGTATATTCATGTAGTTTTGGAATGTGCTAGATGTTAAATATTATCCAACTTGTTGGCTCAACTACTTATGATTCACTCACACATTGCTACATCATTACTGGGAACTGAATGAGACATGAAGGCTATGAGGATTACTTTCACCATCTTGTGGAATGGGGATTTTTGTGAGGAAAATAAATGTTTTCCGTTAATGCAATCAAGTTTGATATATTATTAATAACTTATGCGAATTAAGTTATAGTGTATCCCCTACATGATAGGGCATTGGCCTGGTGTCCACAATACCAAAATATATCTTTAACATAAGTGGTATATATATATATATGTTACAGGGTGTTGAATATCTGGTCCTTTGTCTATTCAACTCAAGGTCTTGTGTTCGGGGAGAAGGACGCCATTTCGAATCGTTCTGAACTCTGGACATTAAGGTATTTGTGTGTGAATCGAACAAGTGCGACTGTGCGACTATGGAGATGAACACGAGACGACTACAACCGACTGGTTACATAAACGTTTACAAGAATGTAAAACTCAACACAGATGAATCAAGGCACAATATACGAATCAACGTATCAAGGCAAACAACTTCTATTATAAAACACAATTGATATAGAGAAGTTCGATTAGCATTTACACGCTTCCCATGGCCCTTTTTACAGGGCTCATGGACGGTTACCAATTGAGTGTGAACCGTTACTATTTATTAAATATTTTACTATTTTCTACTCTCTACTTCTTTATTGCTCAGCCCTACCTACTATTAGTTTGACTCTTAACCGTTTTCCGCCCCTTCCACACTTGGTCATCCCGAACCGGCCAACAATATATATACGCCATACACAACCAATGGAAAGGCCATAAGAGATAGGAGAATGGACACCAAGTGTCCAAGAAGGAGGTCCCACTATAGATTGAAATATCTGGTGGTGGAGGTCATATCAATCACGACGTAGACATGTCCTTACAATCCACCCTAGTAAAAACATAAAATCATCCGAACGAGATCCTCTTTGCTTTTTGGCATATTGAATTGTGCTAATGTCACATGCAAGGATGAGGGAACCTACATAGCAGACAGTAAAAATACCTAGGACGGTGAGAAAGCGAGATTTTACAGAGTGGGACAAAACAATCGTCGGGGTACAAGAAGGAAAGCTAACATTGCACACCAACAAGCCCAAAGAAAACAAAAAGAAAGAACACAAGACAAACTAATGCTTGCAATGGATGTATCATGTAGTATTTGATCTATGCCTTTATAATTAAGACTCAAGAGTTGATTGATCTTCTTTAAGTCTATGAGTAAAAACTAAAAAACATGTTGCATTTCCTATGCCTTGCTACAATTCTGGCTATGGCTGATGCCCCTAGTCCTGCTCATCATCTTACTGTTGCTAAGGATTTGCCCATTGCACCTGTTGTTGAGGAGCCACATGGGAGAAATGGTATTATCCTCATTGTTGCCCTCATTGCTGCTGTGGCTATGTCCTCTGTTCTCATTGTGGCCACTTACTACCTTCACATGATTCACAAACACCAAGAAAAGCCCTTTGGTGATGACGATGATGATAAGGATGATGATGAAGAAAATGGTGTCTGTCAAGGTAAACATTTCATTTATAATCAAATTCTCAAGAGCTTGTAATTTGAAAAACACATTTATCAATGCCGAAAATGGTATTATTACTCAATGTAAAATCTTTGAGCAATTAAATAGGGTTTAGCAGGGTTCTCATTGAAACACATCGATGAATGTATGTATATGTATTGTATATATATACTGTATCTGTCTATGTATGTGTTTTATGTACACTATGTGTATCTGTACCAATTTACATGTTAAGGTACAATGCTGAATAACTCTTAGGAGGATTCTCAATGTATGTGTCTAGATGTAAATATGTATATGCACATGCAGGTTTCCAGAAGAGTGCCACACAACACATGCTCCCTGCCATGCATGTCTCCTCTAATGAAGCTCAGGTTTTCACATACAAGCAATTGCAATTTGCAACTAGCAACTTCAGCCCCACAAATCTACTAAGTTCACCCCGAAGATGGTGGCAATCAGGTGCCATTTATAGAGGTATTCTTCCTAATGGCAACATTTCGATCATCAAACAACTGCTTGAAAGAGAGGGAGAAGGATGCAAGCAAATAGACCGAGAGTTCCGAATGGAGGTTCGATCCTCCTCTCTCATTGCCTATATGTTATGATGAGGACACAATGTTTGTCTCTTGACAGCTGTGGTTTTCTTTTTCTGCATTGAATGCAGGTTGATTTGTTGAGCCGAGTGCACTCACCCCACCTTCTCGAATTGATAGGTTATTGTGCGGATAAAGGCCATAGACTGCTTGTGTATGAATACATGGCAAATGGTAGCCTAGAACAACACCTTTACTCTGATGGTAAGACACTATATTATACCTGCTTGTCTGGATTGTATCCTCAGGTGTTTACATGGGTACCTTTATATGGCCATTTGCATGTGGATGACTTTGTCTACAGATTCAGTAACTAGGCTAGAGCTAAGTCTCCATGCATATGGATGCTTTTTTCCATGGAGTAAATCACAAGGCTTAGAGATAGGTCCATTTGCACATGAATGAATGCCTTTGTCATTGCACACACTATAGATAGCTGTGGATTAGTTTGATGTATATGCATATATATATGTAAATATACATAATACCATGGATTTTGGTCAGTCTACCTGAGTGAACTTTAGGAAAGTTGCATCTTTCCACAGAAGAACAATCTTTTATAGATGAAATTGCATGCACCATTTATAAGGGTGTTGATTGATAAAATGATGATAAATTTAGCATGTACAAATCAAAATCGACCCACTCTGGATTGGGGTACTCGACTGCGCATCGCATTAGATGCTGCTCGAGGCTTGGAATACCTTCACGAGTTTATTTATCCTCCGATAATCCACTGTGACTTCAAGTCGAGCAATGTTCTTCTTACCGAGGACTTTAATGCCAAAATTGCTGATTTTGGTTTGGCAAAGCTCGGATCAGACAAGATGAATGGTCAAGTCTTCACACGAGTGCTTGGAACACAAGGATATGTTGCACCAGAGTAGGTCTTACAAATAAAGCATGTCACCAAAAGATCTTAGTATTACATTATTTCATTCTATGTTTTGTGAGAGAAACCTTGCATTAAAGTAACTGATTTTTGGCCATATCTTTCTTCTTCCTTAGGTATGCTTTAACAGGACAATTGACAACTAAGTCAGATGTGTATAGCTTTGGCATAGTTCTTCTTGAACTCTTAACAGGACGCACTCCCGTGGACATGGAAAGGCCATCTGGAGAGGGTGTACTTCTATCTTGGGTATGTATACCTCTTTGGTTATATGGTAGCATGGAAATCTCTTTGTGTTTTTGTTTTTCTCATCAAGGAAAGCATCTAGTGGAATGGAGAATCCATCCAAAAAAAAGTGATGTGAAAACAAATTATCCATTCGTGCGTGCTTCTGGTAATTTGCTAGTAGTATCACATTCTTATTTTTTGGCTCTGGAAACTTTGAGAGAACTAGTCCACTATTTTCCAGTGTTTTTTTGTTCATGTCCATAGTTGTATGCATTGCATCATGAAATGAATGGAAAACACTAAAAGTTAAAAAAGTTAAAAAGCTCAAATGGAAAAAATAAGGTTGCTAAATGCTTCCATATTATTGTCTAGGCATTGCCTCTACTAACTAACAGACATAGGATACATGAGGTGGTAGATCCTGTGTTGAATGGCCAGTATCCTATGAAAGATCTCATTCAGGTATCTCAATGTTACAATTGGTGTTTTAAGTCCCATGTAAGCATTAAAAGAAAAGTTATTGATGATGATGATGCTGATGGTATTAGGTTGCTGCCATAGCTAAAATGTGTGTGCAATCAGAAGCCGACTACCGTCCACTCATGACGGATGTTGTCCAATCATTGGTACCCCTAGTGAAGAAGCAATGGAGCCACTCAAAGGGACATAGTGGTAACTTTTTTTGCCTACATGATTTGATCTTTGGTTGCGAGAGTTTGTTTCTTTGTTTCGTTGTACCTACTCACCAACACCCAGTATGAATTTGGATTGAGGATTGATTTTTTGTTCCCCACTATAATAAGACATCAATCTTGTTTTTTTTTTCATTAGTTGATTTTTGTTTCTCTTGGGTCTCGTGTAGGTAACTTGATGAAGGAAGCACCTTTAGTGAGAGCATCTTCTTTGCGATGATTATACTAGCCCATCTACGTCAAGAACTATACACACACGAACAAGAAAATATTCTTTGCCGGGTTGCCATTTCTCGAAGAAGCAAACGTCAAGTTCTGTTGCCACCATAAAACCATGTGTATTTTTTTCTATAAGATATCTAGATATAGTGTTTCATGTGCACTTTATCAGGAAACAATAATGGAAAATCTTATCATGTGTAACAAAAAATGAGGATAATCGTTAATTCAACTTTATGGTTCTCATGCTCAACAATTCAACTTATAGAATGTAAGTCTCAATTTCATGTGTATATTCATCTTACCCCGCATAATGGTTTATCATTACAGAGTAATGTGTGCATTTGGAGCACGATCAATTGATTCACTTGTCCATTGGCTATTTTAGGTTCTTAAGATTTGAATGATCCATTCCCTTATATGATCAATTGATTCACTTGTCCATTGCCTATTTTAGGTTCTTACGATTTGAATGATCCATTCCCTTATATGCATTTACTTGAGTCATTTTAAATGTCACTTTAACCAACTCTTTACTTGATTACTGCCTCATGACTTGCTATAGTTTTGAAAAAAGGCATGCAAAGTTACTACTTTTAATAGACAAATTAAGTTAACTAAAAAGAATGCCTAAATAACATTGTATATAAAAATTAGAGCCTGAATCCTAAATGGACAAATGCGCATCAACGGTTACAAGGAAGTTTTAAACCATCCCTTGGCAAAAAACCTCATAACTAATAGTAATTTCAATAATGACATCACCTTTCCAAACTTTAGTGGCCAAATTAGTAATAACATTGGAGCAAAAGTGACATGTGTTATTTTGTACGACTTATGCCCCTCTTTATGGTCATAGTACTAGAAAGGCTCAAAGTGGAAGCTTGTTTGTACTTACCATGGATTTAGATAGCATGGTGTTATAAAGGATGATGATGATATTGATGCTTTAAGCTCGTCGATAAAGGACAACGGGTATGATAATCATATGCCTATTATGGATTGTCGAAATAATGTATTATGGGGTACACATTGTCATGAACTCACACTTCATGAGGTGAAATTGGTGGAAATTTGGCGCCAATAGCTAGGCTTAGAGACAAAGAGCTCATTAGATCAACAAATAACGTGTGAATCTAACATTTGGAGATTTAGCTATGGCCTCTAGAATATTTTGGACATATTTACAAATTCAATAAAGGATTGGTCTTAAAGTAAGAAAACCAATCCTTTCAGAATTTCATTCGAAAATTTGACGCTTTTACAGTGGGTTACAAGGGGTGTGCAAAAAACGTTATCATAGGAAAAGGAAAATACCCAAAAATGATGAATGAGTGGGTTTGTGCAAGTTATCTCGTGTGAACTTTTACTTTTATCGTTTTTGGAGTTTTGTTGAGTTTTTTTTCAATCCTTGTTATTAAGAGAATTTTTACACTATATTTTAAGCGGATAAGTGACGACCTAGTGAATATGGTTCTATGCAACATAATAGATTAAATGAATATATGTGTATGTTTGTCTTATGTCGTGAGTATGAAATAAGGGAGAGACACAACGAGAGTTTTTTTCTAGTGACTATTAATTTGTTGTGCCATGGCTCCATTTAGCATCTTCAATGGTTATCATCTTAGAGTAAACATTGAGTTACATAACTTTGATTATGGATGTGGGAGAGACATGGACTAGATTAACAACGTGAAATTGCTTCTTTTGCATTATACACATGGAAGATAATACTCATCATTCCACATAATGTTTGATTGCTTGTGAATTTGGGGTCACATTTCTCAAATTTGGCAAGTTTGTTGTGTGGATGTTTGCACAATTAACACAGTTCGATCTGATATTAGAGATGGAGACGATTTTCCTTTTTCTAAGACATTGGGAATTGCATCATAATTAGGGTATGCTCAATGTTTTTGTACTCGATGGTAGGCTTGGAGTCAAAGCATATTTACAAGAGTTGAAGGGAGTATTGGTGTGACGATTTTGTTTATTGCAACAAGTGGTGATTCTTTCATTGGTGGAGTGTTTGTCTTGCTTATTGGTGATTCAACGTCTTGCTAGCCAATTATAGTAAATTCACACGTGTTTATTAATATAGTTGCGTATTTTCATCCACATTTGACCATATATATTATTGTTATCTTCAGAGGTCAAATATGACCAATGAGACAACAAAATAACATTATCACGTAGTGCACTTGAAGGCAAGTAATGACCATGGATGTTCAAGAACATTATTAATGAATGCCTCAATGGCGAGTGCATGTTGCGACTATGAGAGAACTTCATGCAAGGATTGTGAATGGTTGAATATGTGCTTGGAAAGCATAATCAAATGTGATACAAGGTAAGGCCTTGTATCAGATCGTCATACTCATAGTCGTGAACTTATTTAGGGCAAAGCATGCATAGTCGACTACTCTCATTACCTATGCTCCAATGCCTTGTCTCACTCACATCCTTGTGAGTTTTTGAGCTAAGCCACATGGAAGTAAAGGTTCGAACCACAAGCAATGGGATGGGCTCTAACATGTATTTTTGTGTAGAGTTTTCCTATTTAGCAAATAATATGATTTTAATGTAGAGAGAGAAAGAGGAGTATGACTGAATGCAATAGATGTTTTATCGTCTATGATAGAGCCAAATTTGACCTTCCTAAGAAGGTGGGATTTTACTCTATAGTAAAAACTCTCTATGTGAAATCAATGCATGCATATACATTCTCACCCTGTTCTTGGTGGACATTTGGGTTTGACACATATTATCATGCTTGTCTAACAAATTACCTTATATAATGAACATACAATAAGTAAATGATATTAATCCTCCCGTAGTTTTTCAATTCATATATCCAGTTTTTGGGTGATGATGCCATGATGCTACCTCAAGAGTCAACATCTAACTTTGTGAACAAGTCCCAATAAGTGTTAAGGCTATCTAAGAGCTAAAGCTTGTGGGCGTAGTGACATGTGATTGGATATGTTTGGGTGTTTTTACCTTGAATTAGGGTCAAATTTGAGGGTTAATATTTGCAATCTAATATTCTAATTTTGAAATTTTAGCATATTGCAACTTCATTCTTAGTGCCTCTCGTGATCTATTCTCAATGATAACATACTTCATAGCGTCACCCAAGAGCTCCAACAGAGCTTTCTTAAACCATTTCATAATGTCAAGCACATGTCAGATGAAAAGATTTTGATCTTATTAGTTTTTTCGCACATTGCATCCTATGCTTCAATATTTTTGGGGCAATGTTTGTGGTTTACTTGTATGCTCTTTGCATGGCTAGTACCTCTATGGGCCGAACACCTATTTCTAAAATCATGATAGGATACGTTGTTGAGGATTTACCCCTAATTATTTATGTAAGGACACTTTGGATTTTCTCTATTTCACTGCATGCACCGAGTGACACTTTACACTTCCACTCCATAAAACAACACTTGGACCGCCATAACATGTAATAACATCAATCTTACTTCACAACCTCAAGAATCACTTTGATTGCATTGATTCTCAAGCATACGATAACTATTCAAACAGTGTGAAGTCTAGACTCATGGCATACATTCTACCTATTTGTTAATGGGACATTAATACCAAGATATTTGAAGCTTTACACCAATTGCACTAGTTTTCCCTTGCATGTAAGAGTGGGGTAGTGTCTTTGTTGTATCACCTTTATTGCCATCATTAATGTTTTATCCAATTTAACGATTAGCCTACTTATTTCACATATTGTGTCCAATACATCAAGTAATTGTTGCATATTATCCAAAGTATATGAGAGAGAAAGTACATCAAAAGTTAAGATATTGTTTTAACAAACATGGGAATATTATAATGATAATGTATTCAAATGCTAACAAAATCTCTATACAAAAGAGAGGGCCTCTTATACATAGAGTTTCTACAAAAGTACAAATTGAAGTTATAAAAAATCTAATAATGCTAGGAGAGTTACTGGAACATCACAAATTCAATACAAAGCAATCTCTTATCCACTTTCCACAAATTCAATGCAAAGCAATCTCTTATCCACTTTCAACAAATTCAATGGAAAGCAATCTCTTATCCACAAAGTCTATAGTGGTGTTCAAAACACACACACACACACACACACACATCGATATGGTGATGGCAAACGAGAGGAGTGGAGCGGATGAGCCACAACCAACTAAACTAGGCTTGGGAAAAGCTGAATGGAACGACGAATCGAAGACAATCGATTCAGATAATGTGGACGATTCAAACGAGCCGAATTAGGAGAACGCGAAACGAGTGAGAGGGCAGACGAAGACGATACCGAAGCGAGAGAGCCGACGGATTGAGGGGTGCTAGAGCCAAAGAGGCAGGACGAAGGTCAACGAGGGCCAAAGAAGTAGACAATCCAACCAGACAAGTCAAGGTGCACGGGCCAGGAGAAGAGTTGGCAGGAGCCGGAGCGAAGAACCACTAGAGCAGACAGAGCAAGCTCCCAAGTTGAGCTTGAGGGGGAGTGTTGAGTGACAAGCTCAACATGAAGCTGCATCGGCCGAAGAAGCCGAAAGCCAAATTGGCTTGTAGGATCGACTGAGAACCGAAAAAGGGCCATAGGGCCGGATCATATACTAGAGAGGTAGGAGAATAACAATATAGGAACATTTTGTTACTAGCCATAGCTAATGTCAAGATAACGAAAATTGTCTCTTTAAAAGTAACATGCTAAAGGAGAGAATACATTTGATGAAGAAATCATGGAAGTTTATTTCGTCAAATTTTAATCCGTAGTTCTTATTTTAGTGAGGTTCTTGCTTTCATAATGTTTAGATGGTGTGGTTGGCTCTCACATTTTTTCTTATTATAAAAAGATATATTGTCATTAGTATAAACAATTTACAATATTTTAAAAACTCTATGTGATCGGTGGGGGAAACAACCATTGCAGCGGCTGAAAATGCCAATAAGGAGTGCCGTAATTGGATGTCATGAATGGAGTAGTTGTCCACATAATAAGAAACTCACTCCGTTGAGCAATTTTAGCCTCAGAATCTCCAACTATACCATCCCATTGACCCTTGTGAAAGATTGCTTGCGGAAGCGTTAGAAAGAACAATGCACAGAGAGAGAGACAGAGAGTACGTGGGAGAGACAGAGAGTGAGAGAGCAGAACACACTATTTTTCAAGATTATATGAATACTCTGTGCTCTGTATCTACAATGCGCTAATCAGCGCTATTTATACAAGTCCACACGGGACTGTTAGAAGTACGGTGTACTTCAATGCTCACACGAGCATCTGACACTAACTACGAGACTATAACTGCCTAGTAGTCTAACCTATATTAGGCTTCCGGTTACGGATTGGATCCAGCATACCGGCTCCTCTTGCTTACCGGTCCTTACTGCTTACCGGCTCGGTTGCTCACCGGCATACCGATTCCTCTCGCTTACCGGCTCAGGCTTATTCAGCCGATCCGGCTCCGGCTGAGCTTGCAGCTCAACAACCCTTCAAAGTATGAACTATGTTTAACCAAATGTTTGAAACCACTTCACCCGGTGGTGTTTTAAGTTGATGGAAAATGAGAGAGCACTGAGCCTTCCAAATGTGATATACAATGGTACTACTCAGTATCTCCCATATTGGTTGAACTCCCTTCCTTACTCCTGAAAATTGTAATGACAACAGTGGTAATGTATGAACACTTCCATATTTAGTGTAAAACTCACGTTAATCTACCATACTAGCAATCTCCAGTTAAGTCCAAGTTTGCTGCTCAACACTCCCCCTCAAGCTCAACCTGAGGTAGGGTCGTAGTGTCAACCTCTGTGGCAGCCGGTTCTTCCAACCGACTTCTCCTAGCGTCGCTTCACCTTGCTCGTGCTCCTTGTCTGGTCCAGTTCCGTTTGCCGCGACCCCTTTGGTTCTGCGCGCCTCGACCTTCGGCATGTCTGCTCAATAGGCCCATCTCAGCTCCTTCACTGCTATGACTCCGGCGGTTGCCAATCCGTCGGTTCCACCGCGATGGCATTGACTTTCGCTGCGTCCGTGTCTCCTTGGCCTTTCATTGATCTGACTCATCCAGATCCGTCTGTTGATCCGAATCGGCTGTCTCCGACTCGCTCCAACTCTTGTCCGAATTGGTATCCTCCGATTCGATTTTCGGCTTCAGGCCTCTCACCACATCGGACCACGTCCGGGTCTTGGCCTTCTCCGTGCTTCCCTTGGCTTCTTCAGCCGGTTCACCGACTTGTTCGGATGTGTCGACTTCCTTCATCGACTCGGCTTCATTTTTCTTCTTGTCTCCACCTCTACCGGTTCTTCTCTTACCTATGGGTTCAACAGTTTTGTCTTTGCCCGTTTCGGTAGTGTCTTTGCCCTTGCGTCTCCCCCTCAAGTGTGGCACATCAAGATGTTGAACACCAAGCATTTCGGCAAAGTGCTGCAACTTGTCCAACCCGAGCGGCTTGATGAAGATGTCGGCAACTTGCCGATCCGTGTGAACATACCGTAGTTCAACTTCACTGCTCAGGACCCGCTCATGCACGAAGTGATAATGCACTTTTATGTGCTTTGTGCGAGCATGGAACACAGGGTTCTTGGCCAGCTGCATGTTGTTGAGGTTATCGCAGTAGATCAGGATCGGGGTCGGTACCTCGATCCGCAGGTCTTGCAGTAGTCGCTGAAGCCAAATGGCTTCGTAGGTGGCAATGGTCGCGCCTCGGTATTCAGCAGTGCTAGATAGAGCCACTGTTGGCTGCTTTTTGCTGCTCCACGCAACAACCGCGTTCCCAAGAGAAAACATAAAGCCGGAGGTTGAGCGACAATCTATTGCGTCGCCAGCCCAGTCGGCATCTGTGTAGCCGACAAGCTTGTCGGTTATACCTTGCTGGTATAAGAGCCCCTGGTCCTTAGTGTCGCTTACATACCTCAGTATTCGTTGCGCGCACTGAAGGTGCTCCACAGTCGGCTTCTGCATGAATTGGCTTACCACTCCGACCAGATAGCTAATGTCGGGTCGGGTGATGGTCAAGTAGATCAGGCTTCCAACTATTTGGCGGAACTGTTTCTCATCGCAGGCTGGTCCGGAGTTGGGACAAATCTTCTAATTCCGGTCTAGGGGTGTGGAGACAGGTCGACATTCCGTCATGCCGAACTTGTACAGCATATTCAACACATAATGGCGTTGAGAAAGCAATATGTCGTCGGGGGGTGCGGATCACCTCGATCCCCAAAAAATAATGAAGGTCCCCCAAGTCCTTCATATCAAATGCGTCCGACAACTGGGACTTGACGCGGTTGATTTCCGGAAGACCTATGCCGGTGATGACTAAATCATCAACATAGAGCAAGATACACACCGGACCGTTTGAGCCTTGACGGATGAACAGGGAAGAGTTCGACTTAGAGGCAACAAACCCCATCTTTCGCAACCGGTGCGTGATCTTAATATTCCAAGCATGGGGGGCTTGCTTCAAGCCGTACAATGACTTCCTCAACCGGCATACCGCCGACTTGTTCATCTCTAACTGAAATCTGGGGGGCTGAGTCATAAAGACTTCTTCTTCAAGATCTCCTTGAAGGAAGGCATTCTTCACATCCATCTGATGAAGATGCCACCCCCTTGCCGCAGCAACCGCCAGTACCACACGAATTGTCGTCATCTTCGCTACAGGGGCGAAGGTCTCGTCGTAGTCGATTTCGTTGGTCTGCGCATATCCCTTCGCCACTAATTGGGCCTTGTACCGGTTAACTGTACCGTCATCATTGTACTTTACCTTGTACACCCACTTGCATCCGATCGGTTTACAGTGACGGGGAGCGTCAACCAGGTCCCAAGTTCCGTTGGCATCAAGTGCCCGCATTTCATCCTCCATATCGGCACGCCAATTTGCGTCCTTTGCTAGTTCTGCGTAGCTCTCCGGCTCACGCACTTCCGCGACCTTGGTCATGTACGCATAATGATGCACCATGTACTCATTATACCCGTACCGTTTAACGGGATCCTTCTGGCGGGTGGACCGGCGTAACTCACCGTTATCCGGTATGAGACCCTTCTTGGCCGGTTCGGTCTTCGTTCCCGAAGATCTGCCTATGTCCTTGTCGAAGTCAGATACGCACCGATCCGACTCATCATTGCCGGTCTCGAATTCTGGCATCTTTTGCTTCCCTTTCTCTTTGCGTGTGAACCGTCTCCTCGGTTCCTTGCGTGGGGAGAGCACGACAGAGTCTCCACTACTCGCCATCTCATCATCCCACTGGTTGGACTGATCCAGTCTCTCATTCGGTCCGCTTAACCGAAACGATTCCGGACTCTCATCTTGAGTCCCGGCTTCATCTTTCTCTACCTGGGCCAGTTCGGGCTCACTAGCCCCATCCTCCGACATCGGGTCGGGATCGGAAGTCGGAGTCGGTAAGGAATACCACGATGCCGATTCATCAAACTCGACATCTCGGCTGACTGGGACTTGCTTCGTCCAGGGGTTATAACACTTATACCCCTTTTGCTCTTGAGCATAGCCAACTAGGATGCATTTTTCCGATTTTGCATCTAGCTTTCTCCGCTTCTCATCCAGCACATGTACATAGGCTATGCTGCCGAATATACGGAGGTGTCTCAAATTCAGCTTGTGAGCTGACACCTTGTCCCCGATCCGGTTCTGGATGTAAACGACCGTTTGGACCGCCTCCGCCCAGTAGAACTTGGGCATGCTCTTTTCCTCCAGCATTGCCCTAGCCGCGTCAATCAACGACCGATTCTTCCTTTCGGCCACACCGTTCTGTTGCGGTGTGTATTTGCAGCTGAATTCTCGCCGAATTCCTTCTTGTTGCAGATAGCTGTTGAATTGGCCGGAAAAGTACTCTTTTCCGCCATCCGACCGTAGGCATTTGATCTTCCTCTCCGATTCCCGTTCCACCATCTTCTGGAGGCTCCGGAAACAATCGAAGACTTCGCTCTTCCACTCAATGAGGTAGATCCACGTATGCCGCGTGTAGTCGTCGATGAAGGAGACGAAATATCGACTCCCGCCAATGCTAACATTTTGTGCCGGTCCCCACACATCCGAATGGATAAGATCGAGCTTGTTACGGCTTCGATTTCTTTCAGTGGGGAATGGAAGCCGGTGTTGCTTCCCGAGTTGGTAGGCTTCACAAATCTGGGCTCTCCGGCCGCTAAACTTTGGCAAACCGAAAACGACTTGTTCCGTTTGCAGGTCTTGAAGCCTCTGGTAGTTGACATGGTCGATGCGCTTGTGCCACAGGTCAATATCCGACTCGACCTTCTGTCCTTTGGCGAACAGTACGGTGCTGACATCATTGGTGTTGAGGATAAAGATCCTCCCATCTCTGCGCCCTTGCGCAATAACTTGCTCTCATCCTCAATGAAGCACCCGAGGTGCGTAAACTGCACCTGCATCCCCTGGTCGACGATTTGTCCAACCGACACCAGGTTCTTCGTGATCGTCGGAACATGTAATACATTCATAAGCTTCCCCCTCTGTCCGACGTGGCTCAAAGGGACTTCTCCGACGTGCACAATTGGGTGGGGAGTGTCGTCTCTGGTTTCGACAACTCCCGGTTGATCCGACTTCTCCAAAAAGGAGAACCACTCCCCGTAGCTCGTCATGTGGTTCGATGCGCCGGAGTCAACGTACCACACTTCCTCCGATTTGGAAGTGGTCTTCTTCATTGAGTTTGCCTTGTGCTTCATCACCAAGGATGGCCCCTTACCGTTCTTGGATCCTCCCGATCCGTTTGTGTAGTGCGAGCTTTGCCGGCCTTCCTTACCGGTCTTGCCGGATCCGGATTTGTCCGAATCGGCACGCTTTCTCCAGCACTCGCTTTCCCTGTGGCCCTTTTTGCCACAGTACCAGCATTCTGTAGCGGGTTTGTCTGTTGTCCAGAGGACAGAAATGTAAAATTAGGAAATTAGCATACGTTGAGTCCGAGTATCACGGGCCACCGACGGCTCGGTTGTGTATTAGGGGAAAAGTTATTTAAATGAGGACCAGTACCTCAGAGAGAGAGAGAGAAGAAAAATATAGGCGGAAGCACTAGATTAATCCCTCGTAACTACATAAACTTGTAAGGTCACCGGCCATAGGCCGTGTTCTGTAATCTTTTCTGTCATAGTAATATATCTGATTTGTGCCCATTTTGCTCCATGAGTCTGTGCTTTGATCCATACCTATGAGTTCAACTCCGCCCACGTCTATCAAGACCTCGCTAGTGTTTTCTCTCTGAGCCCTGTCTCTCTCTCGACGCCTCTGTTACGAGCCTTCACGTACCACGCCCTTGAAGACCGATAGCCGCAGATCTATCGAAGGTGTTCACCCAAAAGAACGGGTAACACAATTTGGCACGCCCGGTTACAGCTGTGAGTGCACAGAGAACTTCGTTGAAGGTAACCACCAGCCGCCGTTACGGCGTCCTCTCGCACCACGAGGTCTCGGCCACCCGCCCGATGCCCTGAGCCAGTCGAAGGAACTTCTGACTCGGCGGTCACTGACCAATCCTTTCCCGATCAATCAGAGGCTTGTCCAATGCAATCCTCGCCACCGGACACTCGATCGCGAGTTGATTCACCACCAAAACCCCCGTCGACCCCTCCGGAGGTCAATCAACCGGAACTAAACCCTTTTCCGGTGCTACCAGAAGACCCACAGTACGACATCATGCCGTACCCATACCCACGATACACTGACGGACCAGACACGGAGTCACACATCTGTGCCTTCATATCCACGTGGCAGGCTAACCACTCCATGCACTGCCTCACGCCGGCCGAAATCGATGCCTCAAAGATTGCCGAGTTCACACTCTCCCTCGATGGACCGGCCGCACGATGGTACTCTCGCCTCGAAATAGGAGAGGCCACCACTTTCCAAATCGTGTGCACAAAGTTCCTTGAACTTTTTCATCGCGAGGTGCCTAAACGGGAACTACTCCGACAATTCTTCTCTATATGCCAGGAACCGCACGAAACGGTCCCGCAGTTCACGATCCGGTTCCAGGATCTCTACAGACAAGTGGCCGATGATGTCTCGGCACAACATATACCGGACACTTTCCTATCCAGTTTACGAGAGCCTCTACGAACGACTCTCGCACTTACAAATTTCGCCAACCATACTATTGAACAAGTCATAGCGCGCGTTCTCGCCCTCAATCGGAACCAGCACGGCACGGCCTTCTCGATGACATCCTTGCAAAACGCTCTTCCCTAAGAGGACAATCGCTTTCGCCAAGCCCTCCAATGCACGGCGTGTTCAGGATCAGGGCACCTGGCCCTCGAATGTCCCCACCGACCACAGTGTTTGATTTGTCAGTCTCGAGCTCACACGGTCGAGCAGTTCGAATATAATATGCTGAACCGCACAACAGCGGCACCGGTCCGCCAGATCGAGCCACGAAATACATACTCTCGACAAGACGAGCGATATATCTACCAAGACCAAGATAACGACCGACTGCGATCCCCGGATCGACGGCGCAGAGACGACGACTACCGACGTGATGACCGCCGTGATCATTATCGGGATGACCGACACGACGATTATGCTCGATATGATGACGATCGCGATGACCGGTATGACCGACGGAACTCACGCATTGATCGGCGAAACGGCAACCGCAACACACGCAACAATAGAAGACCTAATGACAACCGCCGACGGGACGCTCCTCAAAATGACTAGCACAACTCCAACGCACCTCGGAACAACCCACCACCACACGAGACCGAGAATCAACAACAACAGCTTCCACACACAGACCGAGCGAACACCAGCAGCTCGGCCAACGTGACATGTTTTAAATGTAATCAACCAGGCCACTACGCCATGCAATGTCCGACAACCAACCGTGGCAAGGCACCCGCGGTGAACAGTATCATGGCCGATGTTCAAACGGTCACTACCCGGAGTAAAGCGCAGACTACTCAGTGGCAAATCCAGGATGAAGTACGTCAGGCAGCAAAAGAATGGATCGACACGGCCAATAAAAATAATGTCGTACGCATGCAAACTGACATGAGAGACGGGCCCAGTGAAGTACCACAAACCTCGGCACCATCCACGTCGGAGGAGGACGACCAGCTATGGGATGTTCTTACCAACTCCCGCATCTCGCTGCCCCTACATAAACTACTACCACTCATGCCGAGATTTCGGGACACCATGGCGGCACTCCAGGCCAATACTAAGCCCGTGACGCCACCGTTACACCTCACCGAAGCAAGAACCGGTCCACCACTCATGGATTCTGAGAACCCAGCCGTGCGAATCATCATTAAGGGACAAGACCTGCACGGATGCATCATCGACGGCGGATCCGGCGTAAACGTTATTAGCGAGTTAACGTGTCTCAACCTCGGCCTGAATCAATTGGAACCATGCCCCTTTTGGCTTCGGATGGCCGACACACGCTCCGTTCGCCCCATTGGTTTAATCCGCCATCTCGACTTCACACTCGGAGGCCACATGTTCACGATCTCGGCCGTCGTGCTGAGACTGGAGACACAAGGCGCCTACCCACTGTTACTAGGTCGACCATGGTTGCGTACAACGAATATCAAGCAACATTGGCAACACAACATGATCTCGTTCCGAAGAGGCAAGACAAAAGTCTGCATCATCACTGAAGAACGAGTCCCCGTCGCCCTCAACACTTCACTGTTATACGTGGAAGGGGTCCATATGCTTGACGGGTTGGCCGATGAGGAGGTCGATGACTTCCTAGATGATCATCCCATGATCATCCCTCTCTTCGAAATCAATGCCTTACCAACCATTGAGCCATCTAAAGACGAGGAAGTCACGGAGGAGTCACCACCCCAAGAGGAACCAGATGCAACCACAACTGCCGAGCTACGTCATGCTCGGGAGGCTTTCGAACGCGAACTCGCCATTTCACAACGAGTGAAAGCATCAACCCTGGAAACAATAAACCTCGGTTCAGACGAGAATCCTCGTACGTTACAAATTGCCAATAATCTACCAACCGGAGAACGGGCATGCCTCATAAAATTACTCATCGACTACCAGGATGTTTTCGCTTGGTCTTACACCGATATGAAGGGGCTGGATCCTCAATACTACCAACATCAAATTCACATTTTACCCGACACTCGGCTGGTTCAGCAGAGGCGCTATAGGATGAACCCCAACTACGTCGCTAAAGTCAAAGAGGAAATTGACAAACTACTCCAAGTGGGCTTCATTCGCCCTGTTAAACGGGCTACATGCTTGAGCCTGATCGTAGTGGTCCCAAAGAAGAACGGAAAAATCCGCGTCTGCGTCGACTATCGGAAGCTTAACCCGGCAACAGTCACCGACGGTTTCCTTCTCCCATTCACGGATAGCGTCCTCGACACGGTAGCCGGCCACGAATGCTACAGTTTCCTCGACAGGTTCAACGGCTATAACCAGATAAGAATGCACCCGGAGGATCAGGAGAAAACCGCTTTCGTCACAGAATGGGGTGTTTTTGTAGCAGAAGTTATGATGTTCGGTCTAAAAACGGCGCCGGCTACATTCCAGCGCATCATCACCGAAATCTTTCATGACTACATCCCGGCGTTCATGCAAGTCTTTCTCGACGATTTCGCCGTGTATGGCCATCGACGAAAACACATGACCCAGTTACGACTCTGCCTGGACCGATGTCGCCAAGCTCGATTGAGTTTAAACCCGGCGAAATGCGCGTTCCTAGTCACCAACGGCAACCTTCTCGGCCACATTGTCAGTCAAGAAGGCATCGCTATGGACCCGGATAAAGTAAAGGCAATCCTGAATGCCACCGCACCGTCGAACGCTAAGGCACTAAGCCGTTTTTTGGGACAGATTTGGTGGCACAGCCGAATGATACGACACCTGGCCGATTTCGCGACACCTTTACACACGGCAGTCCATCGCCTTCCTTTCCAATGGACGTCAATCGAGGACATGGCCTATCAGACCCTAAAACGAATGTTGTCACATGCCCCGGTGGTCCAGTCCCCGGTTTGGTCCAAACCGTTTCCTGTCTTCGTAGATGCTTCGAACATCGCCATCGGAAGTGCCCTGATGCAATGCACACCCCCGAATTGGTATAGGCCCGTGTACTATGCCAGCCGACGGCTCTCGACCGCGGAAAAGAATTACTCCACCACCGAGCGGGAGGCCCTCGGTATGATTTATAGCATCAATAAATTTCGGCATTACCTCTTGGGCCGAAAATTTACCTTTCACGTGGATCACTCGGCCCTTCTTTACTTGGTCAATAAACAAGCCCTCACCGGACGGTTGGCTCAGTGGATGCTCCTACTACAAGAGTTTGATTTCCACATTCAGCATCGACCCGGGGTACAACATGCCGTCGCCGACTACTTGAGCCGTCTTGAGTCAGGAGAACCGGCGAAAACAACGTACGACGAGCTACCGGACGCCAGCCTATTTAACCTGACCACGATACCAGACGATAACGGAGATAACCCATTTTCTCACTACCGGTGTACCTCCCGAGCACATGACCCTTGACGCGAGAAAACGCCTAGCAGTGCGTAGCCGGAATTTTTGCCTCGTCTCGGACATTCTCTACCACAAAGGCTCGGACGGCATATAGCATCGAGCGATTCGGCAATTCGAGAAGAACGCCGTTCTTCAGGAAGCCCACCATGGAGTAGCTGGGGGGCACTACGTCGGGGATTCCACGGCAAGGAAAGTTTGGCAAAGTGGATTGTGGTGGCCGACAACGAAGAAAGACGCTCACGAGTTTTGCCGGCAGTGCGATTTGTGCGAACGACTGGGGCAACCAATGGAACAGTCACGGATGCCACACCAGCCGATTCTTCCGTTGGACCCATTTCAAAAATGGGGTTTGGATTTTGTAGGCCCTTTCAAACCACCCGCGGCCCGAACAGGGAATAGGTATATTATCGTTGCCATAGATTACTGCACCAAATGGATTGAGGCTAAGGCACTCCGAGATAACACGGCGGCATCCACGGCTAAATTCGTGTACGAGCATCTCTAGTGCCGTTACGGATGCCCAATCGAGCTCGTTAGTGATCAAGGTGGGCACTTCATCAATCATATAATACGTGAGCTTACACACCACTATGCGGTGGTGCACAAGAAAAGCACACCATACTACCCGCAGGCGAACGGCTTGGCGGAATCGACCAATAAAATCCTCCAAACCATACTGAAGAAGATCGTCAATGAAAACAGGAGCGATTGGGATGACAAACTCCACAGCGCGCTATGGGCGTATCGTACGACTTTCAAAACAAGCATCCAATCAACCCCCTTTCGAATGGCGTTCGGGTTAGAAGCCGTAATGCCTGTCGAGTTCCAAGTCCCGAGCCTCCGAGTTCAAGTCAAAGCACGGCTCCCCGAGGCCCAATCCGAGCAATACCGGCTGGAACAACTCCTCGAACTCGGCGAAGAGAGGATAAAGAGTATGGCCTAGCTCGAACAACGGCAACGGCAATGCAAGGCTTTCGTGGATCGACATCGACACGGGCTGGAGAAGGAGCTCACCATCGGCAAACCAGTTCTTCTTTTTCAAACACGACTCGGGTCAATGCCAGGAAAATTAAGATTTCGGTGGACCGGTCCATTCTGGATTATCGACGAGTTCAACGGGACGTTCCAGCTTGGCACACTCGCCGGCGACACTGTCAAAAGCTGGGCCAATGGTTTCCGACTTCGACCATATCGAGGGACTACACCAACCAACCTGTTTACCGAGCCACACGACACAAACGAGTTTCAGGAGGCCACCACGGAGGAGGCCACATGTCCCCCTGAATAAGGACTCACCCACCTTCTTGAGATTAATAAAAATAGTAGTAGGTAGGATTAACCATAGTTTAGCCACCGATTAGCTACACCTACACCACCCACCTAGGCACCCACAATTTTAGGAGCACCCCTCGCCACCACTCATTTAGTCCCTATTTAAGCACATGCAAAGCACTAGAGGCACCCCACTCACCTTCGGGACACGTGGCGCTAGTCACTTATTATGGCACCCACGACTCAGAATCTTCAGGATTCGCTTCAGGCACAAAACCCTAGGAGTAAGTTACTAAAACCGTTTCCAAAACGCAGCACAAACACAGAAGTTCATTATCACTCCCCATCTCCATCACTCTCAAGCTCAGAAACCCCGTCTCGCCCTCATCGCGCTAAACGCTCTTGCTCTCAAGCCCTCTTTCGCTCTCATAACCCCTCTGCTGGACTTCCCCTTCCTGTTGTTCCTCTTGTGTCTCGCCCTCGCCTCATCACTCTTCGTCACGCTTCCACACAGTCGAACCTCGTCTCCATCTCCACCATGCCTCTTACCGCTTCAACAGAAACCCGCGCATGGCTCCAGGAACGAGGACTGGGCGGTTACCTGAAGATCATCGATGCCCCTGCGCACCTAGATGCCCAAGGTGTGGCTAAACGTATAACTCCCAAAGCCATCACCAACAACGTGCTTCGGGTTGTTTTGGACTTGCAACGGGGAGGGAACCATGAGGTCGACATACCCCCGGCATCAAAGATGAAGGCGTACTTCGGTGAGTACTCAGCCTCAGGGAAGGCATATCGCACGTATGGCGGTCCCAACAAAGCTTTCGGGGAGATTGCTCGTATATTAATGGAGTATGCGTTCGTGCATACGAACCCAACGAGCATGCCGGAGAACAAGGCAGCCATCATCATCAGCGCGTATGAAGGAAACAGAATCGATTGGGGAATCATCACAGGCGAGGGACTCCGCGCCGCCTTAGCTTCATTTCAGTCCGGTAAGAAGATGTTGTCTGTTCTTACCCACTTTTTGATGGTTCTATACCCACCCTCTTCTCTTCCTTCCCCTCGCACACTCACGTCCCCACCACCACCACGAAGGCAGAGAGAGAAATTCGTTGCCATCAGCCACGAAGCATGGGAGGAGCCCACATCGCCTTCACCTCCTGTCGCCGACCAAAACCCCGCATCTACACCACCACCCACCCAACCCCAACAAAAAAGGGCAGTTTCCGAGATCTGCCAAGAATGGGAGGAGGAGGTAGCCGCGGAAGACAACACGGCCGATAATGTCACCATTCGACAGCCAACGTCGCGCCCCTCGGTAACTTCCCTAGGGCCTAGCCCATGCCCCAACACACAACAGGTTGTACCACCACGACCCCAGAAAAGGAAGCAGGTGGAGGAAACGACACTACCGGCCCTGGAACCCCAAACACAGCCAAGCAAGAGAAGACGACTCAACCGCGAGTCCTCGGAAGAACAAAAAGAGCCACAACAGGAGCAAGCCTTAGTTGTCAGATAGAGCAACCTGGCCATCATCCCTGAGGAGGCATCGCTGAACCAGGGAAAGATCGAGCATGGGCAGACAACGCAGATCTCGGACGATGAAGTCCTCGGGTATAAGGACCTCCCCGCGGAGGCTTACGAATTTAGTGCACTCCTACGCCTCGGTACGACATTCGAGTTGGTCGACTTCCTCGCCAGAGCCCAAGTCGTGGCAGCCGCTCGAATGGCGGAGGAGCACGCCGAAACAAAAATGATTCAACGCGTGCTAATAGGTGAAATTGAGCCCCAGGAGGACAGGGCTTTACAAAAAATCGGGAGAAAGAAGCAGGCAAAACAGGCCGCTCTCCTCATGGAGGTCCCCGAGTTGAACACGGCCCTTATCGAGGCATATCGGGACCTGGATCGCACTACGCGGGCAGCCAAAGACATGGCCCGAAAGATAAAAATAGCCTAAAAACAGGCTAAGATGGCTACAAAATTATGGCACGCTGCGAACCAGAAGCTGGCAGTCTGGGAGCAAAACCGGCCGGAACAACAACTCTTGAGCCTTCCGGTCACGACCACCGAGGCCCTCCCAGCGCCTCCACGCATAACAATGATGGATGAAAGCACCATCACCAACTCAATCCTAACGGTGCAGGCCAGTACACAAACGGACTCGTTACAAATGGTTGATGTCTGCACAACCGAGGCGGCCACGCCCATGGAAAAGACCGAGATACCACCCCCTCGTGCACCCAAGGAGGTGGCAACCCAGATAGAACCCCCGCTCCGGGATTACCGCGCGGAGCTTAAAGAAGAACAACGACGAACCGAGAGACACGAACAACGGCATCAAGAGGCGATGGCTCGCCTAAAAGAAGAAGCTTCCAAGCAGATGGCCGAGATTAGAGCCCAGGCCGACCAAAGGATACACGAGCAGAAGGAAGCACTGGGCCGGGTACAAGCGCAAGCCGCGGGCAAAGAAGCCGAACTCAAAAGCAAGCTGGAGGAATATGCAACCACAGTGGTGAAGAAAGAGAAGGAGGTTCTAGACCTACAGGCCGCGCTCGACAATGCGAAAGACTGGAACCATCGGCAGGAGGAAAGAAATCGCCAACGGGAGGAGAGGATGATCGCGGAGAATGCCGAGCTGCAGAGTCAGCGTACGACCCTTAAAGAAATGGCTGACGAGTTTTTCATCAAATGCAAGCTACTTTCGGAGCAAAAAGACGAATTATCGGATTCCTACTTCGCCCTACAAGAAGAGAGAATCGTCGAACGGGAACAAATCCGGGCCACGTGTCAAAAAGAACGGGAGCAAGCCACCGAAGAACTCGCCAAGCGTTACGAGCAGGCTCTCCAGCTCGTAACCGCGGATGCAAAGAACACTCAAGCCATCTATGAGCTAAGAGCACAGAAGATTCAGGCCGAGGTTGACGGCTTAAAACAGGAATTAGCAGCCATCCAAGCACAGCCCGGCATGGATGAGACACGCATCAGAATACTGATCAAGAAACAGCGCCAGCACCTTACCACAAAGGTCGAGGAAACATTAAGTCGCGCAGGAGATGAATGGGCAGCCCAAGCTGCCGAATTGCATATTTTACGCGCCGACGCCGAGAACCAACGGAAGGAGGGCCGCGGCTTCTACAAAATGGACGAAGCCAGCATACAAAACCTCCGTGCAGATTTAACCGAGGATTACCAGTCCTTGGCAAAATCTCACACCGCGGCAATCGAGCAAATAATGGAGGACTTCAATGACGGTCAGATGTTGTTTCGCCTGGAAGCAGAAGCCTTCGAACGAGAACGACTCGCTGCCATCCCCACCAGCCCTCCAACGACCATAGAGCAGAAGGAAGAACCTTCCAGCAAGGAGATCACGGACATGGCACAGGAGGAATTTGCCCCAGCCAACAGACATCCCATGGACGCCCACACGGTACCAGATCCTGTCGAAGTAGAGGTCAGCGCCCACGAACCCACACCCCCACCAGAAGAATCGGTCGCACCTGAGGCGGACGTCCGAGAAGATATGACACCCCCGGACCAAACTCAACCCCCGCACCGACAGTCCAACCAGACCACCCTGCCACCACCCCGGACCCCGAAAACATCCTCGACATCTTAAAAGAGGAATGAAACGAGGATCACGCCTAAAAGGCAATTTTTGTAATATTGTTAGTATTTTGTAAGTCGTGGGTCCAACGGACAAGGTCCTGTCCCACGGGCGTGCCAGGTGTTGTCCAGAGGAAAGAAATGTAAAATTAGGAAATTAGCAAACGCTGAGTCCGAGTATCACGGGCCACCGACGGCTCGGCTGTGTATTAGGGGAAAAGTTATTTAAACGAGGACCAGTACCTCAGAGAGAGAGAGAGAAGAAAAATATAGGCGGAAGCACTAGCTTAGTCCCTCGTAACTACATAAACTTGTAAGGTCACCGGCCATAGGCCGTGTTCTGTAATCTTTTCTGTCATAGTAATATATCTGATTTGTGCCCATTTTGCTCCATGAGTCTGTGCTTTGATCCATACCTATGAGTTCAACTCCACCCACGTCTATCAAGACCTCGCTAGTGTTTTCTCTCTGAGCCCTATCTCTCTCTCGACGCCTCTGTTACGAGCCTTCATGTACCACGCCCTTGAAGACCGATAGCCGCAGATCTATCGAAGGTGTTCACCCAAAGGAACGGGTAACATTGTATTGCCGGCCTCCGGCACCACCTTGACTCCCCCTACTTGTGGAAGTCTCGGAACTGTTGTCGACACGCTCACTATGCCTTCGTTCCTGCTCTTGCCGGCCTCCTCCATTGCGTGTCGACCTGCCTCTTCCACCACGCCCGCAGGACCGATCCACTCCCGTGTACAACATCCGGCGGTCTGGGGATGCACTGGTAGATGCACCGGCGTGGTTCTCCTCTACAAGGAGCATCGACTGTAAGTCGAAAAATGTGGGCGTATTCTGCCTTATACAAACCGCAGTCCGGAAAGCTCCGAACATGGATGCCAGGTCTCCAAGACAGACCTGCACCATCTCGTCTTCCTCTACAGTGACGTTAATAGAGGCAAGCGAGTCACAGATCCCTTTGATCCGGTCTGTGTAATCTGCCACCAACATGTTCTTCTGTCGAACATTGCTCAACTCCTGTCTGAGTTGCAGCTTCTGGGCGGTGGTGCTTGCGGCAAAGACCTTTTTCAAGTTTCCCCAAGCATCCTTCGGTGTCTTGCGTCACGGATATGGCTAAGCAGTTGGTCACCGACATTGGACGTGAAGCAGTACATCACCCTGCTTGCCGCCTGTTCCCACACTGGGAAGTCCTTGTGTGTTGTCTTCGGTGCTGAGTCGTTCACTCCGTCGACATAACTCCGGTAACCATGCCCAAGTAGGTACTGGTGCATCTTGTATGACCAAGATGCGTAGTTGGTTCTGTCGAGCTTCTCCACCGGGAGCGACGTAGCCATACCTCTGTCCATTTCTCCTTTTGTGTCTGTTTTCCGATCTGTTAGGGTTTCCTTCACAAGCGTAGATGTCTGCAGCAGAGGTTCTCAACCCACGCGCTCTGATACCATGTGAAAGATTGCTTGCGGAAGTGTTAGAAAGAACAATACACAGAGAGAGAGAGAGAGAGAGAGAGTACGCGGGAGAGACAGAGAGTGAGAGAGCAAAACACACTATTTTTCAAGATTATATGAATACTCTGTGCTCTGTATCTACAACGCGCTCATCAGCGCTATTTATACAAGTCCACACGGAACTGTTAGAAGTACGGTGTACTTCAATGCTCACACGAGCATCTGACGCTAACTACGAGACTATAATTGCCTAGTAGTCTAACCTATATTAGGCTTTCAGTTACAGATTGGATCCAGCATACCGGCTCCTCTTGCTTACCGGTCCTTACTACTTACCGGCTCGGTTGCTCACCGGCATACCGATTCCTCTCGCTTACCGGCTCAGGCTTATTCAGCCGATCCGGCTCCGGTTGAGTTTGCTGCTCAACAACCCTTCAAAGTATGAACTATGTTTAACCAAATGTTTGAAACCACTTCACCCGATGGTGTTTTAAGTTGATGGAAAATGAGAGAGCACTGAGCCTTCCAAATGTGATATACAATGGTACTACTCAATATCTCCCATATTGGTTGAACTCCCTTCCTTACTCCTGAAAACTGTAATGACAACAGTGGTAATGTATGAACACTTCCATATTTAGTGTAAAACTCACGTTAATCTACCATACTAGCAATCTCCAGTTAAGTCCAAGTTTGGACATAAGGAAGTCCATTATTATGTACATTTATTGAAATTAAACCCCCTCTTGGTCATTAACATTTGTGCCACAAAAACAAGTGTACTTGATATGGTAATTAGATGAATCATCGATGTGGTGATGGCAAAGTATGTTTATAGTGAAAGGGGGAGGATAACAATATAAGAACATTTTGTTTGTAATTAATGCCAACATGAATATAAGGGTTCAAATCGTCTTGTCAACATAGAACATGTTAAAGGAGTGAATATTGATCATGAAGAACTCCTTGGAAGTTTATATATTCTAATCCCATGTCCTAGTTCATATTTTATTAACTTTGCTACTTTAATCATGTCCGGATGGTGTATTGGTTATTTCTCTAGTCTAACACACTAGAGGTCGTCAATTCCACTTAGCGTTTAGACATATATAAGTAGACTTGCTAAAATTTAGCTGCGTCCTTCGAAGTTGAGATCAACATTTTTGCAGCAAAAAAAGTGTACTCAATATGGTATTTCAATGGATCATCGATATGGTGATGGCAAAGCATGTATCCAATCAAGGGAGGATAATAATAATATAGGAAAATTTTGTTAATTGCCCTAAGTGGCAATATGAAGATAAGAGAACTTTTCTCCTGAAAAGGAACATGTAAACTAAGAGAGCTTATCTGATGAAGAATTCATGGAAACTTATTCTTCAAACCTCATTTCATAGTTCCTAGTTTTTAAATTTTCATCATATCCACTTTAGTCTCACAGAGTAGAAGTCTTTGGTTAAGTACACGTTTGAACTACGTAAGTAAACTTACAAAAAATTATGCCCCGTTTAGAACACTTATGTTATTTAATTAATGGAAGTGTATCTCTTCAAATCTCATTTCCAAGTTCCCGTTTTATTGACATTCCTCGTTTCATCATGTCCCGATAGTGTAGTTGGTTATCACACTAGTCTGACACACAAGGTCTCTTATTCGAGTCGGGTTTGGATATACATTAGTACAATTACTAAATTTTAGCCACCTCCTTGTCATGAACATTTTGTAGTTTCAATATTATAAATTATCCTTTCATCATGTCCATGTGGTGTAGTAGATTACAAACATTCTGTGAATTTTAATAATATTTTTTAATACCTAGATACACGAGTATTCTAAATATTCTTCAAAATCCAAGTTGGGAGCTAACAGTTGTAGGATCATGACAAACCATTGCTTTTCTTCTTGTTTGTTCCGTGGGATGAACCTTCGTTGGACACCAAACCTTCTGAAACAACAATCACTCCCTAGATTTTATACATGCATGTCAATGAACTAGTAGGGTTCAAATATTGAAATAATACCAAAGTTAACGATCCATCAATTGGTAAAGTTGCTCCTATGCTTAACCAAACAACAACCGCAATACCGATCGGCGATAACAAAAACTATTGTAGCTACTAGACATCGAAATGGATTTTGAAATTTATTAACATTCTCAACGAAGAGGACTATTAACAAACACGCATGTCCGATTGCCGTCAAAAGTACACCTAATAATGTATTTGAAAGTATAAGGAGTATTTGGAACACATGGAAAAAATACCACTTGTGTGATATTTCTGAGAGGAGTTGCAAAAGGGTTTGCCAGTTCACCAATCATCGAGGGTTCTAGAATTGGTAAACCCACGGTACAAGAAATTGCTCCTAGGTCCTTAAAGCATGCCATGTTGAATCCCTAATTATCCAGATGCTTACATCTGACAGAATCCCTCAAGTGTTTTGGTCCTTAATGTTCTTGTACTCCTTTTTATCACGTGGAGATGGTGTAGTTGGTTATCACACTAGTTTGACGCACTAGAGGCCTTTGGTTAGTCTGGGTTTGGACAAACGTAAGTACAATTGAAATTTAACATTGTCCTTGGGGAATAATATTTGGCGGAATCATCAATATGGTGACGGGAAAGCATATATACAAATTACAATAGATGGGGAAGGATAACAATACAATGTTAGGCAATCTGAATATATGGGAAATCGTCTCTTCAAAATGAACAAGTTGAAGGAGACAACACATATGACCAAGAATTGATTGGATTTTATCTTTGCACTATTTATTTCCTAAATCCTATTTTGTTGGGGTTCCGCATTTCATCATGTCTAGATCATGTCGTTGGTTATCACGATGGTCTTACACACTAGAGGTCTTCGGGTTCGAGTATGGGTTTGGACATATGTAAACAAACTTATTGTAATTTAGCCCTGTCGTTGATATCAACATTTGTGCAGTAGAAACAAGTGGACTTGATATGGTATTGCATTGAATCATCGAAACAGTGATGGAAAAGCATATATGCTACTGAGGACAGAGGATAACAATATAGGAACATTTTGTTAGTAGTCATAAGCAGTGTTGGGCAAAGTCCCAGGAACAGTGTTAGCGTTCCGGTTGGGTTGGGACTTTTGCCGGCCAAGGTGGGGGACAGCCGGAGTTGATTCCGGCCAAGTTTTCCTACCAACCGGAATCTAGCCGGTTCATATTTTTTGAACCGGCTATTTATATAGTTTATGTAAAAAATAAAGGTAAAAAAAAAAATTATATATATTTTTCATGTTTTTCCCCTTTTTTTGTTTTACTTTCCCCCCTCTTTTTGTTTTTCTCCCTCTCTGTCGTCGTCTGATTTCCTGCTACTCCCTCCTCGTTGCTCACTGCTCCCTCCTCATTGCTCGTTGTCGTTCCTCCTTCCTACTTCCTAGTTGTTCGTTAACAACTGCTTGTTATTCATTGTTCATTCACTGCTCACTGCTCACTGCCCACAGCTCGTTGCTTCTACCTCGTTGATTGTCGGCGGCCTCTCATCACTCAAAAATTGCCGCTCGTCACTCAGAAATTGCCGCTCGTCACTCGCTGATTGCCGCTCGTCACTCGTCGGCGATCACCCATCATTCGTCACTCAACTCTCACCACTCGACGATTCATTGATTTTAGATGTCTCCACCAACACATTGATTGAATGGATGAGAAGGAATTGAGCCAATACATAAGTGTTGTCTTTATGCGCCAAGTAAGAGACTTTAAATCTCCCACCAATTCATTCTAATTGTTGCTTATTTAAACATTGAAATTGATCCAATGTATAAACATGGTGATGTCGTGATAAACCACTTGCTTTTCAATGGATACCAAGCCAAGCCTTGTGCAATGAGTTTCATGTTTGGTTCATTATATATTCAAAGATTTTAGATCATGTAAATTTACAACTACTCCTAAAGCATTGTTGTATAAAAGCGATCCATGTTAACCTTTAACAAAAAATTGGAGTCGCATAATTTAGGGATTTTGGTGGTAAAGTAAGGGATCATGCATTATTTTGGCATTTGCATCCCGCTTCACCTTATTGATGTGGTTATAAGGTTGGACGATGTCATATTGCAATTTGTATGTGTTTTATGTTTCCATTGACATGTCTTGTAGTAGTTTTGGCAAACTAAAATGAAATAGGAGAAATTTTGATAAGAGGTATATTACAATATCAACGAAAGTAGAACCTATCATAAATATGACCTTGTGCATAATTTCTATTTCACTATTACTTGATTATACTATATCTTTTGAAATATTTTTCTCGAAAGAAGATCAACCGAAGACTTTGTATAGAGGAAAAGAAACATACATTTACATCTATTGCGCATTTGTGGCACCATAATGAAATAAAACACATTTCTGAAATGTTAAGCTCCCTCATTATACAAAAACCTCGTTGGTTTGGTATCTTCGTTTGAATGAATTGTAAGAATAGTGATGATGATATACTAAACATCCATTAGAGACCATCAATTGTTACAAAATGTCTCTTGAACATTGTAAGGCAAAGATGTGGGATCATTGCAAAGTATGTGCATTGGAGAAGAAGATTACATCTTCATGCTTCTTTTTAGTGGGTGAACATGAACTTGTGAAGATGTACATACATTTACATCTATTGCGCATTTGTGGCAACATAATGAAATAAAACACATTTCTGAAATGTTAAGCTCCCTCATTATACAAAAACCTCGTTGGTTTGGTATCTTCGTTTGAATGAATTGTAAGAATAGTGATGATGATATACTAAACATCCATTAGAGACCATCAATTGTTACAAAATGTCTCTTAAACATTGTAAGGCAAAGATGTGGGATCATAGCAAAGTATGTGCATTGGAGAAGAGGATTACATCTTCATGCTTCTTTTTAGTGGGTGAACATGAACTTGTGAAGATGTACATACATTTACATCTATTGCGCATTTGTGGCAACATAATGAAATAAAACACATTTCTGAAATGTTAAGCTCCCTCATTATACAAAAACCTCGTTGGTTTGGTATCTTCGTTTGAATGAATTGTAAGAATAGTGATGATGATATACTAAACATCCATTAGAGACCATCAATTGTTACAAAATGTCTCTTAAACATTGTAAGGCAAAGATGTGGGATCATAGCAAAGTATGTGCATTGGAGAAGAGGATTACATCTTCATGCTTCTTTTTAGTGGGTGAACATGAACTTGTGAAGATGTAATGGAACTAGGTGTGGAAAGAGATTTGCTCTTCTTCATCATCATCATCATCAAGGGGCTACTATGATAAACAAATTAACGAATCTGAAATACTATTTACTTATTACAATATAACTAGATGAACCAACAAATTTGAGATGAGAATCATCATGTAATTCAAACACATGTAGTGGACGATAGTTGAAAATTGGGAGGGAATTATGTACAACAAATTATCTTAGCACAAGAAAAGCATAGAAAGATGATGGGAATAAACAAGAATAAATCACGAGGCATGTATATTCTATTACTACCTCGCATTCGTATTGTCATCTTGTTTGTGATCTCTAAAGTGTATCTCAAAATCTTTCCTACTAGATGCATTTTGTGGGAAAACGAATTTCTTGACATATTTGAAATGATTTTAGCTATGATTTCCTTCTTTTTGACATATTTCTTGTTTGGAAATTTACATTAGTAGCATGTGATTCTATGTGTTGAATATGATGTCTTTCTTGGCCGTTGCAAATCAATTTTTGTCCATTACTCCCATTTGTAAATCAATTCTAATTTATATCTTAAGTTTTTGTGATCTCTAAAGTGTATCTCAAAATCTCAGTGTTCTAAACTAGAGCTTATTTAATGTGGGTAAGCTAATGTGAGCCATCCTCTTTCTTCTTTATTTTCTGATAGATTGGAAGGTTCATAGTGGAAAATTGATCCTTTATTGCCTCGGAAACTTCAAATATCCCAGGTATCTTAATTTGTTTTTTCTTTTTGGAAACATGGATTGTGTATGTAGGTTTCGCCTTCTTGTAAATAGAAACCATATATTATGTTAGTCAAACATTCTCTGCATTATTGTTACAGACTTACAGTATGTCCCAAAACAAGAATATGAAAGGCAAAGGAAAGCAAATTAGCCTCTTTACAATGCCCGGCTTTAGGAAAAACTTGCCATCTAAAGAAGATGTGTCTCTAGAAGAGCCTATAAAGGACCATCAACACTCCGAAGAATTACTTCATGAGATGAATTGAATTAGTAAGGCCAGACTAAAATTTCAAGAAGATTGGCTTACTAAATTTAAGTGGCTTCAAGAGGATTTAGAAACTGGTCTTTTATGGTGTAGTTATTGTACGAGTGATCCTCATAGTAAGTCTTCATTTGGCAAAACAAGTGCCAAAAACTTTAAGACTTCCGCATTAGAAGAACATGCAAGAAGTGTGGCCCATCGAGAGGCCATTTTGTTACAAGAACGTGACAAGAATGGTCTTGAAAAATGTGCATAAAAAAAAAAGCAAGTGTGGATGTAGCAATTGAAAAATTGTTTAAATGTGCATATTTTATAGCTAAAGAGGATTTAGCATTTAGAAAATTGGAAAGCCTCTTACGATTGTTAAGAGAATGTGGTGTGGAAGGCCTTCCACGAATGTATAATGATAATAAGGCTTGTGCAAGCTTTATCTTGCACATTAGCAAGGCTCTTGAAGTTGAGATCTATGATAGGTTGAGGAAAAGTCCTTGGTTTGGGCTTATGGTAGATGAAGCTACCGATGTAAGCGTAACCAAGAACTTGATTCTTTATGCTACATTTGTGGAAGGAAGGCAAGTAAGAACCTCTTATTTGGGGTTACTTGAAGTAGAGGATGGTACATCAAACACAATAACAGAAAGCATTTTAGCATTATTAAAAAAGTGGAACTTAGATGTTAGAAAAATGATGGGATTCGGAAGTGATGGAGCATCTGTTATGGTAGGTATGTCTACAGGTGTTGCTACAAGATTGAAGTCATATAACTCATTTATGACTTCCTTACATTGTTGTGCACATCAAACAAACTTGTGTGTGCAAGAGGCTTCAAAGAACATTGAAGTCAAAGAAACATGTAAGTAGTTAGATGCCCTTGTGAATCGGGTGGCTGCACATTTCTCGAGGAGTTCACTACGCCAAGGTGAATTAACTAAGATGCAAGATGCACTAGAATACACACATTTGCATATTCTTGGGATTGTGAAAACACGATGGCTTAGTCGGCATGGTGCTATCATGAGGGTATGTGATGTGTATGAACCCTTGATGAAGACTTTACAATCGCAAAGTGATGCATACAATGTATTCGTAAGTTTAAGAAACTTCAAAGTAGTGTATATGCTTCACTTTCTTGCAGATGTACTTAAGATCATGTCAACGTTAAGTTTGGAATTCCAAAAGGAATATGTGGATGTGACATGCATTGGAGGTTTGGCTATGATAGCCATTGGGGAGATCAAAGAACAATTTCTCCATCATGTTATGATGGATCTAAATGGTTTTGAGAAGGATAGCTATAGTTATCCAATTATTCCAGAATATGGTAGAGAAAAAGGAATGCTTTCAGTTTTAAGAGATGCTATTAAAGGTAATATGTATAAAAGTATCCTCATGGATAGATGTATTGATGGTGAGGACTTGATTGAAGCCATACAATTCCAAACTTTGTTTTCTAAGGCATTAATAGAGACAATAAAAAAGAGGCTTCAAGATCTGGTAACTCTTTGCGCATTGAAAATGTTATCACCAATGAACATGTCTGCCGGATCTACAAGCATTTTAGCATGAAAAACTATGGGTCTTAATGAGTTGAAAACACTTGGAAATTTTTATGGCATTCAAAAAATGGTAGATGGGAGAGCGTTTTCTCCCATAATTGATAATGATAAATTGTATGATGAATATGCAATTTTCAAAAGGCAAGCTACCACGGAATGGCTTGGAAGAGATTTCTTAGATGTTTGGGGTATGATAAATTGTAATGATGTGTGGAAAGAAAAGCTACCCGAACTTCTAAAGATTGCATTGATAGGTTTAATCCAATGTTCTTCTACAGCAGCGTGTGAGAGAGGCTTTAGTCGCCTAAATCTAATAAAAAATAAGTTTAGAAATAGGTTGAAAAACAATGTGATTGATGCATTGATACGAATCTCTATTGAAGGACCTGAACTAGAAGAACATGACTTCAATGCTAGCATTTTGTTGTGGCGAGAAAGCAAGGCATATCGTCATATTTTTACAAGAACTTCTCATGAGCATGATGATGAGATCGAGGACTTCATAGAAGATATAGATTAAAACTTTATAAATGTGATCGATTTTGTTTTGGAACTTTCTATATATTACATCTAATTTGATCTAATATGTTGTTAATGCTACTTTACAAAGGTTTGAAAAGTGAAATATGTTTATAAAGTTAGAATTTTTTTTGGAAAATATATATCTTTAGTTTTTGGGTTCCAAAATTTTGTAATTGATTTGATTTGGTATTGCATTAGATTTTTTTTGGTTATGCGGCCAAAAAAAATTTCAACATGTTCCGGTTGACATTGTTGTTGGTAGGAACGTGGCCGGCCAAAATTTTAAAATTCCGGTTAGGTTCATGAGAAGCAGGAAAATTTCCGGTAGGGGCTACAAACTTTGCCCAACACTGGTCGTAAGTGACATTGTGAAGATAAGGGAAATTGTCTCCCTAAAAGGAACATATTAAAGAAGAGAACACCTTTGATGAAGAACTCATGGATGTTTATCTCACTAATTTGATTCCATGTTCCAATCTTATTGATGTTCCTCCTTTCATTGTGTCCAGATGGTGTATTTCATCATCACACTAGTCTTACACACTATATATCTCTAGCATGAGTCTAAATTTGGACATACGTAAGTACATTTATTAAATTTTAGCCCCTCCTTGTCATGAACATTTGTGCGACACAAACAAGTGTACTCCATACGATATTTCAATGAACCATCGATATAGTTATGGCAAAGCATATATGCAATGAAGCCAAGAAGATAACAATTTATTAAAATTTAGCCCCTCCTTGTCATGAACATTTGTGCGACACAAACAAGTGTACTCCATATGATATTTCAATGAACCATCGATATGGTGATGGCAAAGCATATATGCAATGAAGGCAAGATGATAACAATTTAAGAACAAAATTACAATTAAGGGGGGAGGAAATTGTCTTGTCAAAAGAGAACAAAAATAAGTGGACTTGGTATGATATTTCGTTTGAATCAGTGATATGGTGATTGGAAAGCACATTGGCTAAAGAGCAAGGTGGATACACAATATACGAATATTTTGTTAGTAGCCTTATGTGGCAATGTGAAGACAATGGAAATTGTCTCCACAAAAGGGACATGTTGAAGGACAGAACACGTATGATATTTAATTCATGGAACTATATCTCTTCAAATCTCATTTCCTAATATGAATATTATAGATGTTCCTTGTTTCATCATGTCACGTGGTCTAGCTGGTTATCACTCTAGTCTTACACTACAAGTCTCTGGTTTGAGTCTTAAATTGGACATATGTAAACTTACTAAAATTTAGCCCCATCCTTGAGATCAACATTTGTGCAATACCATTCATTGAATCATTGAAATTGTGATGGAAAAACATATATATACTAATGAGGAAGGAGGATAACAATATAGGAACAATTTGTTAGTAGCCATAAGTGGCAATGTGAAGATAAGAGAAATCTTCTCCTCAAAAAGAACATGTTAAAGGAGAGAACACATTTGATGAAGAATTCATGGATGTTTACCTATTCAAATTTCATTTCCAAGTTCCTTTTTTATTGAAGACCCTCTTTTCATCACATCAAGATAGTGTAATTGGTTATCACACTAGTCTCACACAGTAGATGTACACGATTGGTTATCCCACTAGTCTCACACATTAGAGTTTTGCAGTTCTAGTCCGCAAGGAGCTTGTGTTTATACACAATGTGGTGTTAAGCTTGTTACATGGACATAAGTAATACCCAATGCATTTGCATGGCATACAAAGTGTTACAATTTGAATGGACAATCATCCTTCTACAATTGGTCATCAATTATTTTCAAATAACAAAGTCGAGTCGGAAGCAATCTCGAAGTGACCCCTAGTCATTATGTATTCATATGCCTTAGTAGGATCCACACCTTAATGAGCAGATGATGCTTGCTGATTCGAACAATCGAAGAAAGGGGGTGTGGTTAGTCTCAAGTGGAGTGTAGGTAGAACCCTTGAGCTATCTATCGAAGAAAGGGGGTAACAATTGGCGACGGTTTGGTTCGGTTTGACAAGGTTAAAACCGAACCGTTTATTTTTTTTGAAACCTGAATCGAACCGAACTACGAAACCGTTAAACTTTTTCAAACTGTTAAACCATTAAACCATCAAAACCATCAAAACCACAATTTTGTGGTTTGGTTTCGGTTTTCAACTTAGGTCAATTAAATTATTATTTTTAATTATAATATTTCATTATTTTTAAATTTTAAAGATGTTCCTAAAATGTGAGAATAAGGTCTAAAAATGAAAAGATTGTTTAAAAACAAAATTTAAAACTTTTTTAAAATATAAAAATAAATAAACCGATTTAACTGCGGTTTCTGACTGTTGAAACCGAACCGAACCGTTTTTAAAAACCTGAACCTGAACCGAATCGAACCGATTGTTTGGGCGGGGGGGGGGGGGGGGGGGGTTTAACAAAACCTTGAGGTGGGAAGGCGTTCAAAAGCCATTTTGTCCGGACAAAAAGTGTGAAACCAGTTGAACCAGATGAAGATGCGAATGAAAAGCTTCTTCTCAAAGAGCGGGAAATGGCGACGACGTGCGCAGCAGAGGAGGAGGAGAAGAAGAAGAAGAAGAAGAAGAAGAAGACGAGCAAATCGCAGAATGAAGCAGTGAAATAATACATACCCTAATAACAATGGTTTCCCTATAGAAATTCCATCAGAGACATCAGAAACAACCCTGTTCAGTTCTCTTCTTCTTCTTCTTCACTGAACAACCAAAAAGCTCTATCTGATGGATTGAACGACGCAAACCCTGGGGGCAGAGCTAGAGTTATGGGCATTCAAGGCCTTCTTCCTCTGCTTAAATCAACCACTACGCCTGTTCACATAAAAGAATATTCAGGGATGGTGGCTGCCGTGGATACGTATAGTTGGCTTCACAAAGGCGCCATTTCATGTAGTAAGGAGCTCTGCCATGGTCTCCCAACATCAAGGTATTATGTCGGACAGACATATTTTTCTTCTTTGTGTATAAAATGTGGGCTAAGGATTAGTGGCAACACCATGCCCGGCCAGACATCCATCCTTAGATGGCATGTTTGCATTGGTCGCATGAAAAAGTGAGGTCGATAGGTTCTTGTTTTTCTATGTATATGATATGGGTTTCTCATTGTTTCCATGCTGATGCAACGGGTTCTCATGAATTTTAATTGATTGCAAGTAATGTGGGTTGGATAGTTTCTTGGTTTTCTTTGCATATAATGGTATATGACATCCATGCTGATGCGCTGGGCTCTCATTTGCTGCAACCTGCGAGAGAAAGAGAATGGGTAGGGATGATATGGTGGATTCTCTCATTGGTTGCTATGGGTTAGGCACATATGTAGTTTGCAATTTAGGAAAAGTCATTGTTTGGATTCAATTTTCTGGTGAGCAATCATACCAATGTGGTGTCCTCATTGTTGCTAGAACTGGATCATATAGGTTGTATGTAATATTTGCTAAGGCATAATTTGGATTCAATACGGGATGAACAGTTGTGTAGATGTGGTGCGTTCTCATTGGTAGCGAGAAAAGTGAGATGGATATGGCTGATGTGGCAGGCTCTCCTTGATTGGAAGAATAGTGGGGCAGATGCATTGTATAAAATGCAAGTTATGGCTTGGTTTGGCTTGTCTAATATGCATGATGACATGGTGGGGTCAAATGGTTCGAAGAAAACCTGGCTGAATAGTTCTTGGTTTTCTTTGAATACAACTTGTTTCCTGTCCATGCTGCCGTGGGGACAGTTAGGGGCGATGTAGCAGGTTACTATTGGTTGCAAGAAAAGTGGAATGGATAGGTTATTGTTTTTCTTTGTAAGTAATGTAGGCTAACACCTAACACCTGATATAGTGGTTTCTCATTTGTTGCAAGAAAAGTGGGATGGACAGCTTCTTGTTTTTTAAATTATAAAATGTAGGCTATGTGCATGGTTTACATTTAATATCGGACTGATGTGCATCTGATTTGGCGAGTTCTCATTGGTTGCAAGGAAAATGGGATGCATAGGTTCTTATTGATCCTCAAAAAATGTCCAATAGATTATTTTGCTCTGCACACCATATATATTTTTGGTTTATCACCACATTTATGAACCTATTATCATAAGAAAGATATCCAGTGGTGGTTATTTTTTGTTTGGACACTATCAAAATCTTTGCGAATGTGTGGATTCCTCATGTGCGGAGAGAGTATAATATAGGCTAGTAGTTTTGTGCATCTATTAGATTCATTTTCCCAAACTTTCCTCACGACCAAGATAGATACTTTGGAAGTCAACTTTGAAAAAAATCTCTCTTATGGCTCCATTTTGCAGGTTTATTGATTACTGTATGCGGAGAGTCGATCTTCTGCGCCAGCATGGTGTGAAACCCCTGCTTGTTTTTGATGGAGGCCATTTGCCTATGAAGGAGAATCAAGAAAATAAGCGTGCCAGGTAAGTTTTTTGACACTAGTGCATCATGACAACTTGCATGCGAATATCTTATTTTACATAGAAAATCGATGTAAATTCCAGATATCGGAAACTTAACCTGGAAAAAGCTTTAGAGCATGAACGATCTGGAAATAATGCAGCTGCATATGATTGCTATCAAAAAGCTGTTGACATTACTCCACAAATAGCCTTTGAGCTTGTGAAGGTAGCTAAGCAGCATCTCTTGTGTGATTTTCAGCTGGAAATCTTTTGTATGATGTTACATCGGCATGTGTAGGTTTTGCAACGAGAGCAGGTGCCATATATTGTAGCACCATATGAAGCAGATGCGCAGTTGGCCTTTTTATCTATTCAAGGTCATGCCGATGTTGTTATTACTGAGGATTCTGACACGATTCCATTTGGATGCAGGAAGGTGAGAGAATAAACCATATTTAGGTGGCCATACATGCATGCATGGTTGAATAGATATTTACTCAATGGATTCAAATATCAAACATGATTTCGGTGTTCATAAAATGGCTGAACTGATTTGCTGAAATACAGGTTTTGTTTAAAATGGACAAGTTTGGACAAGGTGTGGAGTTTCAATATGATGATCTTGTGAATAACAGAGACTTGAACTTTACGAACTTTACAAAGCAGATGGTAATGGAGATGTGCATTCTGAGTGGTTGTGATTATTTGCCATCATTACCAGGAATGGGAGTGAAAAGAGCTCATGGCTTGATAAGGAGGTTTGGAAATTACCATAAGGTATCAATCATTCTATTCACCAATTCTTGCTAGTTGTAAACACATCACTTTCTTTATTAACTCATGTTTACCTTCTTTAGGTTATCAAACACATCCAGTACAATGGGGTAACTGTTCCCCCTTCATACGAGGAAATGTTTACGAGAGCAATCCTAACTTTTCAACATCACTGGGTATATGATCCAATCCTGGAGGATATTGTACATTTGACGCCACTTCCATCAGGCTCTATATTGAATATCGATTTTCTTGGCCCATATCCTTGTGGTCTTTGAAATTCATGTTCTTGTTGAATATTAAAATTTTACATTTGGCTGATGTCAAACATGAGACTGCATCAAGGAAGTTTGGAATTTTCTTTAACTAGCTGATGTGTCACAACTATATCTCGAGAACATGGGCAAGCCATTGCTAGAGGTGAAGTTGATCCTATCACTGGAGCACCTTTTGAGGTGCAATAATTTCGAGTTTATCATGGTCTTGATGTCTTTTTATTTCTGTTCCTTCCCTGAAAGGATTCTTATAAGTTTGAGATTTGGTAATGCTTGTGAAAATCGACGTGAACAGAGTTCAGTGCCTGCAACAGCTACTTATTCAACCACAGGTAGAAAGAGACAATTAGATCTACCTATCCAAAAAAATTTGTTGACAAACTACTTCTGTATCCTCAATTCATGAATGGTGAAGATCGATATCATCTATTTGCATATGTTAAAAGCTCCATGCTTTATGTAGTGAAAATGTTGGATCAATTCGGTGTTTTTTACTTTTCTTACAAAATTTCCTTGACTTACTATAAGTGTCACCATCTACGGAAGCAAAACGCCAGTTTAAATTGCCAAGAAATGTTGCGAATGTCATCGAGAGTGGGATTAACATGATGAGTGGTGAAGTAAAAGATGTGGGATTAGGCAACATGATTATAACCCAACCTCGTTTGGACTTTCCACTGCTGGAAACTCCAGCTAATGCTGCTGCTTCTCAAAATCGCAGATCTTTTGATTTCTCAATATCAGTAGAGGAAGAGGATCAAGTGCTAAATTTCCTCAATTCTAAGTTGGTAAGAAAAGGAAACATTTCTTTAACTTTATATATTTTTATTGATAAGGGAATTGTTATTTCAGCTCAGGTCTTAGATTTATTTAATATTGTGAAAAAAGCACCAAAATAACCCCTAACTTGCTGGTTACTTGCCAAAATACTCCTAATTACAGAAGGATATTTGTAGTCAATTTCGGAAACTTCGGGGCTTTTTGGTGTGTTGTGCTATTATATTTACACTCTTAAATAATTTGTCGTTGTCACAATTTCAGAGTAGAGGCAGTGTTTGTAGAAATTTTTGACTAAATATAATATGGTACAATCTCAACAAATGCTTACATTTGAACAATGTTAATTATTTATTGAATTTAGCATAAAGGCTGACATGTATGTAAATCACTCAATGGAATTTTATTGCAGGCTTGCAGAGCTTCACCAATCTCAGATCCAGAGGAAAGAGGTATTCTCCTCTTTATGTATTTTCTGTACAATGTGCTACTCGATGCAAACTTCTGAGTTCTAACATATCTGTGATAGTTTTGACACCCCAAAGCATTACGGAATCACTGGGAAAGGACCTTGTAGATGCAAGAAAGAAGCGTTCCTTCGACAATAGTTATCCAGGAAAGTGTATGGTTCGGAGTATGTACTTTTCAAAGAAAAAAGTATATGAAAATCCTACAAAGGAGCTGGATGCTGAACAACTCATGAGTACAAGTGGAACCTATACCTCAATTGAAAGTTCAAAATTAGTTGGAAACACCAATCTCGATGCCAATGTTGAGTTACTTGAAGATCTGGGGAAACATTCTACTCCCGGAATTGATGCAGCCTTGGATGTATGCTTATATCATAAGGAAAACACTTATTCAAAGCTACATGTACTATGGACTTACAAACATAAGTTTGATGTTTGTTTTATAGGTGAGAAACTGTGGGAAATCAGTTAAGCAAAAGACTGGAAAATCAATAGATCATATTTCTGCTGGGGAAAGTAAGTGGACAATTCACTTCTTCTCTTTGTTATTACCATTGTCAAAAGCAAGGAAATGCTACCTATCGTTTGCAAACCTTAGGTTGCGGAAGTAAATTGATGGCCTTGAGTTTGCATGCCCAACTGTGAATGACACATGCAAGTATATGATACATATCCCAATCAACAGTTCACTTATTAGGTTTGAACCCATGTCCTCAATGCTATAAACAATGTGGTCCTACTTATACTGAAACAATTAGTTAAAAAGAAATAATAGACTGTATTCTGCCACCACCAAGTTATTTTTATCTATAATATGTGTCTGCATATCCACAAGTGCTACGTGCATGTATACACTGTATCTATGTCTACACTAAAAGTGTATTGGAGCAATATATTTTGCCAGGCAATATTTCCTTATTGTGCTGAAAATGATGGTTTCCTAATGTATTCTTTTGTTTACTCATATGAACAGGGAAGCATGTTCCTATATTTAGCAGTAAGCTTTTAGGAGAGGGTGTTCTGATGGGCAAATTTGCATCAGACACCTCTCACATTGAACAATATGCTGCTATAGCCAGAAAGTCTATGGAAAAATTTGTGTCCACCATTGCTCCTTTCCGGTGTTCAGCAGCTGGAGCTCGTGCCAGTGGTCTAAGGAGGCCAATTAAACCGTGTATAAGAGAAAAAGTCAATAGGTAAATTATTTGGATATAGATGCATGTGTAGGCATGCATGTTATGCCTAAGATACATCACTTTTGTGGTCTGAATGGGAATTTAGGTGCAGGGCTTCTTCGGAACTTAAAGGTGCTGATGAACTAAGTAAATTTGCTTATGTACCCTCAAATTGTAGATCATCTCTACATCAGCGTGAGGCCGTGCCTGGAGTGAAGGATGACACAAGACTGAATGACTCTGTTTTGCCCTGAGTAAAATTGAATTCATTCAGGTCCATTTGTTTTCTTCTATATATACAAGGTCTGAACTCTCTTCTTTTATTATCAAAGACATCAAGTAAAAACGCCTTGGAATTCTAGACATACCAGATGTTATGTTTCATCCATCCATTTATTCATTCATTCAAACTTTGATGATGTGTACCATACCCACTAGATAATGGAAGCTCATATTTTGGTCCTCATTTGGTCTCTTGTGAAAATGGTAAAGAATCCAAAAAATGAAAAGCGACTGGTTGATATGATGCTAATTTGTAAATGTATCTGGGTTTCAACACCCGCGTTCTCTGTGATTATGCCTTGTAATGAATCACAAATCAAGTGTCGTTTTCTTTTTGGCAGTCAGTGTCTTGCGTCTAAAGACTTGTGCAACTTATACAAAACAATGTGAATGAATAGAAAGCATTGAAGTATAAAAACATAACTGTGCACAATTAACTCTCCAATTATCACCAAACAAGCAATTCAATAATATCTCGCATGTGATGTGAGCATAACTGTTGATAAGAAGCTGTGATAAAACAAATATGAACTGCCATACATGGTAATTATCATAATACATGATAGTTCACAAGCTTTCATTTTTCCCACTGTCATATCTACCTTATATGTGAGCTGTGTGAAAACAAAAAGCTTCTTGAACGTCAAGATACAAACTTGTCAGTTATTTTGGATCACCAGCAAATTTTAGATGATTTTTAAGAAGTAGGTTGAAAGTGTGATATTCTTTAGTCCATTTTTTGTCCTTAAGTTTTCTTTTGAGTTGTTACGTGTTAGGTTATGTGGTTTATGTTTTGTTTGAACTTAAGGTGAAAGTGCTTTGCTAATTTGACTCTCTTAGAAAAAGTAACTAGTTTTCAATTAGATTTGCTATATTTTAGAACTATGTAGTTTGAAATGGTTTTTTTTTCCCCCAAAAAAGAAGCTACTTTCCTATTAGTTAGGAGAGGTTATTATAGAAAGACTATACAAGGTGGCTTATACATAAATCGAGAAATCACCCTTCGATCAAGTTCAAGAATATGAGACTATGTACATATCCTGTTTCAAATGGTATTATTCCCCGTGCTCCTTGTGTATGTATGACGAATATTATTTCTAATATCTCAAAGACAATGTCGAAACTTGTTTAGGATAGAATTGACGTAGATTATTTTATGAAATGTGGTATTGCTTGTGCTTGTGCCTCAAGGAATGGCTCAATCACAAAGTCTCTAGTAGTAATATGGCTCATCACTATGGTAGTTATAATTTTATGGAATGTGGTATCGATTGTGCTTTTGTTTCAATGAATGGCTCAATCACAAACTCTCTGGTAATAATTAAGCTCACCACTTTGGTAGCTAGTAATAATATATCCTACAAGTTACCATAATGGTGGCAATTCAAATGAACATTGTTTGAGTTCTTTACAATTGAAATGATTACTACTTGTATGACATGATCATTGATTAGATGAGGGAAGACACACGAATGAACGAAAGGCTTGAATGGTTGGGTTGGATGAATATGGGGTGTGATCTTTGTTCCAATATATAGCCACTATTTGTTGACATAATTGCACCAATCTTCCTCCTAGGGAATCCAAGGGTTTGGAGCTACATGTCTCTTTGAGCCACTTATCAACAATATAATTGAGATGATGATGCTAATTGTTTCAATTACAAATTCCAAACTAGATGAATATTTACCTTATTATACATTAGTGCCAATCCAATAATTTTGTTGTACGTATTTTTATCATATTCCAAAATCAAAATAGTTTTATCTATCAAAATTTTAGTTGCATCATCTAGTTGATGTTATTTTCGTCAAATTGATAAAATCTAGACAAAAACCATGATACTGGATAAAAAATAATTTTGTGAAATTGTATAACTTAAGCATCCATTGGGCATCTCACCAATGATGCTACAATCCTATGACACATTGAAGGCTCCTTCTATGAGTAGGGAGATAACTAGATAGATGGATAGATCTTATTGTCATCTTTAGAGGTAAAAAAAATACCATAATTATTTGTGCTATGAGCATATACATAAAATGTCATAATCATCGTAAAGATTTTAACACATATACATAAAATGCCATAATCATCGTAAAGATTCTTATAAAATCCCATAACCTCTAGGATATATGATATTATACCTAATAATTGTAATGTTTAATAGAGCATGAATGCCACATAACGATCATGCATGGTTGTGAGGTGGTGAGTATGCATGTGTCCAACCATGCTATATAAGAAAGTGCTATAATCCTCGGTGGATCATTCATAATCTTTGTCTTTTGGTAATATATCTACATATTTCTCTTATTTCCCATTTGGAACTTTCAAGTGATCCTCACAAATATGTAGTTATTGAGGAGAGGTTAACGAAACCACTAAAGAAGAAGAGGGAAAATGGTAAAAGGACAAAATTAGAATATTACATTGTAAATGTTGGGTTGAATATAAGACAAGGTCTATTGATCATACACAACCTTATCTTATAACTAACATGAGTATTAACGCTCATGCAGCCTTGTCACTCCTTCACACTCGATCACACGATCTAGGTATTGAAGTTGCATTATAGCATCACAATCCATCAAATATAAATGCATGTAATGTATGTGATGAAGGGTTGGTAAAGGGTGATTATCATTTGCTTTTTACATGCTCCACATATAGTGCCGTTTGTGAAGCTATGATGACATATTAAGAGGGGGTGATGAGTTGTCATTAAATAGAACATCTAAAAGGTGTATCCCTTATCCACACATTGAGACCTTGTGCTTTGAAGTATGAATATTCCTTCGTATGAAAAAGACAAACATTAAGAAAATGTGTGTACTTAGGCCCATTGGTATTTTACATTTTCAATGACCCATGGGACCTAAGTACACACATTTTCAATGTGTGTACTTATATCTAATGTAATACAATCTTCTTTTCTTTTCCTCCCCTTCCATTCAATCTTGTTAATTGCTACAACCCCGATGGTTTGACCCAAAACAACTCTTCTCTTCATTATTATTATATATTGCAAGGAAGTTTTCACCGTCTCTTCTCATAACCATGGTAACTTGAGTAAACTAGAATATAGGTGCGTTTTCATGGATCTAGAATTCCAAACAAAGAAGTTCATATCCGTGGAAGTTGGAACAAGGGAATTAAATGGTTAGTGGGGATTTACAACTATGTAATGGATGTTGAGAAATCTCAAGAACATAAGGGATTAATTCATAGAGTTTGACAACTTTAATTAGCATTTATAGCAATAAGCTTTAAGAGCACAAACTTCCCCAAAAGAACCCAAGATAAGTATCATTGCCACTTTTTGTATCAAAGCTTTGAATACCAAATTCTCAATGCATTGTTCTTGGATTGATAAATAATCTTATTAACTATAATTTATTCCCAAACACACAACGAAAGAGAGGAGAAAAAACATTGGTACTACTTTGATATTATAGATTGAACTAATGATGAGCAATGTAATAAGAGATTAGGGAAAAGATGTGAAAGACTTGAAGAAAACCCCCACCAATGTCATAAACCTTGGTAGTTTAGCCTCATCAATAGTTTCGACAACATGTCACGATGTTGTAATGAAGGGGATACCTAGTCCACTTTATATGATCCAACACCAAAGGCTCCTAAACCACCATGTGTTCCCATGTGTCATAGGTCCTAATAGCTTTATCCTCGTTCTCTTAGGATAACTCATTTCCTATCTATCTTACCCTTAAAATTAGCTTTAAAATTCCTCGTTAACGTTATGCTTAACTTGCTAACGAATTTGCACAACACATAGCATATGCTCAAATTAACTTCTCATAGCTATGACACAAGCGATTGATTTCCTCACTTTGCAATATTTGGGAGACAGAAGCCCTTATCCTCTGAGTTAAATATAGGGGAAAAGATTTGTCGTACCCACATTTGTCTTTGTTTCTTTCCCGAAAAACCCTTGTGTTTTCAATATTCGCTCAAATTCCCTTGGTGAGCCCTTTTTGTAGAGCTACCATTAAATGGTCAGATACAATATCCCCGTTTTCATTCTCAATTTAATGCGATACATGAGCAATAATTACGTGTCGATCAGGCAATCGGTCAACCAAACATGTTTTCTCTGCAAATGCAAGAATGGTAAGAAGGACAATCAATCAATCAATCGTGGGGAGATAAGGAGAGGATCGATCGATCGGTCGCATGTGTTGTTTGTCTCATCATTCATGTGTGAATACATGAGGAATTGTGAGGAAATACATACATATGTATATGTATGTAGTAGTGTATGTATGGAGGGGTTAAGTTTGTAAATTCCCCAAAATAAGAAGGAAACTATATACATAATGATATATGATGCATATACACATACATACATACATACATACATACATTATATACATACATACATACATACATACATACATACATACATACATACATACATACATACATACATTATATACATACATACATACATACATTATATACATATATCATAATTTAGAGACAGATTTGAGCGTCTGTCTGTCTGTCGTCTACTTTCTAGGGTTTCCCCAAGAAGGTGCAGAGCAGATTGCCTTCTCACACTCCTGGTATGTTCTAATTCTTCCCCTACTTTCTTTCCTGTTTCTGTGTGTTCCTCTGGGTTTCCTTAGATCGGATTTCATTAGTTCGCATCACCTCTGGTTAAGTACGAATATGGAACAAGAAGAATACGGGAAGGAAGAGAGGATGCAGAAGAACAGAAAAAGAAGGGAGAAAATGAATACAGAAAGAATAACATCAACCAAGAACAAGAGAAGAAGAATGAATGGATGACAGGGGAAAAAAAAGTCAGAAAGAACATTACGAGAAAGAAGACAGGAGAGAAGACCAAGAAAAAGAAGAAGCAGAAGAGATGTAGAAGGCGAAGAAAGAACGAAAACAAGAAATAAAAGAAGAGTGTATGAAGAAAGCAACATATTTTGTATATGCTGATATCTGCGACAAAGCAAGAGGAAAAAAGAACACCACCATCACCTCCATAAAATGCAAACCTTTTTACGAAAATCCCATGAATAGAGATTGAGAAACAACAGAGAGAAGAAAGGATTCAATGTTGATCTTGCCTATTTTTTCATTTCCCTTTAACTAAAACATTCCATTTATGTCATCGATGCTCAACTTCTTGAGCTAGAAGCTATGTGAAATATACAGTAGGATAGCCATCCAAAATCCAATCAACAAAAAGAGGAGAGAGGGGAAGATCACTTATCATACTTACTTAATGGATGCTAACTACTTCCCTAAAAACAACTTCTAATTTCACAGAAAATCATGAGAGAAGGATAACATGCCTTGTGCTAGTGCAATTCCTTCGGAAAGGACCGAGTTTTGATGGGTAGATTTACTTATGATATCAGTAAAGTTAAGCGGGTTAGGTTCACATAAGGCTTAGAGTTACCAGCACATTAACAAAGAAAGCAACAACAGTCAGTGTGGTTGTAAGAGGGGGCTTAGAGTTGAAGCAGGGATTCAACAGAGTCCAGTAGTGTAGGCGTCCACCCTAAACCCTAAACCTAAACTATCCCCCTTAGCCTAAGTTTCATACCCCTGCCTGCATTAATCCCCAGTTCAACTTTTCCCCTGCTCTTACAACAAGCCTAATTATAATTGAATCTCTTTGTTAGTGTGCAAGTCTCTCAGAAACATTGCCAATGGGTGCATGATCATTGTGCTGGGAGTACATGCAACAATTCTTATATTTTCTGATCTCTGAATGTTCTCTGAACGAGAATTACTCGTGTCATGATCTACAACCATGGCCACTCTATTGGCACAATGTATGTTAGCCATTTATTATTATTTTCTAATGGGCTTATGTGCCTTTTAACGAATTGATTTAGCTTCTCTCAAATAATCATAGAAGCAAAATAGCATATACATAATAGAAAGTGTCTTGAGCTATTGTTTTTGTGAAATATGTGGCATATAAAGACCCTACTATTCTGAAGGCTGAGGGTATACTTAGAATGGAATACAAAAGATTGCGTGCAGTGGATGATATGCAGGTTGGTTGGTATTGATAGAAAGAAGGAGAAGAAGCAAAAGAAGATGAAAAACTGAAGAGAGAAAAAAGGCTCAACAATGACTAAAATCAATATCTGTGGCTTAACTCAGAATTTAAGAGTATAATGTGGTGAACTAGTTGTGTAGGCTATATAACTGATATGTAAGTTTTATTATTTTGTGTTGTCATGTCTACAGAATAGGGTTTTCACGCATTTTAATACAATCAGACTGCAAAGGATACCGGCTGTCCGTGGAAGAGGATAAATATGGTAAAGCTTGAACCTTTTGTGTTGTTTTTTAGAGGTATCTGAAAGAGAAGAAGAAATGGTTTAATATTTTTATAGGTGGTCTACGAATGTTCTGTTTTGCAATATGCTCAACCAAATCAGATTTTGATCAATATTCCTATTGTTTTAGTCATCTCTCGCTGCTGCTCGAGCGGACAACTTTTATTATCCTCCAGAATGGACTCCAAAAAAGGTACGTTGAAATCACATATGGTACATTCAAATCCTTCTAGGTTTGTCTTGCGTAAGTTTTAAATATCATAAATTTGTGTTATTTCCATGATGTTATTAGGGTTCGTTGAACAAATTTCAAGGCCAGCATCCTCTAAGAGAGAGAGCCAGGAAGCTGGATCAAGGCATCCTGATAATAAGGTTTTTATTTTGGAAAATGCTTTTCCACCTTTTTACTTTAATTTGTGGACAAATATTGATATTTACAAATCCTTTTCCTATTATAGAGCAAAATGTGTCTCTTTATGTGGTCAAATACAGACTAATTTGGATTTTTTAGGTTCGAAATGCCTTACAATATTTGGTGCGGGGGCTGCCATTCTATGATTGCTAAAGGAGTACGTTTCAATGCAGAGAAAAAACAAGTTGGGAATTATTACTCTACAAAGGTAGTATTCCAAGGCCTGTTTATGTCGTAGAGTTGCTTATTTGGGAAACCCCAAAACTTTTCTTATTTACCTATATGCTTCCAAGTTTTTTTATTTCATCAAATGTCCTCCGTTCCCTCTATATTTTGTCTCATTCTATCTCTTCATATTCTTTAATGTTTTAATTGCCATCAGATTTGGAGCTTTTCAATGAAGGCAGCATGTTGCAGGCAAGAGATAGTGATACAAACAGATCCACAAAACTGCCAATATATCATCATCAGTGGTGCAGAACAAAAGACTGAAGTTTATGATGCTGAAGATGCTGAAACTCTTCTTCTTCCTTCTGTAGAGGGTATGCATTTTAACATTTGATTCATAGAGGTGTATCTCTTGGTAATATTTAAAATTGTAGGGATATTCTGGTGAATATCCTAAAACTTGAAGGACTATTATGGTGGTTCTCCTCATGCCAACTGGCTTACAGGTTTCTCATTTTTCAGACAAGGGAAAGCTGTCAGATCCATTTTATCGTCTTGAACATTTGGGGGAGGATCAACAAAAGGCTAAAGAAGCAGAGCCTTTATTGGTGCGCATGCAACGAGTATCAAATATCAAGCACCAGAATGATTATGCTTTGAACAGATCTCTCAGATCTCAATTACGGGTAAGTAGCAATTGCAGTTTTTTAAAGCAAAACGCCAAAATATTCCTAAGTTGTGGGAAGTGGGATCTTTTTTTCTGCTTAGAGATTGACCGGTAATGTTGTCTGAAAATCTAGGGATTTTGTGGTAAATGCCAAGTTCTGGGTATTTTGGAAATTTCCCATTTTTATTATATGCTCATCGTTAGTGTATGGACTCTTCTTTCCTAGGTGGCAGATTGCATCCACCTTCTGTAAAAAGTAATCTATTTGCATACATTTGATGCATATGTTCTTTGTTATACTAGATCAAGAGTTGGTTGTCCGTGAAGATGAAAATGCTTTTTTTGTTTATTCTAAGGAAATCTCTGATTAATGTGTTTCCAAGGCACAAAAAGAACGTGTAAATGCCGAGACAGCACATTCCAAGAAGTTGGGCTTGGGCATTAGGCTTCTTCCCCCATCCAAGGAAGATGAAGAGGAGGCTTCAAGGACCAAATTTGCTCATAAATTTGAATTCAACCGGAAACTGAAGAGAGCAGCAATTAATGCATCATCAATCTTTCCTCAAGGCTCAGGTCAAAGGCAAATTTCTTGTGGGGATCCTGATAAGAAACTACAGCTTGTTGCAAAGAAAAGGAGGATTAATGGGGAGGATTTGCGGAGTTCAGTCATGGGCAATATCAAACCTTTATCAGGATCTGCTATTTCATCTGGCCGATATGTGTCTTCAATGAATATATACGTCCCTAAAGCAATGTAAATATTATCAACAAATTCTTACCTTCAATCATAAGCTGCGCATAGTGGTTTAGTAGCACCAAATTTTATAACCTGAAAGATATCCATGTTAAGTCAGATTGATTAGCATTGTGTTTAGATGATCCTGTAAATATCTCAGTAAACGTTTTGCTAAACAGGGGATTTCTTCAACTATTACGAGGTAACAGCAGTGTTTTCGTATTTTCTTTTTTTCAATTGTGCAGATATTTGTATTCAAAGATGAAGCACAAAAGTTATAAATAAAAACAAGTCTTTGTAGGTAAAATTCTTTAGATCTTTGAAATATGAACGATATCATAGTAAAAAGAAGAGATGTGAATTACGGTGTAATGGTCACTGGTATATTAGATTGAACACGAGCTGTAGGAATGCCAAGAGTGTGTATGTGTTGGGAATCAATTTATAAACAAAATCAAGTATGTGTAGCTAAAATTATCTAGATGTTTGAAACATGAACAATATCATAGTATAAAGAAGAGATGTGAATTATGATGTAATGGTCACCTTGTACATTAGATTGAACACCAGCTGTAGGAATGCCAATGAAAGCTAATGTGGTGGGAATCAATTTATAAACAAAATCAAGTATGTGTAGAAAAAATTATTTAGATCTTTCAAATATGAATGATATCATAATAAAACGAAGAGATGTGAATAACAATGTAATGGTCGCCTTGTATATTAGATTAAACACTTGTAGGAATGGCAATGAACGGTAATGTGTTGGGAATTAATTTAGGCTGTTAGTGAGTGCCAATGTTGGTTCAAATGAGCGAGGGAATGATTTTTTTGAAGTAATAATGAATGATCATGAAATACATGTAATGGTTTTTATTTGTTGGTCTACACAAGCATGTGCAAGGCATCTTTTGCACAAGTATAGTGGCTTGTTTGAGCTTTCATTGCCATGACAATAGTATCTATCTTAGCTTGAGATATTCAGAAAGTAGTAAGGTTAAATGTGGTGATTATACAAATTGTTGAGAGGATGTTAGATACAATAATCCACCTATGAAATAATAACTATTGCATGCATGTTTGCAATACATGCGATCTATATTCGTTATTTACCATTCATCTTTATAGTATGTACATTTTTAACTGCCATTTAGTTAAGGTTGTATCAATACAGTTTCCTCCACTTGAGTTGGGCTCATCAAACTTGTTTAGATTGAGAAAATGCTAAATCATGAACATTTATGTATAGAGTTTTAAAAAATAGGCAACATTCTAGTTGTAGTGCATACAAGACATGCCATTTTGTTAGCCCAATGCCTTTTAGTTAATATTTGATCTTATCACCATCCATACAACTGGCATCAAGTTTTTTTTGATAAATTGGATAAAAAGGCAATATTGTGCAAAGTAGACGTTGTACTCAATTTGTAAATCTTGTATGCAAGCTAACATGGAAATCTTGTAAGTAGGTTAACATTGAAAGACACATAAATGATCATATTGAGTAGCTATGTTTGACTAACATTCATCTATGTTTATTTTAAGAGGTAGAAATGTACTGTTTACAGTCCAACTTTAAGTGGAAATATAAGAGGGAGGCTTGCACAACATATTGATCTTTGGACAAGATGAGATGTACTTGGTTTTAAGTTAAAAATGGTAGGTCTTCGTCCTCTTTACCCTTTATTGATTTATTTTTTAAATCTCATCTACATATAATGAATTCTATCCTTTGTTAATTTTTATCTTCCTTTGGGTAATTCTTTGAAGTCAAGACATGCACGTGAAATTTTGTACTTTTATACTACATATCCAAAGAGTGTAATAACGTGATACCAGCCTTGACAGAATATCAAAGTTCGAAACCATCATTTGAATTGTTAACTTCTTGTTCATCGGGATTGAAGACATTGTTTGAAAAGTAAACTTCCTGTTCAAAAGAATTGAGAACCTTGTCCCATGATAATTTTCTATAATTTTGTATATGCAGTACAAAATTTTCTAAGGTAAATGCTTCTAAGTTTCCGAAGGCCTATGAAAAAGGAGAATATGCATAAAATCCATAATAAATGCTTACATCCCTACAAATCAAAAGATGATCACATATACTATTATTAAAAAAAAATCTAAAGATGATCATGTGCTTATTTTCATACTTAGAAGAAGAAGATGCTATGAATCGCACCCTTCAGAAACATTTGGATGTTAGTCGGTGTTAATAATTTTGACAAGAAGACATTTTTAGGCCGTAGTTATGTTAATGTTTTCTTGCAACATATAGCGTGCATTATACGATATCGAATAGTTGGGATGTGTGTATATACAAAAGAGATTGTTATTGACCATGGCAGCCTACAAGCTAGAAACATTACCTATATGATCTTGATAAAAAAAACCTTATATAATAATAGAAGTTGGATGAGAGGGGGTTGTGGTATACAAGTGATAGATAGTCTATATAGGGAAATCTTGTTTGCATTGTGTCACAATAAGGGGAACCATGTTGTTACGTTGAAGTATGTGGTGCATTGAATGCAAAATTTTCCTCACCCTCAATCTCATGGCCTTCACATGTTTTGCTTGTATAATCCTATTTGGCAAGCCCTTGTCACATCTTCTCAATGGGAGTAAATGTTCTTAACAGGGTGATGCGTGCATTATGAGAGAATGTGGAGATGGTATGGTAAGGTTGGGTTGTTCGGTGGATGCCGATAAGTGTCTAAAGACATATTATGAGGGTTTGGTAGTGTTGTAGCTTCTTTCTCTTTTCTCCTACTTGCATTTTGTAGGGAGTTTTAAATAGGTTGTCAATGTGTATGATGATACCCATATTTTTTGTTGGGAATTGAAATAGGCAGTCCTTGTCCCATTTATTAAACAATTTGCATATGTTGTGCCTAGATATTTTGGATTATGATTCTCAACTTGACTTCCACATGCAATAGTGGACGATTGAATGGCATTTACTTCAGCATGATTACATATCTATAAACCGTCATGATGTCACCAACATTGATTCCTCATCCATTTCTCTATGAGCATAACCAGATATCGAGTTTGATGTTTTTGATACCCGAGATGTCATTTTAGAAAGAAACGTCTTCTCAGTAGAAATTTCCTTTTTTATTTTTACATTTCTGGCTTAATTTTGTTGTCAAAATTGTAGGTTAACATATAGGAAAAATGGCCATCAATATGAACCATGTCTTTATAGCAGTATGTTAATATGTTGAGCCACATGCCTTTTATGTATGAATGAGCCATAACTTAGAAGTGCCCAAATTTTTATTCCCCCCTCCCCCTCAACCCCCCAAAAAACAAAGACACATTTTGAAAAGTAAGAAGACAATAGAAATGGGAAGAATTAGAGTGTGTAGAGTTGAGTTCAGAAGAGCATGCTCAACCCATTTTTATTGTTCCATTACGCCCTCTTTGTGCACCAACCAAATGTTGATGCCTTGAGCATCATTACCTTTTTCATTCCGTGTGTGCAATGAATCTTTGGTGCTCTTGTTTTGTTGGGTATAATGATTAGATTTCTTTTACTCTTGTTTCATTTGACACTCTAGTTTATCTAGATTAAAACATTTTTGCACCTTTTATTTTATCGACAACGAATAGATTTTAGGACTTTATCTTGTGTGGTTTTATCCCTCCTTGAGAGTTTTCCATGTTAAAATTTCTGATGTATTGTGCATCCTATTTTGTTATGTTTTTGTTGTTTTATCATTAGTAATTGGTATTTGATTAGCTATGCTTCCTAATCAAGTGACATGACGCTTGTACCATTTCTAACAAGTGGGGTCAGAGCAAATTTTAGCATTTACTTGATTGCTAAATAGAAGCCAACTTCTCCAAGATGGTCTATTTGAACAACACAAACTATCACCAATGGGAAGGTAAAATGAAATTTTTTACTATGTGTGAAAAATCTACATTACTTGTGTTCTTAGCAAATCACCTTAAACATAAAACTATCGAGGAGTGGTTTTTTTGAGAGCCATTAGGTATGTATCTTTATTCTCTACGAGTACGAGATAAATCATATTGTAAATAAAACAAATGCTTAAACTTCGTGGAATAAACTTGAAACCACATATTCCTCTAAAACAAGGTACAATGAATTATCTTTGCTTAAGCAAGGTTTGCATGGGGGGAGGGAGTGGATAATCTAAGTATTTAAAAAGATATTTGCAAATAGATTACAAAAGTATTTTTTGAAATTGATATATCTAGCCATATAAGATTTCAATGTGGTTAGGAATATATTGCATCATCATCCAACGGGAGTGAAAAGAAAAGTTAGGTTGGACCATGTATGTCTCACCTTAAATTTTAATTAGAGCAAGATGTCATATCCCAATAATGGTTAGTGGTGGAGTTATGCCAATTATTTCCCTCATGGGATCTACTCATAAAGGATGCCCTATTAGCCCGTTATTATTTGCTTCAAGTACTCATCTCTTGTTGATGAGGTAATCAAAGCTTTTGATTAATGGCGATATTGTTGGTCCACCGTTCAATCCGCATATTGACTTGTAGTGCAAGCTTCAACCGATAATTCTTTCATGTTTCCACAAGCCTCATTTGAGAATGTTGATAAAGGGATGCATGTATGAGAGCAATTTGCCTTGATGTTTGGAGTACATATTAATTTGAATAAAATCTTTGCTCATCTTGTGTGCTGAGAGGGATTTTGAATGGCTAGGATAATTGATCGGAAAAGTTTCTATATTTTGACACTTCGGTTGTTCATTGGGAGTGAATGTTCTAAACACCAAACTAATTGAATGTTCTGATTAGCGAGTTGAGGCATACGTTCATGTATTAGGAGTCACAATCTTAGACATTTCATCTAGGCCTTAAATTTGTACAATGTTTTATGGAACCTATGATATTATATTTCATTAGGAAGGAACGTTTAACACATGGGAGGACAATGATCAAAACATCTTGATGACATATACTTGATGGAGAGATATAGAAAAAGATAGAGAAGAGGTGAGGGAGAGAAAGGAATACTTTAATATACTATTAGGAAAACAATACCATCTTCTTAGACTCTAAAAGTAACAACCCCAAATAACTACTTTAATCTCAATGACACTAGTTCATAATAGTCTTTCCTTCTTCTCTATTTCTTCTACTAAGACTCCTCTCATTTCTTCTAGCATTCTTATTCTTTCTTCTTCCTAATTGCTAAGAATACACTCATATTTATAGGTTTTTAGTTGCGTTATTCTTGCTTTTTTCTTTTATTTTTCTTTTACATATCCTCGAGTTTATGTGAGACATTTTTTTATATCATTATTTCTACTTGTCATCCCAAATTTGTCATATAAGAAAGCTCTCTTACGAATCTTTTCTTTTGAAAATTTGATATTAGATGAAGAAGTTATAAGCTTTTTACTCTGCTTTGTTGCGTCTTTTTTTCTTTTTCTTTTTTCCTGCTTTTTCTAGTTTTGAAAAACGCCTCTAACTTTATATCCCTTCAAGTTCCTTCCTCCATTAATACTTTGTCCTTTCATATTGTTCTTTATTATTAGACCTCTTAACATCCAACATGTTTGCAATAGTATTTTCTTACAAACAAAGATTGACTTCACAGTACTAATGGAAGTATTCCATTTAAACGTTCCTTGTTCTTCATGTGCTAAATACTTGGTTGTCTCATGGCATGAAGCACTCTTTATTTTTATGGGAACCATAATCTAAAGTGAGCATTGTAATTCCTTGTAAAAGGACTTATTTGGGTTTCTTGATTATTATGTTGGCATTAAAATGAGAGATTGTGCACTCCATTTTCAATCGTTTGTTTATTTAAGGTTCAAAGAGGTGGGGGATGTAGTTGAGGATTGATCTCAAATATGTATCAATTTGTTGAAGCACGATGATTATTATGTATCTTGACCAATTGTGGCTTTATTTAGCAACAACTATAGAGTATAACCTTAATGTAGGGTCCTTTACCTATACAAACCGAAGAACAATTATGGGTTGATAAGTGCTACATGGCCAAACTCATTTTTTACAAGTGCCTACTAGTTTATTATAACATTTCTCCATTAAGTTTCTTCAATGACTACCGTGTAGGGACGAACAAGAATGGATGGTACACTAGTACTCTTATTATGGCTGGTGCAAGATCTTGAAACATAGTTGGCGTTCCAAATTACCACTTCCAACAAAGGTCTACATTTGGAAAATGTTGATTGGTGTTGAGTTACATTTGGGATTAACTCTAAAGAGACTTGGACTACCAACAAATAATTGCTTCTTTTGCATTGTATATGTCATAAAGACAACATTTTGGCTTATCAAGAATCGAACCCATGACTTCTAGCTCTATGTGTTGAACCCTTAACCATTGTAATAACATATATGTTGTGTGATTATAATAATTATATTTTTAGTTATTACAAGATATTAGAATATTCTAGAACATTCTAGATTATTCTAGAACTTCCTTTAATATTTCATGATTATATTTCTTATCATAAAAATCTAAAATATTCTAGAACATTCTAGAATACTCCATAAGGATCTATAAATAAGTGTCCATACATTCATTTCAACTCATTCGGTTCAACACCAGTCTTTAGCCCTTAGCCTACTCATTGTAATCTTGTTTCATCATAATATAATCTCATTTTTATTTCAAGACTTATCTCTCTCACTCTCTCTTACTCTCTCTCTCACGCGCGCGCACACACACACACACACACACACACACACACACACACACACACACACACACACACACACACACACACACACCCTCTCTCTTTCGCTATCGCTCTCGCTCTCACTCTATCACCTACCCACGAGTCTCGACAGTTTGAACCGAATATTTCTGTTTCCTTTTCCAATAACCCTAACAAGCTTTCTTCTTTTCCCTTCTTTCTTTTCCCCCCTCAGTTATGGAATCCGTCAGCAAGCAAGAGTATATGCGTGTCCTTTCTGAGCTCAACATGCTCACGACTAAGTTTGTGGCATTAGAGCAAGAAAATCATAGGCTACTCGGGGATTTACAACAAGTGAGTACCGAGAAAGCTCATCAATATGAGGAGTTATCACAACGGGTTCATCAACTCGAGGCTACTATATTAACATTACGAGAACAAGCGGCGGGGGTTCAAAACTCCCCAAGGGAATCAAAGATTAGCCTCCTTGCCAAGTTTGATTGTACCCGATCTTTGTTTCGAGGTTTCCTGAATCAAGTCCGTTTGGTGATTCAGTTACATCCCAATCGGTACCCAACTAATGCTACTCATGTGGGATTAATAGGAACCTTGCTAAGCGATACAACATTAGCATGGTTTGCACCACTTCTAGAGAAGAAATCACCATTGTTAGAGGATTTCGAGGCATTCGTTAAAGAGTTTCAAGCTAGTTTTGGAGACACTGATAACACTAGAACATCAATAAACAAGATTCGAAGACTCTGACAAGGAGATCGTCCCCCTTCAGCCTACGCAACAGATTTCCGTCTCTTGGCATGTGACATCCCTTGGGATGAGGCAGCCTTAATGGATCAATTCCGTCAGGGTTTGCGTAACGATGTCATTTAAGATCTTCTTCTTACTTTCCACAAAGATCCAAAGTCTCTTATAGAGGCCATTAGTCGAGCTGTGCGATGTGATAATCACCTATTTGAGCAACGTTTTGAACGTCAACAAATGCTACGCCGCCAAGTTTACCAAGTAAGTGCACATGACAACCCTACCTCAAGTTCTACTATCACTTCTAATAACTTAATTACTAAGCCTAATAACCCATGCCATGAGAATAGATTTGATGTCTTGAGCCAATTAGAGGATGTGTTAAACGAATAAGTCTGGCCAAAATAGGAGCCATTTGGTTGGACCATCCTAGATATGTAGAGTCAGTACCTAGTTGTGGTTTCATTTCATCAAATCAAGTTAGTAGAGTTTTTTCTGCACAAGTTGAGCTTAGCACATCTACAGGTCATCAAGTCCTAGCCTTTGCCCTCCTAGATTCTGGAGCCAATTCTTGTTTCATGGATCGCGAGTTTGCATTGACCCAAAACATCGAACAAGCTCCCGAACCCAGTAGCTGTAGGAGTCATCGATGGTCGCCCTATAACATCAGGTGATATAGTCGAAGAGTCTGAACCAATTCATGTAGTCCTAGGTAATTTGGCTAGTATCATCTCATTCAACATCATTAGTAGTCCAGAGCACTCTCTAGTTCTTGGTCTTCCTTGGTTTGAATTACATAACCCAGCTATTGCTTGGAGAAAAAGAACTATTGAAGAGGTCACAGTACAGTTCGAGTCTCTTGAAACTCCAACAAAGGATCTAGGATCCCACAAGATTTCAACAATCTCTATACCTTAGTTACGAGAGGATGGAAGGAAGGAAGATATGATGGTGTTTGCGGTTTTAGCAACTCCCTCATCTAGCTCACAAGAATTGGGGGTCCAATTACCAAAGAAGTACATAGAATTCTCCGATGTGTTCGATAAGGTGAAGGCTAATAGATTACCAGAGCATCGACCATATGATTGCTCGATTGATTTGCAACCAGGAAAAGCGCCTCCATGGGGGCCAATTTATAACCTTTCGCCCACGGAGTTAGACTCAGGTTCTTCGAGAATATATCGATGAGAACCTGGCAAATGGTTTTATCCAACATTCAAGATCTCCTGCTGGTGCACCCATCTTTTTTGTTAAGAAGAAAGATGGTACGCTTTGTATGGTCGTGGATTATCGGGGTTTGAATAAAGTGACTATTAGAAACCAATATGCTCTACCATTGATCTCGAGCCTTCTAGAACGCCTCAATGGAGCAAAGTATTTCACGAAGTTAGATCTTCGAGGTGCCTACAACCTTGTTCGAATTCGTCCTGGGGATGAATGGAAGATCGCATTCCGCACTCGCTATGGTCATTTTGAGTATATAGTGATGCCATTTGGTCTCACGAATGCACCAACAGTTTTCCAACATATGGCGAATGACATTTTTCGAGACTTCCTCGATATCTTCATCATAGTTTACCTGGATGATATCTTGATCTACTAAAAAATTCAAGAGGAGCATGAGATACATGTTCACCAAGTTTTGCAATGGTTGCGAGAGTATGGTCTCTATGCAAAATTGGAGAAGTGTAGTTTCGCAGTGTCAAGTGGAATTTTTGGGGTACATAGTCTCTTCAAATGGCATCTCTATGGATCCATCAAAGGTTCAAACAATTTTGGATTGGCAAACACCACAGTCTGTGAGAGATGTACAATGTTTTTTGGGGTTCGCAAACTTTTATTGCAAGTTCATCAAAGATTATTCAAAGATTGTATTGCCCCTCACTCAACTAACGCGCAAGAATCAACCATTTGTATGGGGGTATAGATGCGAACTCTGCATTTGAGGGTTTAAAGCAAGCGTTTACATCTGCACCAATTTTAATGCATGTCGATCCAATGAGGCGCTTTATACTTGAAGTTGTTGCATCTGATTTTGCACTCGAAAGCGTACTATCCCAGATTGATGAAGATGGCGAACTGCACCATGTGGCTTTTTACTCACGGAAATTTGAAGCCACAGAAATCAACTATGAGATTCACGACAAAGAGCTTCTTGCCATTGTGGATTCTTTTCAACAATGGCGTCATTTTTTGGAGGGTTCTTCTCAACAGATTATTGTCTACAATGATCACAAAAATCTAACATACTTCCAAAGTGCTCGAGTCTTGAATCGTCAACAAGCTCGTTGGGCGCAGTTCTTAACTTGTTTTGATTTTGTAATTCTATATCACCTTGGGATGCAACAAGGAAAAGCAGATGCTTTATCTCGACGTTCGTATATGGAACTTCAACCCGGAGAGGCTGCATTTGAAAGTCAAAAGCAAATCCTCTTAGGTCCCGATTGTCTACGAGTAATGGCAATGCATACTATCAACACACCGGGAGATTCAAGGCTTCTTGATTCCATTCGGGAGCAGATTGCGACCGATGCATTCTCCCAAGAGGTTTTGAGTCATATTATCCTAGATCGTGCTTCCAACTCCCAATCTCAAAATCCTCGTCTAGACTACCCCTAGTTTAGTTATAGCCAATGCCTATTCTGGAGAGCCCATAGAAATCTATTTCCTTGGACTTTATTACGGATCTTCCACCTTCCAAGGGATTTGATTCTATTCTCACAGTAGTCGATCGTTTTATGAAGATGGCGCATTTCCTTCCATGCACGAAGACCATTACTAGTCAAGAGACAACCGATTTACTCATGCGGGAGGTGTTTCGCCATCATGGTCTTCCAAATGATATTATCAGTGATCGGGGTCCCCAATTCATCTCGAAATTTTGGCGGCACATGTTCAAACTCTTACATACTTCTTGTAAACTCTCTTCCGGCTACCATCCAGAGACTAATGGGCAGAGTGAGCGCACCAACCAAACAATCAAACAATATCTACGTTGTTTTGTCAACTATCAACAAGATGATTGGGTGGATTTATTACATTTGGCGTAATTTGCTTACAACAACTCCGAACATTCTCCTACTGGATATTCCCAATTTTTTGCTAACATTGGGTACCATCCTTGTTGGATGATGCTTGAACATCCCGAACTCCTGAAAAACCTGGCTGCTGAAGATCGGCTCACTCGACTCCAAGAAGTTCAGGATATACTTTTGCATCATTTATGTGATGCCCAAAACACTCAAAAGAAGATTGTTGATCGTCATTGACGTGATTCATCGACCACGTTTCAAGTAGGAGATCGTGTATGGCTCTTACAAGGTAGCATTAAAACCACCCGGCCTTGCTACAAATTGGATTATCAACGTTTCGGCCCATATGTGATCTTTGGTAAGATCAATGATGTGACATTTCGTCTTGATCTCCCTCCTCATGTGCGTTTTCACCCGGTTTTCCATGTTTCACTTTTGGATCCCTACACAACAAGCTCTATTCCGAGTCTTCTTACACCTCCCCCACCTCCAATTGAAGTTTCCAATGGCTCTGAATATGAGGTTGCTGCCATTCTCGACTCCAAGATCATCCACAACAAACTATATTATTTGGTTGATTGGTTAAGTTATACACCTAATGATCAAACATGGGAGCCTGCCGAGCATCTTGCTAATGCCTCCGACATGGTTGTTGCATTTCTCGACAAATATCCCCATAAACCAAGTCCGAACTCTTGTCTTCCGACTCATGGAACTCGTCATCGAAAGGGGGGATAATGTCATGAAGACGACATTTTGGCTTATCAAGAATCGAACCCACAACTTCTTGGTCTATGTGTTGAACCCTTAACCATTGTAATAACATACATGTTGTGTGATTATAATACTTATATTTTTAGTTATTACGAGATATTAGAATATTCTAGAACATTCTAGATTATTCTAGAACTTCCTTTAATATTTCATGATTATATTTCTTATCATAAAAATCTAAAATATTCTAGAACATTCTAGAATACTCCATAAGGATCTATAAATAAGTGTCCATACATTCATTTCAACTCATTCGGTTCAACACCAGTCTTTAGCCCTTAGCCTACTCATTGTAATCTTGTTTCATCATAATATAATCTCATTTCTATTTCAAGACTTATCTCTCTCACTCACTCTCTCTCACGCACACACACACACACCCTCTCTCTTTCGCTCTCGCTCTCGCTCTCACTCTCACTCTATCTCCTACCCACGAGTCTCGCCAGTTTGAACCGAAAATAGTACTAATTGTTTTGATACCCTGTCTAATTGCTCATTGCATTTGGCAACATCCTCACATTCTTATTTGATTCCATAATAATGGGTGTTTGCACAATTAACACATCTCGACCCAAGATGGACTCTGAGATTGTTTTCCTCTTTCTGAGATATTGGGGGTTAAATTATAATTGGGGTTTACCCAATGTTTTTGTATTTGATGGTGGACATGGATTTAGAACATATCTACAAAAGCTAAGTGAACTATTCTATTTTATCATTATATTTATTGGAGTAATTTTAAATTCTTTCCTCAATGGAGTGTTTGTCTTGCCTATAAGTGATTCAACATGTCCCATTACCCATGTAGCAATGATAACACTTAGTTGTGGTACCATTGTGGTGTTCTTCACACATTTATCAATATACCTTGGTATGATTGAGGAGAAGGTAGGAAGATCAAGTTTGATAGAGAGAGAGAGAGAGAGAGAGAGAGAGAGAGAGAGAGAGAGAGAGCCCAGATGGATGTAGCTCAGTTGGTAAGGTTGCCCAATGGAGACCAGGTGGTCATGGGTTCAACCCCTACATTCCACAGTGGCATCTAGTGAATTAAGAGATATATAAGAAGTATATAATAGAGAGGTGAGGAAGTTGGGTTTCGAACCCACAAAGCAGTGCTTGTAGTGTTAACAACTTACCATTAGGGTAAGGTAATTACGATAAAAAGAGAGAGAGAGAGAGAGAGAGAGAGAGAGAGAGAGAGACGGACGAAAAACGCGATGACGTTTCAAGAATAGTGTTGAAACATGTTTATGATGTAACTTTGTCCTCAGAACTCTGTTTTTTATGGTTTTTGGCTCGTTCCGAAGCTCATTCAGAGTCTAAGGATTATTTGGATGTTACGTTCCATTATCGTTACAAGAAGGTACAAGCAAAAGTGTCATCGTCTCAAGTTAGTTCTCTCAATCTCTATTAGAATGGTTGACACAACAGGAAGTGAGTTGATGATTGTTGATGGATGTGGTAGTGATGATGGTTATGAAAATTACAAGAGGCAAAATTGTATTGATTCTATATAACATGAGAAAACATCATATGCTGCTATTCTTGGTGGGAAATATGTTATTGGAGATGATTATGATATTGACTTTGTTGTGATTTTGTTAAGGCTTTGCTTTCCAATTTTATGGAAAAAAATGAGGAAGATGCTAAAGATTGTGTGGAGGAAGATGCTAAAGATTGTGTAGTTTGAATCCCGCCCTATGTATGTAACAACCTTTTCTTCTATTTACAAATTTGTCTCTTCATCCGGTGAGAGACTCTCACCGGCATTCTTTATCCGGTTCTGCTTGATCCGGTTCTTACCGGGTCCTCTTTGCCAGTTCCTCCTTCATCTAGTTCTCACTGGTTCTCCTTATTGGGTCCTCCTTACCAATCCTCTTCATCCGTTTCTCACTGACTCTCATCCCCTTCTTCATCCGGCTCTTGCCGGTCTGCTTTGTTTGCTTCTCACCGGGTACTCTTCATCCGGTTCTTACCGACTCTCACCGGCCTTCTTCACCCGGCTTGCTTCGTCCCATCCGGAGGGACCAAAAATGCAATTTTCTCATAGTGTGCGATTTACACTACGACACCGTTGATTGTAGTAACTCGTTCTTTTGGGATTTACTACTAGGATTGATGTTCCAAATTGGTAAAGTTTTGGTTGCTCCTCATGTTAATTCGTTGAACAAATGTAGATTTTGCATGTTATGGGATAAAAGTTGTAAACTTCCAGGATGGTTGAGTATCGATACATCTCGATTTGGTCGATTTTGTTTTAAGCTTCAATAGGAAACTTTGCAGGACATTGTTTTAAATGTGGTAAATTGGGGCATTATATGGTTGAATGCCAATATCAGGGTGAACTATCCCTAGAAAATAATGTCAAAGGGAAAAATAAGGAAGGCCTTGAGAAGGATATTGTCTCAATGGTTGATATGGTCATGGATGAGGGAACATCTCATGGGTTAGAGCGAGATCCTAAAGTTCATGGTCATGTTAGAGGTGTTGGGAAGGAGAATGGAGTATGTAATAATGATGGCCCAAATGTTGAAGATGGAGAGTGGCATCATTATTATGGAAAACGTTATTTGATAAAGATTGGGATGTTTTATGTGTAGTTGAACATAAGTGTCATAATTTATCAGGATTTGTGTTACATTTGCGTGAATATTCCACGTATTATGCAGGACAGTTATCACATCATTACTCAGGGGTTGCCATGATTATTCGTGATTCGTTTTGTCCACATATATTCTATAATGATCCATACAGACGTTTTTTGGTGATGGAAGTCAAGTATTTTGAGGATTTGATATGGTTGGTAGGAATATATGCACCCAATAATGCTAATCAACGCAATGAGTTATGGTCTTCAATGTATCCGCAATTATTAGTGGGATGTGTTGGTTTATTAATGGGCGATTTTAATATGTGTGTTGATGCTTCACAATCTACTTCACGATTCTCATTGATGGATTCTCCTTTTACCCTCTCATCTCCCCTTCTCTCTCTCTTAAAAGACATTTTGGCCATTTCGGCCTCTTAAAAGACGTTAATCTCTCTCTCTCTCTCTCTCTCTCTCTCTTCATCGTTTTCTTTCTTTCTGTGTGTCTGTTTCTCTCCCGCCATCATTATCTGCGTTCTATAGCTCGCTGGAAAGCTCTTTCAGAGATATTTCTAATAAATGTTTATTTGCTGAATTCCACTACCGTAGTAAGGAGTTATGAGCATTTTCGTCCGCAACCCTCTTTGCCCCGTGGTTCCTCAAACTCAAGGTACATTTTGAAACCCTAAATCAATTGAAAGGTACATTCTACTTCTTCTATCATTTTATTAATAGTAAATATGCCAAGAGGAGTAAAAGCCAATGATGATGTGATTGAAAGCCCAAACAATCAATTGCATACTTTGTCAATGGAAAAGATCGCAACTATGTATATCTCATTGCAAGAGACAATGATGCATATGCAAAGCGAAATGTATGCTTGCAAGGAGAGGGAATTAACTCTTCAACATACATTAGAAATGTAAAAGTTAGAGATTAAAGCTTTTCGTGAAGAACTACATGCAATGAAGAACATGACTATTCAAATGCAAGATAATAGGATGCCTGAAATAGAAAGAAAAATGTTGAGTTTTGAAGCAGAAAAAGAGATTTTAGTGAAGGCAAATGCCGAAATAAAATCTACAATTGAAGGGAACGAAGATGTGATCATGACAAGGTGGAAAGATGTTCTCTTGAAAGAAACACCAAAAATTCACAAAGACATTCTAATACCATGGATGTGTTAGATGCAAAGGAGCAATATGAAATCGAATGAAGAAAGAATAATATTGTCATTAGAGGTATGCAAGAGAATGAAATAGAGAATGCATTCTCTTGGATTAAATATTACTAAATTCTTTGAAGATCACTTTGCTATGCGAGATGTTATTGTATATGCTGCACATAGGGTTGGCAAAAAGCAACTAGAGGGAAAGACATCTCGAGCTATTGTTTGTACAATCCTCGATGAACGTAGAAGGGCAATGATTCTAGATAGTAGTAAGGTGTACTTAAAAGGGACAAGTTTTTTTGTAACGGAGGATAAAACTCCACAAGAGCAAGAACGTAGAAGGCAAGCATATGCATCTCGGAAAGCAAATCAAAATGCATAGCAAGCAATGACCTATGGGACCATAAGTGTTTCACGATTGAAAGTAATGTTTTGGAATTATAGACGATATCCATGGAATAAGGGTTTAGGACTCCATGATGTAGCGCAAGGTATGGATATTATATTTTTGGCTGAAACATAGGAGCATGAGGCAAAACGTATACCTAAAATAGACGATTACCTCATAAAATTGATATGGCCTCACTCCAAAGGGAATATTGGGCGTGCCAGGATAACATGTATCTACCATGAGAGCTTAGATAATTCTATCAAAGTATGCAAATATGATGACTATAAGAGATACATATGGATAGAGATTAATTTAGGGAAAGAGAAGTTGTATATAGTTGCATGTTACATTCCTCACAAAGACTCAAACTACTATAGTAGGTTTGGGTTAGATTGTGATTATCCTTTTACAGAATTATGCCATGATATACTTTCATTTGAGAAACTTGGTAAAGTTTTAATTATGGGAGACTTCAATGCAAGAGTTGGAAATTTCCAAAATGTGGAGACATTTGAAGAAAATGTAGTAGAACATTGTCTAGTTCGTGACTTAGAGGATTGTGTCATGTCAGATTATGGAAAACTTTTGATACATATGCTAAATTGCACAAACTTGATTATCCTAAATGGTATAAAGGCATTCCCATTGACAAATGTGCTCACATGTTTACCATCCTCGGGTGGAGGAAGTGTGGTTGATTATGCATTAATGTTGGCATGTGATCTATCATTGGTGAATGTGTTTAAAGTTGGTTCTCTATCTCCGGACTCAGACCACAAACCACAAACCATTGTACTTAGAGCTTGCAATTCCACATTCCACTAGATGTTGTGGAGTGAAAGACGAAAAGAGATGTATCATCCGACCTTGCTACGAAAAAGCTAAGATGTATGCAAAGTGGAGAACCATTTGTTAAATTTTTCTCTAAGCAACGATGTTAAAGAAAATTGGCAACATTTGAAGAATATAATCCTTAAGGTTGGATATCAATGTTTTAAGAGACATGTGGGTGGCCATAAGGTGTGCAATTTTCCATGTAATTCTTGGTTCGACGATGAATGTAAGATGTATCTCAAATGGTTTAAGTTCATAGAAGGGGGGAATGAAAAAATTGTTGCATGGCACATATACAAGAAAGTAGTGAGGAGAAAGAAAAGAAGATCTTTCCAAATGCAAGAGATGAAAAAGAAAAACTTGTTTAAGCTCAAACCAAAATTAGCATGGGGACAACTCAAGGGTAAGAAAGAAGATGTGAAAGGTCACTTTACAAATGAAGAGATGCTAGACTATGTACAAAGGTTATATATGCATGAAGGTGTGGCTCCTATGGTTGAGAAAATTGAAACTCCATGCACTACATGTATCGATATTGATGATGTCAATAAGGGAATAAAGAAGATGGCAAGTGGGAAAGCAACAGATTCAACCTACGTCTCAAGTGAGCTTTTAAAATGGACAATGCCACACACTCATCATTGGATAATGACAATTTTAGAGCAAGCTATGATGCAAGGATTTCCAAATGATTGACTTATGAATTGGATTAAACCAATATTTAAAGCCGGAGATAGGAATCAAGTATCAAATTATCATACAATAATGGTGAGCTCAACTATTGCTAAATTATATAGCACTTTTATGAAGCAAAAGATAAGCACATGGGCTGAGAGTACAAGCAAAAGAGCACTTGGGCAAGCCAGATTTAGACCAAAACACTCCACCGTGGATCATTTTGTCACATTAAGAGTAATCATGGAAGAGAGTTGACTACAAGGAAAAACACTTTATTGTTGTTTTGTTGATTTCAAGAAAGCTTTTGATACCGTACCACGAAGTGAGCTTTGGAATAGAATGGTAGACATTGACATGCCATTAGCATACCGAGTTGCGGTTGCATGCCTATATGAACAAGTTAAATGCCAACTAAAAATGGATAGTGGATTCTCAAAGCACTTCTTAAGTAACATGGGGGTCAAGCAAGGATGTCCACTATCACCCACACTGTTTGGCTTATGTATTGATAAATTAGAAGAAGTGGTGAATAAGGTTGCAAGAGAAGAAGGATTGAATGGCCCCAATTTGATGCAACATGTTATCTTATTGCTTCTATATGCAGATGATGTGGGTACTCTTCTCATATGATGTTGATAGTATGCAACATTTACTTGGGGTATTAGAAGAAGTTTGCCATAGTAGTGGACTAGCAGTGAATGTGGAGAAAACAAAAATGATGGTAGTGCAAACCATCCAACCTCATCATTACCCTATGCTCACATATAAAGGTGAACATATACAATTTGTTCAAAGCTTTAAATATCTTGGTATTGATGTACCCGCCACAAATAAATGGAGTGCATGCTTTGATTCTAGACTCCAAGCCGGTTGGAAATCATATTACCTTTTGGAGAACCAATGCAACCAAAGTGATACTTGTGGATGGGAAGTAAAACTAATGTTGTTTAATGCTATGGTAACTCAAGTATTGCTTTATGGAGTAGAAGTATGGGGTGGCACCATCTCTCTTAATGCATGGAACGAGATTGAGAAAATTCAAAAGATGTTTTTAAGGAGGCAATTAGGAGTCAAATGCACTACCTCTTACCAGGTTATGCTCTTGGAAACGGGAGTTCGACCCATAGAACTATTGGCACTCCAAAGAGTATATAAATACATTACAAAAGTCAAGAATATGCCGAATCATCGATTACCACATCTTGTTTGGAATGTTGGATGTAAGCTACAAAAGAATCATAAAAGTAAGATTCTCTCATCTGGTTGGGTTGTTGACATAAGGAAATGGTTTAGAAGATGGGGTGTGGATGGTCTTTTAGAGCTTTCGGGCAATGCTATGCAGTATGGAATGATTGAGGAAAGGTTGGTGGAATCATTAAGGATGAAGTGGGAGGATGCTAAGAGGACAAAGCTAGAATACTGTAACATTGCAAATGTCAACCCTGAATGTTGGTCTCAATATAAAGCAAGAATGCCTATTGATCGTATCCAATCTTATCTCATTACCAATATGAGTACTAATGCTCGTAGAGCCCTTACACTACTTCGCACTTGATCTCACAAGTTAGGTATTGAAGTTGCATCATGGTATCAAAATGTAACGAATTTGAAGACATGTAAAGTATGCAATGAAGGCATGATAGAGGATGAATGTCACTTGCTCTTCACATGCTTGACATATTGTGCAATTCATTCAAGATATGCTGACATACTAAGAGGGAGTGATAACTTAAGTGCCATACTTAAGACACCACCTAGAAGATTGAGCTCATATGTGTATGATTTACTAACACATAGAGACTTTGTGCGTCAACGTATGAATACCCCTTCTTAGGAAGGAGACATATATCAAGAACACATGTATACTCTGGTCCCATAGGTCAAAATTGGCCTCTTTATGGACGATAAAAATTCTAATTCTAATTCTAATTCCTGAGCAAGTAGTTTGGGACAAATTGGCATAAGAAGTTTTGAAGTTGGATGTATGGAAATGGTTGCATCAAGATGAGGTTGGGTTTATATTTCAGTCTATGCAATACAAGGAAACATGGAGTAGGTTAGATAGAATGTATGATATGCATGATGAATCCTTTTTGCTAGAGATGCTTAATATGTCAATTATGCAAGAGGTTGTGACATCAGATCATTTTCCCATACGTTTTGAGTTTAATAATAAACATGGGGTAGATATGTTCAAAACATTGCTTCAACGAGTTCCTTTGAGGTTTAATTCTTCTTTATTATTACATTCTTTATTTGATGCCTATATGCAACAAATTTTTGGCATGTTTTCAGAACAAGTTATTTCAAAAGGATTGGCATGCATAGGATACAACACTACAAAACATCAATGATATTCATCGTATGTATGTTATGACTAATGCTAAAAGACGTAAGAAATTGATTGATAAGTTTTCATATATTCTTACGCAGTGCAATGTACTATTGATGAATAATCCACATGATGAAGAGCTTTTGGATGTTCAAGTTCAAGTGCAGGACATTGTGAAGAATTTGTCTTGTCAAAGTTATCAACAGACAAGGCTAAGTCAATTAAAGGAGGGATTTATAGATAATGAATCACAATCTCATATGTTTTTTCAAGGATTAAGACCACCATATGCTCGTTCAAATGTGGTACAAATTAAGATAGGGGATGACATTGTTGTAGACACAGTCAGGGTTATTGAGTTATGTATTACTCATTTTAAGAATTTGATTGGGCCAGAGTTGATTATTAATGAGGATGTCTTGAAAGCACGACAAGAGTTATATAATGTAATTGGGAGTGTGTGAATACAAATATTTGTGAAGAATTGGATGCTCATTTTGAAGAAGCTAAGTTGGAAAAGGTATGTTGAGCAACAAGCTCAACCGGAGCCGGATTGGCGGAATAAGCCTGAGCCGGTAAGCGAGATGAATCGGTATGCCGGTGAGCAACCGAGCCGGTAAGCAGTAAGGACCGGTGAGTTGGGGAGCCGGTATGCCGGATCCAATCCGTAACCGGAAGCCTAGTATAGGTTAGACTACTAGGCAGTTATAGTCTCGTAGTTAGTGTCAAATGCTCGTGTGAGCCTTGAAGTACACCGTACTTCTAACAGTCCCGTGTGGACTTGTATAAATAGCGCTGATGAGCGTGTTGTAGATACAGAGCACAGAGTATTCATATAATTTTGGAAAATAGTGTGTCTTGCTCTCTCTCTCTCTCTCTCTCTCTGTCTCTCCCGCGTACTCTCTCTCTGTCTCTCTTTGTGTATTGTTCTTTCTAACGCTTCTGCAAGCAATCTTTTACATGGTATCAGAGCGCGTGGGTTGAGAACCTCTGCTGCAGACATCTATGCTTGTGAAGGAAACCCTAACAGATCGAAAAGCAGACACAAAAGGAGAAATGGACAGAGGTATGGCTACATCGCTCTCGGTGGAGAAGCTCGATAGAACCAACTACGCATCTTGGTCATACAAGATGCACCAGTACCTGCTTGGGCATGGCTACTGGAGTTATGTCGACGGAGTGAACGACTCAGCACCGGAGACGACACACAAGGACTTCCCAGTGTGGGAACAGGCGGCAAGCAGGATGATGTACTGCTTCGCGTCTAGTGTCGGTGACCAGCTGCTCAACCATATCCGTGATGCCAATACACCGAAGGATGCTTGGGGAAACTTCAAAAAGGTTTTCGCCGCAAGCACCACTGCCCGGAAGCTGCAACTCAGACAGGAATTGAGCAATGTTCGACAGAAGAACATGTCGGTGGCAGATTACATAGCCCAGATCAAAGGGATTTGTGACTCGCTTGCCTCTATTAACGTCACCGTAGAGGAAGACGAGATGGTGCAGGTCTGTCTTGGAGGCCTAGCATCCAAGTTCGGAGCTTTCCGGACTGCGGTTTGTACAAGGGAGAATACGCCCTTATTTTTCGACTTACAGTCGATGCTCCTTGTAGAGGAGAACCACGCCGGTGCATCTACCAGTGCATCCCCAGACAACCGGATGTTGTACACGGGAGCGGATCGGTCCCGCGGGCGTGGTGGACGAGGCAGGTCGGCACGCAATGGAGGCGGCCGACAAGAGCAGGAACGAAGGCACAGTGAGCGTGCCGACAGCAGTTCCGGGACTTCCACAAGCAGAGGGAGTCAAGCTGGTGCCGGAGGCCGGCAAGACAAATCCGCTACGGAATGCTGGTACTATGGCAAAAAGGGCCATAGGGAAAGCGAGTGTTGGAGAAAGCGTGCCGATTCGGACAAATCCGGATCCGGCAAGACCGGTAAGGAAGGCCGACAAAGCTCGCACTACGCAAACAGATCGGGAGGATCTAAGAACGGTAAGGGGCCAACCTTGGTGATGAAGCACAAGGCAAACTCAATGAAGAAGACCACTTCCAAATCGGAGGAAGTGTGGTACGTTGACTCCGGCACAACGAACCACATGACGAGCCATGGGGAGTGGTTCTCCTTTTTGGAGAAGTCGGATCAACTGGGAGTTGTCGAAACCGGAGACGACACTCCCCACGCGATCGTGCACGTCGGAGAAGTCCCTTCGAGCCACGTCGGACAGAGGGGGAAGCTGATGAATGTAATACATGTTCCGACGATCACGAAGAACCTGGTGTCGGTCGGACAGATCGTTGACCAGGGGATGCAAGTGCGGTTTACGCACCTCGGGTGCTTCATTGAGGATGAGGGCGAAGTTATTGCGCAAGGGCGCAAAGATGGGAGGATGTTTATCCTCAACACCAATGATGTCGGCACCGCACTATTCGCCAAAGGACAGAAGGTCGAGTCGGATATCAACCTGTGGCACAAGCAGATCGGCCACGTCAACTATCGGAGGCTTCAAGACCTGCAAATGGAACAAGTCGTTTTCGGTTTGCCGAAGTTTAGCGGCCGAAGAGCCCAGATTTGTAAAGCCTGCCAACTTGGGAAGCAACACCGGCTTCCATTCCCCACCGAAAGAAATCGAAGCTGTAACAAGCTCGATCTTATCCATTCAGATGTGTGGGGACCGACACAAAATGTTAGCATTGGTGGGAGTCGATATTTCGTCTCCTTCATCGACGACTACACGTGGCATACGTGGATCTACCTCATTGTTCTACTGGGCGGAGGCGCTCCAAACAACCGTTTACATCCAAAACCGGATCGGGGACAAGGTGTCAGCTCTGGATATTCGGCAGCATAGCCTATGTACATGTGCCGGATGAGAAGCGGAGAAAGCTAGATGCAAAATCGGAAAAATGCATCCTAGTCGGCTATGCTCATGTGGCTCTATCCAACACTGAGGCTGAATACCGGGGCGCGACCATTGCCACCTGCGAAGCCATTTGGCTTCGGCGACTACTGCAAGACCTGCGGATCGAGGTACCGACCCTGATCCTGATCTACTACGATAACCTCAGCAGCATGCAGCTCGCCAAGAACCCTGTGTTCCATGCTCGCACAAAGCACATAGAAGTGCATTATCACTTCGTGCGTGAGCGGGTCCTGAGCGGTGAAGTTGAACTACGGTATGTTCACACGGATCGGCAAGTTGCCAACATCTTCACCAAGATGCTCGGGTCGGACAAGTTGCAACACTTTGACGGGAACTCAACGCTCCTTATGTCTGACGCTCGGCCACAACCAAGCTTCTTTTCATACGCAGAAAACGGGAAACAAATGCACGACACGAAGTGAGAGAGGATACACACAATACACAGGAGGTTTACGTGGAAAACCCCAAACTAGGGGAAAAAACCACAGCAGCCCACAGGCTGCAAACTGTCACTATGTAAGAATGTACAAACAGTGAGTTCACGGAGGCAACGACCTCGTGCTCACGATCTTCGCCACAGGCGGCGGTTACAACAGAGGCAACGACCTCGTTCTCTCTCTCTCTCTCTCTGTACAGTTACGCACTCTCTCTTCTTCTTGCACCAACAAGAAAATGACAACAATGACAACCACAAAAAAAGTTTGCCCTAAGTCATATTTATACTAATAGGACTTTTTGGCTATTTACAAATGTAGCCTCGATGGGCTCTCAAAAACATATTTACAAATATGTCTCTTCCTCCGATTCTCACCGGGTCTGCGTCATCCGGCTCTCCGTAGCTGGGTACTCCTCATCTGGTTCTCACCGGGCCTGCACCATCCGGCTCTCCGTAGCCGGGTACTCCTCATCCGGTTCTCACCGGGCCTGCACCATCCGGCTCTCCGTAGCCGGGTACTCCTCATCCGGTTCTCACCGGGCCTGCACCATCCGGCTCTCCGTAGCCGGGTACTCCTCATCCGGTCTTCACCGGGTCTGTATCATCCGGCTCTCCGTAGCCGGGTACTCCTCATCCGGTCTTCACCGGGTCTGTATCATCCGGCTCTCCGTAGCCGGGTACTCCTCATACCTATCGGCCTTGGCCGAGTTTGTTCGTCGGCACTGTTCTTCTCCCTTCCCATTCGGAGGGACCTGTCTCCCAACACACTTTACCGAAATGCTTGGTGTTCAGCATCTCGACGTGCCGCACTTGAGGGGGAGACGCAAGGGCAAAGACACTACCGAAACGGGCAAAGAAAAAAAAACTGTTGAACCCGTAGGTAAGAGAAGAACTGGTAGAGTTGGAGACAAGAAGAAAAATGAAGCCGAGTCGACGAAGGAAGTCAGCACATCCGAACAGGTTGGAGTGAGCGGCTGTGAAGAAGAAGTGTACACTCAGGAAGAGAAGTGCATGCTATGCGGAGGTCATCACGATCGTAATGGCCATGATGCGGAGTCGAATGAAGAATTCGACTTCGGTGAACTGGCTGAAGAAGCCAAGGGAAGCACGGAGAAGGCCAAGACCCAAACGTGGTCCGATGTGGTGAGAGGCCTGAAGCCGAAAATCGAATCGGAGGATACCGATTCAGACAAGAGCTGGAACGAGTCGGAGACAGCCGATTCGGATCAACAGACGGATCCGGATGAGTCGGATCAACGAGAGGCCAAGGAGACACGGACACAACGGAAGTCGATGCTATCGCGGTGGAACCGACGGATCGGCAAGCGCCGGAGTCATAGCAGTGAAGGAGCTGAGATGGGCCTATTGAGCAGACATGCCGAAGGTCGAAGCGCGCAAAACCAAAGGGGTCGCGGCAACGGGACCGGACCGGACAAGGAGCGCGAGCAAGGCGAAGCGACGCCAAGAGAAGTCGGTTGGAAGAACCGGCTGCCACAGAGGTTGACACTACGACCCGACCTCAGGTTGAGCTTGAGGGGGAGTGTTGAGTGGCAAGCTCAACCGGAGCCGGATTGGCTGAATAAGCCTGAGCCGGTAAGCGAGATGAATCAGTATGCCAATGAGCAACCGAGCCGGTAAGCAGTAAGGACCGGTGAGCTGGGGAGCCGGTATGCCGGATCCAATCCGTAACCGGAAGCCTAGTATAGGTTAGACTACTAGGCAGTTATAGTCTCGTAGTTAGTGTCAGATGCTCGTGTGAGCATTGAAGTACACCGTACTTCTAACAATCCCATGTGGACTTGTATAAATAGCGCTGATGAACGCGTTGTAGATACAGAGCACAGAGTATTCATATAATTTTGGAAAATAGTGTGTCTTGCTCTCTCTCTCTCTCTCTCTCTCTCTCCCGCGTACTCTCTCTCTCTCTCTCTTTGTGTATTGTTCTTTCTAACGCTTCCGCAAGCAATCTTTTACAAGGTATTGTTACACCTTCCAAATGGTAAATGCCCTGGCTGGGACGGTGTTACAAATGAAGTTCTTAAGAAGTATGCTAGCATGCTTAAGAGTCCATTCACACAAATGTTTCAACAATGTGGAAAAGGTATTGTTACAGCTTCCAAATGGTAAATGCCTTGGTTGGGACGGTGTTACAAATGAAGTTATTAAGAAGTATGCTAGCATGCTTAAGAGTCCATTTCACACAAATGTTTCAACAATGTTGGGATTCTGGTTTCATGCTTGAGAGCTGGAAGGTGGGCTTAATCAAATTGATACCAAAGGTACCATCTCCGAAGTCATTTCATCAATGGAGGCCTATTTCCTTGATGGGAGGGTTGTACAAAGTGTTTGCAAAGATATTATCCAACAGACTTAAGAAGTTCTTACCTCAACTTATTCATCCATCTCAATATGGTTTTATTACAGGTAGAAATATATTGCATAATGTTTTGAATGTTCAAATGGCGATCGATTATGCTCGACATACACATCAAGAAATGGTTATGGTGCAATTAGATTTCGACAAAGCATATGATCATGTTAATTGGTCTTTCCTCTCAGGTGTGATGTATAATATGGGGTTTGGTCCTCGTATGTGACGACTTATCATTTTGCTAGGGCAAAATGCAACCTCTCGTGTGATGCTTAATGGCGGAGTCACTCCGAAAGTGTTTCTAACTAGATCCGTGTGGCAAGGATGTCCACTAAGCCCATTGTTATTTTCTATTGTTACACATCCTTTGTTAGTCATGTTGTCAAATCTTGCGGCCAGTGGTGATATTGTGGGTTTGCATCTTCCTTCTGGTGGACAATTGGTGGCACAAGCATTGGCAGATGATTCTTTTATGTTTTTACAAACCTCAAAAGATAATTTTAAAAGGAGTATGCAAGTTTGGGATCAATTTGCTTTGGCTTCAGGGTTATATATAAATTGGAGGAAGTCTCGCCTTATTTCTTGTACGGAGAGTGATTTAGAATGTTTGGGATGGCGAGGGTCAGTGATTACACGAGGTTCAATTTATCGACATTTGGGTTATCCATTGGGCATTGATGTTACAAATGTTCAATTGATTGATTGGATTGGTAGTAAATTGAGGGACAAATTTATGTATTAGAAGTCTCAATTATGGCCCTTTCATGTACGACTCAAAGTGGTGCAATGTATCTTGATACCCATGTTATTATATTTTTTGCCTTTACTTCCTTGGACTAAGAAGGCATTACAAAGCATGTTACAACCTATTCGGTTCATGTTGTGGCGGAAGGGAGAAATGATGGGAGTTACATGGATTTCATGGGACCATTCGGCTACTCCTAAAAGGTTAGGTGGTGCAACAATATTGGATTTGGAAAGGCATTTGATGGCTCGTAGATTTACATTCTTACGAGATATATGTCAACAAGATCAACCATGGATATCTATGATGCAATATTTTATTGATCATGAAGGATTGGTGCATGGGAAAACAAAGATTCAAGCATCATGGTGGTCACTATTGAATGGAAATATTCCTCTAAAGATTCGACATTCTGTATGTGGACAACATTTGGTAAGATCGTGGCAAGATGCATTATCTCTTTTTGAATGGGCACCATCAAGTGATCGAGAATATTGTAATTTATTACAAAACGAATTGCTTGTTTCTTCTTGAGTGTTGTTTTGGCATGGAAAAGAGAAGTTGAGATCTCAATTCAATCGTTTATTTAGATTGGGGATTGTACATTTGGAAGATGTGGTTGATAATGAATCTCAAAGGTTGTCGGATTTTGAAGATGCCAAGAGATGGTTATGTATTCCCCCAAATTATGGATTTATTTGGGAGAAATTACAAGATATACCATTGTTGCAAGGATCTTTGCCATTGAAAACCAATTTTGCACCTTGGGTATATTGGCGGTTGTCAGGATTAGTACTAAGACAAAGAAGGAATTAGTACTAAAAGATGACGATTAGTACTAAGAGAGGTGTAGAACTCTCGAGAGAAGGAAAGAGTGAGTGAGAGATAAAGATAGAGAGAGAGAAAGGGTGAATGATGATAAAAGATATATATTATGTGAAGAGAGTATACAATAGTAGCTAAGAGGCTTAAGACTGGCATTGAACCGATTTGGTTCGAAATAATACCTTGTGCCTACTTTTATAATATTCTCAGGAGTACTCTTGAAGTTTCTAGAATGTTCTAGAGAAATCTGGAATATACATCAATTTTCTATAATAAAACTTAAATGAAAATAATATCATACATATTACAATAGATGGTATAATGGTCAAGAGCTCGACCTATGTAACCTAAGGTCATGGGTTGGAGTTTTGCCATATCATGATAGTGGTTACAAGATGGTACACGCTTGTTACAGGTCACTACAAATATATTGTATCATCATGCGATGACATCATTATCTTGGTTATCTTCTAAAGCAACGAAGTTGTGGAATGTATATAAGTCAGATGCAAGGTGGTGGAAAATATTACAACGTGGTTGGCATTCCAATCTACCATTTCGTGCAAAGCTATTCATATGGAGTGTCATGATTGGTGGGCTCCCATTAGGTTCGACCTTAAAGATACGAGGACTAGGGTCTGGCACTTGTTTCTTTTGCACTGTTCCATTGGAGGATAGTACACATAGGTTCATTAAATGTCCTATAGCGTGTACCATTTGGAAGTACTTATTGGACATTTGGCAAGTTTTAACCCATTGTCGTTTGTGTCCTCAACAATGGGTTTTTTCTCAATATGTTCAAAATGGATCAAATGATGAGATGGAGATATTGTTCCAATTTTTACGTTATTGGGGTCTACAACACAATTGGAATATGCGTAATGCTTTCATGTTTGATAATAGACATGGGGTGAAAGCCTATGTAAAGAAGCTTAAAGGTATTCTCATGTGGAATTTTTGGATGTTAGAGCATGTGGGGATCATTTCCTCAAATGTATATTCAGGTTTTTTAGTAGCATTACAAAACGTCCCTCTCCCTACATAGGCATATGATAGGTAGAGGAGACTAAGAAGTGTTGTAACTAAGTCGATTTTACATACAATTGATATAATTGTGTGCTTTTACCAGAGAGAGAGAGAGAGAGAGAGAGAGAGAGAGAGAGAGAGAGAGAGAAAGAGAGAGAATAAATTGACTATCCAATCCATCCATTCACATTGCCTTTATTTGACCCACATGTTCATTTATGCCAAGCATAGGTTCATGACATGTCTGGTTATTAAAACCATTTGGGGTAGTTATATCACAAATTTGGGTATTAATAACATGAAGTATTTTGCCACCTTTTAAGTGGGTTTTTATTGATGAGGTTAAAGCTATACCCGCACCATCATATAAGGTTGTGTTTGACTACCTTAGGTATTGGGGGATGTTTAATTGGACCATGAGAAATGGGTTCTTGTTTGATGGATTTCATGGGGTAACACAACAATTCCATAGGATGAAAGGGAAATTGATTTAGCAATTTTCGTAACTATGTTGAATGGGGACGTTGTCCCAAGATGAGGTAGAGTTATGTCATCTAGTATTACAACGCTTGAGAGGGTTTCCCTTATTGTATCATTCCTAACGAAGTAGGTCCGAAGATAGCAAGGGTTGTTACATTATCATATTGTTTTAATAACAAACATAGATTTACGAAAAAAGAAAGAGAATAAGTTGCATAAGGTTTTACCTTCTATTATTCACTATGCTCAATATAGGTTCTTAGCCAAACATATTATTTTAGATAACATTATGCTCATTACATAATATGGGTTCATTAAAATTGACTATGCAAATGAGTCTAAACAAGAATTAGCGTTGTTACAATTGGATATTGAGAAGGCCTATCATAATGTGAATTGGTCATTTATAAATCAGTTGATGTCTCATACAGTTTTGGTGATTGTTTGTCTAAGTTGATGTACACATTAGAACACGTTCGCGTTCACAAGTGGAAGGATTGCGCATTCCACTTAGTAGTATCTTCTTGAAACTATCCAAATATACCCTCTCTACAAAAATTGGATGCACTAGTATCGCATGCTCCACAACTTGATTAGAATTTGCAAATATAAAAATACATGATAGGTCTACGAGTGGAGATCATTAGAAATCATGCAAGTTTGGACGTGTTGATAAGTTAATGTAGGCATAATAAAGTTCAACAATGGCTCAATATGTCACTAATGTGCGACATGGGAAACACTAAGTTAAAGACTTATATTAATTTGGTAAGTGTTACAAAAATATGAGGTGTACTTGTAACCATACTAATAAAATGAGTTATAATTTATACTTTGACCCATACTTGTATGTATATAATTGTGGACAATGTCGGATAGTGCACTTTAGGATAATGTGATTGGAATAACTAACTTATTAAAGTATTTAATACTTGTATTTAAAGTTGATCTAATCTATTTCTCAGTTTGTTCGTATGGGATCAAACCATATGTATATAATTGTGGACAATGTAAGACAGTGAACTTTAGGATAATGTGGTGGAAATAACAAACCTATTAAGGCTTTCATACTTGTATTTAAAATTGATGTAATCTATTGCTTAGGTGATTCACACGGGATCAAACTCCGAACGATAACGCTAGTGGAACCATTATCAACACACTACACAATCTAAGCAGCAATGGAAGAGAAACAATAGAAGACAAAGATCCATAATAACAACATGGAGAATCATGGCAACAATTCTACATAATACATAATAGTTTTAACAATAGAAGACAAAGATCCATAATAACAACATGGAGAATCATGGCAACAATTCTACGACCATGTTATGTTAAGGTAAACTTTGACCAAAATCAACCTCAATTTAAACTAATTCATGTTTCTCCATAAATTTGGTAGTCAGCAATGCACGCGGTGAAACCAATGTCATAAGTCTACTAACCAAGTATATAAAAATAAAATTGAAACATATAGAAGATAATAAAGAATAGAATCCACCAAGTAAAACCCAAAATTTGTATTAATAATGTGAAATCCAAACAATACATTTCGTGTTTTTAAAAGAGTCTATTACATAGCAATGAAATCATCAACATCATTTTCTTCATCATCCTGTATAGAAATCTCTTCGGCTATACGTGCATTGGCTTCCCCTGTTAGCCGAGCCAACAAAATATCTTCTATAAGCTCATCATCAAGCTCTATTAGCTCCCCCGGTTCCCCGGCTAACGGCGGAATAGGCTCTCGCGAAGCAGGTTGAAACCTTTCTATATCAGCGAGGTTCTTTGCACGGACCTCCTCGTCCTGGTCTAGGCACTCCCACAAAGCCTTAATCTTCATGTTTATAAATATAACCTGCTCCTCGTCCTTCTCCAATGCAACTGTGTTTCTAAAGAGCTTCAATGCACGTGCAGACGTCGTTCTTGTGAAGAAAGTAATAAGAAGAATTAGTTCTCAAACAAAAAAGGTTCAGTATTGGTTATCTCAAGATCGTTACCCTAGTTCGAGGAATACCTGTGCCAGAAAAGAGATCTAATATCCAGTCTCCTTCGACAGAAAACATCTCAATCAAGCGCATCATAAGTCGTTGAGGTTTTTGGTATGGGTTGACAAGTCCCCGTTCTGTCGTGGTGACATGTCGCAATTTCCGTGTCACTGCTAGATATACCAGCAGATTTGAACCTCCCACTTCATTAGAATGCTCCTTGATTCTTTGTTTCTTAATTTCATCGAAGTAGCCAACCGTGATGTATTCAATGGCACTAACGAACCGAAAGGTTGGCCCTCTATTTACATTGGTTTTTATCCTATAACAAATATTACATCGAGTTAAGAATAGATTGAACAATCTTAAGAAAGGCAATATAGTGAATGAGACCTATAAATAATCCTTACTATGCAAGGTTCTTGATGCCATGGCAATGAGATCTCAAAGCTTGAGCTACCGAGTACCTTTGGTCCATACTATGAAAGACAACTATTCTCCACAAGGATGCAGTCGTTAGCTCAACAAAATCCTTGACCATCTTTCCAACTGTTTAAACCTAAACGGTTCATCGTCGTATGATGACCCAACCATTCGAAATCCATAAGGAATATCCGCAATCATTAGCGTATATTCCTTCTTTGGCACTTTTTGGATCATGTCAACGACATCGCCGCAAACCACATTGTAGTAAAGATATCTCGTAATATCTTTTTTGTGGCTAAATTTTTTGAAGGAGCCATCTTCCTCCATTTCGTACGCCTTGACTAAGCGACGATCCTTTTCTTTTCTGGCTCTCTCGAGATGTGCAAGGAAGGATGTTGGGAAATCGTGTATATCCTTAACTTCTCCTTGTTTCTTGCCACGACACGGTTTCTAATAGAAGCAATAAGACATCAAGTTTTATTATACAAGCTCTACATATGATGAAAGCTTAATGAAAAACCACCAATACTAACCCAATCCTTGAATGCAATAAAATACTCCGATAACGCCTTATATGAAGACATTAGAGGATAATCCTCAGTCACTTGTTCCCAAGTTATACATCCAAGTTGTTTCATCATAACTTCTTGGATCTTCATGTACACCTTATGACTGTGAAATTAGAAAACGAGATTAGAACTTTCAATTGCACCATATTGACTTCAATATCACTATTTGAAAGACTTACTTATTGAACTCAGTGACCATTTCTTCAAGGCTTAAATCTTTGGCCACAACCCTTGACAAAACAGACACAAGAAGTTGCTCGTCCTTAACACCTGCATCGCTCTCCACAGAGACAACTTCATGTCGTCAACCGCTTCTTCAATTGTCAAATCAATTTTCTTGGCCGCTTGTGACTTTAATTCTAGTTGAGGGTCTACCTTACGTTTCTTTTGTCGTTGACCCTTGACCTCCTTATTCTCCCACATTGAGAAGATTTGATCTTGTAGGTCCCATACTTCTCCATCTCTAAAGGCCAATTGAAACCAAGACTCATAGTTTCGAAGACCATCAAACTTAACATTATCATCTACCACAATGCTGACTTCATGCAAGCATTGGCGTTGTAGGCCTGGATGTAGCTTCACACCAAACTTTTGTTTGACGTCCAAATACTCGTGGTGGAAGAACCTTATACGCTCAATCGATTACATTTTCTGCCTATAGTCATTATCGTTATTGCAGTCCCATGCCAACAGCTTTGCCTCTTTAGTTGTGAGACCCATGTAAATTTTGCACTTAGTATACTTGAAGAAGAAAGTCGTTGGATGTTCTCTCACAAGTTGCCGACGTGCCTCCGTCGAATGCGATCCACCAATGACAAAGTAATTATATTGATCATTCTTTCTTATATCAAAATCTTCAATGATTTCACATTCTTCAGGATCCACCATAACAATAAAAGGCACAACGATAGCATGTGGATTAATTTTCATTTTTTTCTTGAGATTTTGAACATGCATTCGGTGTGGCTCTCTAATCTCAAGTGGTCTTTGTCCTGTTTTTCATCAATAGGGGGCCGATGGTTGTGTGTTATAGGAAAATTAAACACTTTCCCTTTCCTAACCAGTTTACGTTGCATTAACTCTCTCCGTATCTTATTCTGCTCGGATGACAACACACCCGATGCCAGTTCAGCTCCTGGTGTCCCCTTAGTGTCCTCATCTTCATTTGAGCTTGATGAGTCGGAGTCCAACATTTTAGTGGTCTTCTTTTTTGGTGGTCTTGATTGTACTTTAGATGCCCTTTTCGGGGCCTTTACTGGGGAGGGCAATGGCTCCCTTAGAGTTACATGGCCTTGTATATAAGGCCTCAAGGTAACAATAAGGTTTTGTGAGCTTTCTAAATCTTTTTTGAAAGCTTATGGCCCACAAGATTCCTTTACTAGAAGATCTTCAGAAAGGAACACTTTACGTACCCCCTTAGAGCACTCTATCATTACAAGTATGTTGGCCGAATCTGAATCTTCGTAGTCAAATCGTAGAATACGGCCATACATAAATGGGGTTTCATTTTCAAGCTGCCCCTCGCCCTTCTTCTTTGTTGTATACAACACGACTTTTTTCTTGGAGTCAACGTATTGCATACACCATTCCTTGTTCGTTACATCACGGTTAGGAAGGTCTTCACCACCGGTAGCTGCTAATAGTTTCTTTTGGCTGACCTCATTGGGTAGTTGAGATTTTGTCTCCTCGTTGAAGAGAAGATTTTTTCCTCTCTTAATGTTCTCGAGAGCTATTAGGCTCTGGCTTTCAATTGGAGAGCCCTGTATGTAGAGCTTTATCTTCTTCAAAGGTCGGTCTGACAAGTTCTCAAACGACCTATTTAAGAAAGGACATGCGAAAACATATGTTAGGTGGTCACATAGATTAAGGTTGTATATTAAAATACACATAATTAGAGGAAGACAAAAACTAGCAGGTGATTTGTGGTAAACTATAAATATCAATCATGCATTGAGTGAACATGGTAGTCCTTTATTCAGAAATCCATTCTAGTAAGGGCTATTCAACTTAGAAAATATATATCTTAATAAGTATACAAGGATATATATTATCTTGAAGGGTAGCTATGGCTTATATTGATTCCATATCCATATTCTAGAGAATTTGCATATGATAGACTTGAATTTGGTATTGTAAAGGTAATTTGTGGGTTATTTTCTACTATTTTAAGCTATACTAGGTCATAAAACCTCTATAATTAAGGCCCCTATTTGTTACAAAATATGGCAAATCTCCATAAAGAAAGTCTGATTTTGACAGAAAGTTTGTTATCTTTTCACACAATACTAAATTGTTGCCCTAACGACACAATATTCCTCTTTAAATTGTGTGTTTTATACAAGAACTCGATACGTCGTATCGTGTTCCTGTATATAGTTTGTGTCTATACATGAACTCGATGCAGGGTATCGAGTTCATGTATCAAACACATACTTCACACAGGAATTCGATACAGCGTATCGAGTTCCTGTAAAAAACGTAAACTTTAAACAGGAACTCGATACGCCGTATCGAGTCCCTGTATAAAACACAAACATAATACAAGAGCTCGATACGCCGTATCGAGTTCCTCTATAAAAGATGTACATAATACAGGAACTCGATACGGCGTATCGAGTTCCTGTTTAAAACAAATACTATATACAGGAAAACACAAACTGTGTACAAGAACTCGATACGTCGTATCGACTTCCTATATAAACATGAACATAATACAAGAACTCAATACGGCGTATCAAGTTCCTATATTATGTTCATGTTTATACAAGAACTCGATACGGCATATCGAGTTCCTGAGTGCTAAAACATATTTACAAAAATGTTCACAGTGTTTGAGGCTTACCTAGAGTCCTGGCGCTCGATTTTCTTTGAAGACATGGTTGATCTTGTCAATGTTTAGGCGGAGATCTCGCTTTCGTGCTTCATGCTTTGTGTGCTCTGTTAGCTCTGTTTGGTCTATGCGCTCTTATGCTTCGTGTGATTGAAATATGACGAGGTCTTCCTATTTATAGGGATTGACCACAGTTGTTAAAGTAACCACAGTCACTTTAACCAGGGTTGGCAAGGTTGAGGTTAGTTAGTTAATAACCACAATCACTTTAACCAAAGTTACTTATGATTGCATCAATGATTACAAAGTCAAACTAACATATTGATGATTATTTTATAGTCAAAATAACATACAATGACTTTGAAGGTCATGAAGGAAACAATGATAGAGGTTCATGAATGAACTAATGATTGATTACTCAAAGCAACATTTTTATGACTCTTAATTGCTTTGTATTAAAGATGTGGGCATAAATGAACCAATTATTGAAAAGTCTTATATTTAAAATGGTGGGCATGAATGAAACAATGACTGAGAAGTTCTATATTAAATATGGGTGCCATTAATTAACCAATGATTTTAACTTTAATCCAACATATATATGGCTTGGTAATGATTGTAATTATATTATACTTGATTTAACTTTATATAGACTAGTTTAAGTAATTATTAATATGTTGAATACAATTATAATATTAAAAATAATATCTTTATGTATTGTATTAATATAATATTAAAGAATATAGACATTATATTGAGGGAGCTTCTGTTTAGAGAGGAGTTTATGTTTAGTGAGGAGTATATATTTAGAGAGGAGCTTATCACTTTTTTATGTTAGCCTAAGCACATAACTTAAGGAGCTCTATGTGGACCTTACGCCATGAGTGAAGATTCATCATTCTCGATTGAAGAATATTGTTTGTCATCAGACTCTTCGTTTTCTACCGAAGAGTATTGTTTGTCGACAGACTCACCATATTCTATCGAAGAGTATTGTCTGAGCTCATCTTCACCTACAACGAATGTGAATAATGACACATGTGAAGAGTTCTCTATTGAAGAATACGATATTAATAAAGATACGAAGAATGAAGGTAGTGCCAATGAAACATCGAATATCATGGGCGATGGTCACAACAAAGAATTGGATAGTAACAAGGTTACACCAACTTCTATGCAGGAAGAGAAATCTGGAAGCCCTATTCATATTAGAAGAATCCCACGAAGAATTCATCTGGCTAGATTTAACTTGGTGACATCAAATAAACAGATTGGATTTGATGTCAAAAAAATATGTTGTGCCCGTGGTTGTATGTCTATGATTGGAAAATCAAAGTTGCGAGAATTAAGGCGATATTATTTTTCGATGACTGGTGATGAGTAATACACTTCCCTCGGGTCACATATGCAACTAGTGTCTGACAATTGTACGGGGATCAAAGTATAATTCGAGTATTATATCTTCCATGCGCAACAGATATGTAGAGTTGCATTCAAAATTGTGTTATGTGTTAGTAACATGTGGCTACATAGAGTACAACAACGTCTACTTAGCGGGGATCAGATGCTCAATTGTAAAGAGGTTCCAAGTATGAAAGGTGCAATTGGAAGACATGCTATTGGTTGGATGAAAAGTTACTTTCAGTTAAATTGTAAAGTAATGCCCACTTCAGGTAGGATGCACCTCTCTGATAATTACACACGTCGGGAAGTTTATGATGTCTATCGATCTGATATGGTGGGCTCACGTAATAAGTCTGTCACATATAGCCAATTCACAAGATTATGGAGAGCTCGGTTTTCAAATGTTATCATTCCACGTAAAGTACGCATGGGGTATTGCTCCATTTGTGCAAATCTTAAAAGTTTGGCTAAAGGTGCAAAGACATCAATGGAAAAGGATATGAGTAAGAAGTTACTACAAGAGCATCGTGAGGCACAATCGTTAGAATGAAAGAAGGCGATGCATTATAGAGATAAGTGTTTGAAGAGGGCCAAACAATACATGTGCTTAATGATAGATGGCATGAACCAGAAGAAGACGTGATTGCCGCATATGCGGAGGCTCCCCAAAGACGTCAATGATGAGTGCCTTGTTCAAATGCACTTGGTGGGATGCTTGGCTTATAATAGGTCAGTTGGACCTCACGTCTTCATTACATACCCCAATGTTCACAATGACCCTAACCCAACAGTTACAATGATTCACCGAGTTTTGATGGCTTGGGGCCAACCTTTCCCCCCTGTTCTATACATTCAATTGGACAATACTGCTAGAGAGAACAAACATTCAACTGTGTTTGGCTATCTAAGTATGTTGGTCAACCAAGGATTGTTTAGAAAAGTGAAAGTCAATTTTCTTTTGGTTGTCCACACACATGATCATATAGATCAGATGTTTAGCACATTCTCCAGACAGTTGTCTCGGCATGATGCTTTCACATTACCTAAACTATTTGATGTCATTTGTGATGCATATACACCACGCCCAAAAGTGTTAAACACTTGGAGGTATATGACTTTAAGAGATATTATATATCATATGGGGGTGTTGGGAATGTTAAAGTGCTCACCCAGTTAAACAATATAAGCTTCAATCACATTTTTATGAGAAAGAAAAATGAAATAAGTGGTTCTACGCTTTTGTATGCTAAACAATATTCATCTTCTACAACATGGGAACCTGAAGGTGGTTGCCAGTTATTACTTTGTATGCTGAGTACAATTGTCCATGGAGCTAAGCAAATGCCAATTGAGAAGAAAGGACAGTTGCATAGTGACTTGGTATCGGAACAAAAACGGTTATGGCTCCAAGCCTTAGAAGAAAAAAGAAAGCATATTGAGGCCGCCAAGAAATATGCCACACAACAAGACACGTCATGGTGGGATGTATTTTATAGTGATCAGAAAGGAATTATAGACAATTGTGTATTTGGTGATAATTGGAATTTGGAAACGTCATTCACGTGGTCGCTGCAACATGATTGTGTAAATAAAACTCAGGAGCAACCAGCAAATGCAATTAATGACAGTTTGGTCCATCCACAACAAAGAGACATTTATGTGGGACCAAGGATGACCAAAGCAGCCGAAGCTAGATGGCAAGGCAATTTGCAAGAGCTCACGGCGGGGATGTTGATTGCAACGCCGATTGATGAGAACTCACATGGCCACCAATTTTGGGTTGGTAAAATTCTAGAAGTGTTAATGCATGAAATAGAAAACACAATCAAGTCTATAAACGTTCATTGGTACAACACTAGAAGTGCAAATGCTTTTACAGGTAAGTATACATTGGTGATGATTGAATGCCCAACAACAAGAGGAGGTAGGAAGAGGAAGCGAAACATTCGCAACACCTCAACCCTTGATATCTCTGATGTGGATATCATCATGTACGACTTCACGCTTACAAAAGCCGGAGGATTAAGGAAGTCAACAATAGATATAATAAAAGAAAAATTACCAAGTCTACAAGGTGGCTCGAGTCAAAGGCAAACGAGATCTACTACATATAATCTAGAGTCAAACCATTTGGTTTATGAAGAAGATAATGCATTGATTGGTAAATCCGAGGATGACGAGGAGGAATAATCATTGTATATTAGTTATAGTAGTGATTCTCCGTAAAGGAGTGATCATGAATGTATTTTTGGCTATTAAGTGTAACTACATTCCGCTTGTAACAAATCGAGTAATATAAAAGCATGTGTTTTGAATTCTTATGATTTCTAAAAAATCGTTCTTATAAAATAACATTGGTTGTAAAGTTTGTGATATAAATTGAGAATGTAACTTTTTGAAATTCCTCTTTTTTATTTACTTCTAAATCACGAAAATAGTGGATTTTTAACCTTTTTCATAGTATGTTTGAACATGTATGATACTAGTATCAATGTCTTTTGTAAAATCATTGAAAAAGCCCTAACATCAACCAAAATTTTCCTTATCCTTCCATTTATGCATGATCCTTCCACTTGTGAACGCGGACGTGTTTTAGGGGAGAGTTCTGTTTCACATATGATGTTCAATGGAGGAATAACACAACCTATTTCTACTTGAAGATCAATTAGACAAGGATGCTCGATCTATCCTTTATTATTGAATCAGTATTGTGACACATCTTATTCTTGTTTAATTACATAATATGGTTATGGAGGAGGAATTGCTTGGACTAAGGTTGCCATCAAGGAAGCCATATATTGCTCAGGCTCTTAGAGATGACCATATCATGTTCTTGGCACCTACTTGCGAAAATATGAGTAAGATGAGATGTGTGGGAATTGTTTTCAAATGCTTTAGGGTTTAGAATTATTATGTTTAAATATGTCCTCAGTTCATGTAGAGAACTAAATGTGTTAAGGTTGGGGTGGTCAAGAAGGCTAGTACATCATGGTATAATTGTCGTCACCTTGGATATCCAATTGGGGTGGAACTTAATCATGTGAAACTTATTGAGTGGGTATCCAAAATAGTGGAGGATAAATTTATGTATGGGAGGTCTCAATTTTGGCTTTTTCATGTATGGCTGAAGGTGGTTCAATCGATTATGGTCTCTATGGTATCTTATCATCATCCTTTGCGACCTTGGTGGAATAAAGCACTTGCAATGATAACACACTCGATGCGTATGTTGTTATGGAAAAGAAATGGGAAACATGTCATGTCATGGTTGGCATGGGATCATGTTTGTAGCCTAATGCGTCTTGGTGGGGCATCAATTATATTAATTTATATGAGCGTATGGTAGCGCGTCAATTTACTTCCATTCAATTTATGTTTGAGGGTGTACAACCTTGGATGGAAATGGTGGCATACTTTATAGAGAAGACAAAAATTCATCTTGGAGGAATGACAATTGAAGTTAATTCAAGGATTTCAAGAGCTTGATTGGAAATTTATTGGAAATTGGAGATTGATTATAATATCAACAAATGATGCTTATCATAAGTTGATTTACAAACATAAGAGGATGGATGAAAGGGTTATAAAGATATGAAGTTTTCATAAGCTCACTATTGTCAAGGATAGTACTAGAGTCAAGGAGAATTAGTACTAAAGATAGAGGAGAAGAATGAGGATTAGTAATAACAAGGGAATGTGTTGAGCGAGCAAGCTCAACCAGATCTGGATCGGCTGAATAAGCCTGACCCAGATCGACATCTGGAAGGATGAGCCAGATCGGTATCTAGATGGTATTCGGAAACAACCGTCGGATCGAGGAGACGAATCGGAGAGCCGGATTCGAGCGGGAACCAGAAGCCTAGTAGTAGCCTAGACTACTAGGTAAGTATTGTCTCGTAGTTGGTGTAAGTCGCACATAGGAATATTTAAGTACGCGGTACTTTTATCAGTCCTTTTATGGACTTGTATAAATAGTGTTGTTCTAGCACATTTTATGTACAGAGTGTTTTTATTATTTTGAATTTATGTTTATGTTTTTCTCTCTCTGTCACTCCCGCATATACTCTTTGTGTATTAAGCTTCTCCATTAAACCTTCATCTTATTCTTTGTTGCTATCCGGGTGAGCCGGTTCTGTCTATCGCTTCCGTATGCTAACTTTCACAAAATGAGTGTGTGAGAATCACAAGAGAGAGGAAGAGAGAGAGAGAGAGAGAGAGAGAATGATGACAACATGAAGTATATTATATTATATGAAGAAAGATACAAGAACAACTAGGAGGCTTAAGACAATTGAGAATGGTAAATCAGGTACTGTGGATGATGAGGGCAATCCACGACCGAGTGGCCAGAATTGGAGCATGTCGTACATTGGAGAGCCAATCAGAATTGGGTTTCTTCATGGGTCGGCAAGGCGTTCTGGAGTGATCCCATTGAAAACGAGGTATGATGTTGAGTTATATCGATAGTAAGGACGCGGGTGACCACCTGCTCGATTGTTTGCTGGGAGAAGTCGGTTAAGGCTAGGGTCGTGCGCAGAGGCTCCCGTAGTCCGGATAGGAAGGTGTCTTTGAGATGATTCGTGGACACATCTTGGACGAGCTGCCGATAAAGATCCTGGACGTGAACTATGAAACTGTCTCATGCGGTTCTTGTGCAATATCGTAGAACTGGCGGAGCAATTCCTGCTTAGGTATCTCACGATGAAAAAGTTGAGGAATTGAGTGCGAACGTCTTGAAATGTCACAAGTTCCCTATGATCGAGGCGAGAATACCACCGTGCAGTGGGTCAATTGAGGGACAGTGTGACCTCCATGATTTTGGATGTGTCAACCTCGGTTGTGGTGAGACGCTGCGTCAAATCAGGAGTACTCCTAAAGTTTCTAGAATGTTCCAGAGTAATCTGGAATATACATGAATTTCCTATAGTGGTATGAACAGTCTATCCGTATGGGCATGGATACGCATGATCCATAACACTTCTCATATCTAAACTAGCTGAAATAATAAAATATATTTTGTATTACAATATATGGTTTAATGGTAAAGGTTTAATGGTTTAACACAAGGTCATGGGTTCAAATCCTTTTGGAGCCATATCATGACATTATCCCCCCCTTTAAATGATGAGTGTTACGAGCCGTCTTTGATTGAGGACCTGGTTTGTCTAGATATTGACGATGGAAGTCTTCAAGAAGAGCCTGAGCATTCACCAAATGCGTCAATGGTTCCCAAGTACGCTCGCTTGGACTATATCCTAGCCAATCAACTAAATAATAGAGATTGTTGTGAACAATCATGGAATCGGGGGTGGCAGCAACCTCGTACTCATATCCATCTTCAAGTTTGATGGGGGGTGGTGGTGGTGTAATATGATCTGGGGTAGTGCTATCCTAATAGAGTTCTAGAAGAGAACCTTAATCTAGCCCCTGAAACCAACTTGGCCACCTCATCCACTTCCGTTTAGGACATTAGCTCGTCGCCTAGAGTGGGATTTGAACCCTTGCCCTTTCGGACTAGAACCTTAATCTAGTTCTACCTTAGAACAAATCGGCCACCTCATGCACTTCCGTTTAGCATATCAGCTCGTCGCCTAAAGGTTACAGGTTCATTTTACATTGATGATCGGAGTTGGATTTGAAGCCACACCCTTTCGGACTAGAACCTTAATTTAGGTTTAGCCTTGGACCAACTCGGCCACCTCATCCACTTCCCTTTAGAATATCAGCTCGTTGTCTTGATGTTACATGTTCATTTTACATCGATGAGGATAGTGGGACTTGAACCCATGCCCTTTCGAACGAGAACCTTAATCTAATGCCTTAGCCCAACTCAGCCACCTCATCCACTTCCATCTCATTGTCTTAATGTTACATGTTCATTTTACATCGATGAGGATAGTGGGACTTGAACCCACGCCCTTAATCTAGCACCTTAGCCCAACTCGGCCACCTCATCCATTTCCGTTTAGGATATCAACTCGTTGTCTTAATGTTACATGTTCATTTTGCATCGATAAGGAGAGGGGGATTTCACCTCACACCCTTAATCAAGCGCCTTAGACAAACTCGGCCACCTCATCCACTTCCGTTCTGGATATCAACTTGTCGCCCTAACCCACGCCCTTTTGGAGGAGAAGCTTAATCTAGCGTCTTAGACCAACTCGGCCACCTCATTCACTTTTGTTTAGGACATCAGCTCCTCGCCTAAACGTTACATTGCTCATTTTACATCGATAATGAGAGTGGGATTTTAACCCACGCCCTCATTTTACATCGATGATTAGAGTGGGATTTGAAACCACGTCCTTTTGGACTAGAACATTAATCTAGCGCCTTATACCAACTCTGCCAGCTCATCCACTTCCGTTTAAGAGATCAGCTCGCCACCTAAAAATTACAGGTTCAATTTGCATCGATCGGAAGAGTGGGATTTGAACCCACGCCCTTAATCTAGGATCTTAGACCAACTCAGCCACCTCCATTACAGGTTCATTTTACATCGATGATGAGAGTAGGATTCGGACCCACACCCTTCCGAACAAGAAGTTAATCTACCCCTTGAGACCAACTTGGCCGCCTCATCCACTTCCGTGTTGCCTAATCAGCTCGTCGCCTAAACATTATGTGCTCATTTTACATCGATGATGAGAGTGGGATTGGAACCCATGTCGTTTCGGTCTAGAACCTTAATCTAGCGCATTAGACCAACTCGGCCACATCCACATTTGTTTACAAGATCAGCTTGTCGCCAAAATGTTATATGCTCATTTTACATCCATTATGAGAGTAGGATTTGAACCCACGCCCTTTCGGACTAGGACCTTAATCTAGTGGTTGAGCCCAACTTGGCCACCTTATCCACTTACGTTTAGGAGATCCGCTCGTCGTCTAAAATTGACAGGTTCATTTGCCTAAAATTGACAGGTTCATTTTACATCGATGAGGCGAGTGGGATTTGAACCCAAGCCCTTAATCTAAGGCCTTAGACCAACTCGGCCACCTCATCCACTTCCATTTAGAATACCAACTTGTTGCCAAAACATTACAAGTTCATTTTACATCGATGATGAGAGTGGGATTTCCGAACTAGAAGTTAATCTACCCCTTAGACCAACTCAGTCGTCTCATCCACTTCTGCTTAGGACATCAGCTCGTGGCCAAAACGTTACACATTCATTTTACATCGATGATGGGGGTGGGATTTGAACCCACGCCCCTAAACTAGGGCCTTAGACCAACTGGACCACCTCATCCACTTCCGTTTAGGATACCAACTTGTTGCCTAAACATTACAAGTTCATTTTACATCGATGATGAGAGTGGGATTTCCAAACTAGAAGTCATCCACTTCCGCTTAGGACATCAAACCCACACCCTTTCGGACTAGAACCTTAATCTAGCACCTTAGACCAACTCAGATTTTACATCGATGATGAGGGTGGATTTGAACCCACACCCTTTCGAACTAGAACCTTAATCTAGCGCCTTACACCAACTCGGATTTTACATCGATGATGAGAGTGGGATTTGAACCCATGCCCTTTCAGACTAGAACCTTAATCTAGCGCCTTAGACCAACTCGGCCACCTCATCGTTCGCTCGTTACCAAAACGTTACATGTTCATTTTATATCGACGATGAGGGCGGGATTTGAACCCACACTTTTTCTGACTAGAACCTAAATCTAGCGCCTTAGACCAAATCGGCCACCTCATCCACTTCCGTTTAGGACATCAGCTCATTGCCAAAACGTTACATGCTCATTTTGCATTGATGATGAGAGTGGGATTTGAACCCACGCCCTTTCGAACTAGAACCTTAATCTAGCGCCTTAGACCAACTCGGCCACCTCATCCACTTTGATTTAAGAGATTGGTTTGTTGGCAAAATGTTACATACTCATTTTGCATCGATGATGGGAGTAGGATTTGAACCCATGCCCTTTTCGACTAGAACCTTAATCTAGCGCCTGAAACCAACTTGGCCACCTCATCCACTTTCATGTACTTGTCGCCTATAAATTACAGGTTCATTTTACATCGATGAGGCAAGTGGGATTTGAACCCACGCCCTTAATCTAGGACCTTTGACCAACTCGGCCACCTCATCCACTTCCGTTTAGGATACCAACTTGTTGCCTAAACATTACAAGTTCATTTTACATCGATGATGAGAGTGGGATTTCCAGATTAGACGTTAATCTACCCCTTAGACCAACTCGGCTGCCTCATCCACTTCCGCTTAGGACATCAGCCCATCGAAATGATGAGTGTTACGAATCGTCTTTGATTGAGGACCTGGTTTGTCTGGATATTGACAATGGAAGTATTCAAGAAGAGCCTAAGCATTCACCAAATTCGTCATTGGTTCCCAAGTACGCTCGCTTGGACTCTATCCTAGCCAATCAACTAAATAATTATAGAGCTTGTTGCAAACAATCATGGAATCAAGGATGGCAGCAACCTTGTACTCAGGTCCATCTTCGAGTTTGATCAAGGGTGGAGGTGGTGTAATACGATCTGGGGTAGTGCTATCCTGATAGAGTTCTAGAAGAGAACTATGAAATACCAGATGTATCCGGAGTTGCGGAGATTGGTCAAGGCCAAAAGTGACATCATTAATTTTTTCGTTAATTCGAAAAAGGCATAACCGTCGATAATCCAGTTTGTCACACAGTCAAAAAGTCTTGATGTGCCATCGCAATAGCCAATGACAATCCACTTAGTCGTTCTGTGTTTGCTGGGAGAGAGAGAAAGAGAGAATGATGACATCATGAAGTATATTATATTATATTAAGAAAGATACAAAAATAGCTAGGAGGCTTAAGACTAGCGTTGAACGGAATTGGTTCTTAATAATGTCATGTGCCTCTGTACTGTCAACAGTACTCCTAAAGTTTCTAGAATGTTTCAGAGTAATCTGGAATATATAGGAATTTCCTATATAATATCTTTCGTGTTACAATGTATGGTGTAATGGTAAAGGTTCAACCATTGTAACACAAGGTCATGGGTTTAGATCCTTTTGGAGCCATACCATGCCATATCATGACAACTACCAAGTGGTTTCATGTGATCAAGGCATGTTGATGTTCTCCTTTGATGTTGCAAGGTAAGATATTCATTTGGAGAGTTGTGGTTAGAGCGTTATCATTGGGGGATGCATTAAACAAAAGAAATATTGTTAGAGGAATGTATTAAATTCTTTTGTTTTGTGGAATTGGAACATAGAAGGCATCAAATTCTTTTACGTCTGATGGCTAGAATGGTTTGGAGGTGTATCAATTTAGCATGGATGTCTTTAACTGGAGTAAGACTATCTTCCTTTAGTTGGGGTTTTTCACATATCGTTGTATTCGACATTTGAATTGGTGTGTACAATGGGATTGAGTTCGTGGTCGTGGTAGTAGTATTTAAATTCTTGGAAGGGTTCTATATGTTGTTGTAAGTTAGTCATAATGGTGTGTTTTTTATTTCATAATGAAAGCCGTTATTTATGTCTGTGTGCGTGAGAGAGCGAGAGAGGGAGGGGGGGGATTAATGGCCTTCCAAACAACTAGATCAACATTTTGTATTCCAAAGGGTTATAAGTTTATTCGAGATCAGTTGCAAGGATTATTATCATCGCATGACCCAATTCATGATTTAGATGGTGCATCTCAAGAACTTGATTGGACATTTGTTGGAGATAGGAGATTGACTATGATATCAATAAATGATGCTTATCATAAGTTGATTGACAAACATAAGTGGATGGAAGAAAGGGCTATAACGGTAATGAGGTTTTTGTAAGCCCATTACCTGGTCATTTCATGTGATCATGGCAAGGTGATGTTCTTGATTGATACTATGACCTAGAATATTCATTTGGAGTGTTATGGTTAGAGCATTACCGTTGGAGGGATGCATTAAATAAAAGAAACATTACTAATAGAATGTGTTTCTTTCGTTTAGTGGAATTAGAACCATTATAGGCTTCAATTTGTTTCATGCTCAATGGTCAGAATGATTTGGAGTGTATCAATTTAGTGTGGATGTCTTTGATTGGAATAAAACTATTATTGTTCAATTGGGTTTTTGCATATATGGAGAACATTGGAGTGATACCTCATTTCCAAATTATTTTCAAGTTCTTGAGGTATTGGGGCATATGGTTAAATTGAATTGAATAAAACTATTATTAGTCAATTAATTTTCTGCACATAGAGAACATTGGAGTGATGTCTCATGTCCAAATTATTTTTCAAGTTCTTGCATATTGGGGCTTATGGTTCAATTGGAATATACACAATGCTTTCACATTTTATTCACAAGTTGGGGTGAGAAAATATGTTGCAAAATTAAAAGGGCTTCTTATGTGGACAATTGGAAGTGTTAGAGAAGTCACAGGATCTCAACCATGAAGAAAGCCAATTGTAAAAGGTGACATGTCATCATATTCGATATCTGACTCAGTGTGTATGGTGGATTGAGGTCATAGAATTTAAATCCCTCCAGTTCTATAGTTGGTTGTAAACTAGCTATGGTGGTGTTTTCCTTCCGTCATGAAAGACATTATTTACGCAAACACACACACACACACCTTATTTATTGGGAAACCATTACTTAGTAAAGAGCATTGTAATTCTTATCAAAAAAAGTTACTCATGTCTTCTCGATTATTATGGTGGCTCTTAAAAGAGGGATTGCACTCTCAATTAAATTGTTTATTTTATTTGGGGGTTGATGTTCTTGGAGATGTAGTTGAGGCTCGATATCAAAGAATTTGGGAGTTTGATGAAAGGATGTTACATAAACATGCGTACATGTGCTATTCAAGTAGCATTGTCAGGGAACTGAACCAAGGAATATTTAATGTCATTAGAGAGGTACTTGTGATGCAATTTCTGAAACCTTTCATAGAATGGCTTTATGGAATTTTCTTTGTGGAATCGGTATCTTAGAAAGGCCCACATGAATTCGCTTCGTGGATTGGCCATCGTAGAGTGAACAGTGGTCCTGTAATGAATGAGTGCTCATGGATTACCTTTGTGGGATTAACAAACACTCATGAACTCGAAAGGGTGTTGCAGGATTCCTTTCATAAATTTCCTCTTGTGGAATTCCCTTGACTGTGTCTAAGCTAATTACAATAAGGAAGGGATTAAAAACAAAATCACATAATTTTATTACAATGATTAATTCCCTTTTTTACATAAAGTCTGAACAAAAATGGAATACAAGGAAATAGATAATGGCAAAGGAGGTCTCTGAGTTTGGCGGCCCGAGCTCACGATTGACGATCATGTGCCTTTTGTCGATGTCGCTTTGACAACTTTCATACTAGAACTTCTCCTCTTAGAGTATTCATATTCACATTCGTATGCATTCGTGGAGGTCCCACGAATGCGAATTTGTCAATCTATGGGGCCGATAAATAAACTTGAAGAAGAAGAACCCAAGCAGTACAAAAAATATGGCCAAACATAAATTCCAAGAAAAGGAGGAAGAAGAAGCTCTTAAGTCCTCGGAGTAATGCTCAAACCTTTAAAAAAAGATCAACCTCAAAATAAGCCCTCCCTCTCCCTTTTGTAGTGAGAAAATAGGCCCACTTCCCATAGTAAATGTTCATCTACGCCTCCTCATCGAGATACAAAAGGAGGTGGATAATTCTCATGTAAGCACATGCAAGATTTGAACCCTTACCTTTTTCCCCACACAATCAGTAGCTTTTGGCTTTTACGGGGTCAAAAATCATTTTTACAAGTGACTACTAATTTTTTATATCATTTCTTAATTGACTCTCTTAAAAAAGGTTGAACATGAATGGAAGGTCCATAACTCTAATTATGGATAATGGCAAAGTTAAAACGTGGTTGCAATTCGAAATTGCACTTGTATTGATTGAGAGTTGGCCTTTGGGAATATCTCTAAGGCGATGTGGACTAGAAAAATGCAATTGCTTCTTTTGCATTGTTCCAGTGGACATAGTACTTACCATTTTATACAATGTTTGATTGCTTGTCAGTTTTGAAGTTACATTTCTAAGATCTAGCAAGTTTTGTGACGACGTTATTTGACAATACGGCAATGGACTTGCATCACAGTTTGGATATGTGTAATGCTTTTATATTTGATGGTACATTCCAAAATGTCATGTGATCAACCCCTACATTCCACGTTGGCATCTAGTAAAGTAAGATAAATACCTAGTGTAGTAGAGATTGAAGAGTATTTTCTATTGCTCATCTTTTTAACATTTTTGCTTGCTTTCTGTGAAATTTGGAAGTTGATATGAGTTTCAAGCATATGCTTCATGTCAATGTCACTACCTTCATGAGAGCTTATTTAGAAGTAGGAGCATCCACGTCTTTTGTATGTTCGCACGAAGAAACTACATCAAGGGTTGTGTGTGTAATATCCACAAAACACCACATACAATCTGTGGGACGAGAGATCAAACTTGAAATGAATGTTGACTTTGAGTTCTCTCCGGTTTTGGAGTTTTGATGCTAGCCACTTCCATAAGAGTAAAGCCAACCTAGGAACACCTAGCTAAATTTCCAACATGCATGTGTACGACTATGCGTGTGTTATGTTGCATAAAATACAAAGGATATAGATGAAGAATTGGCAAATTACATCATGTCGATACATGTTGAATTTTAACGTTGCAAAGTGTCAACTCTTCACCACATTTTTGCTTTGGCAAATATAAATCAACTATCATTGTCATCAAATTAACTCGTTGGTACAACTTCAAACCACTTTGACTAAAGGAAAATGGAAAACATAAACTCTGATAAATCACTTTAAAAGGTTATAGTCTTAAGACTTTATTTAGCTACTAAATGAAGTAACCCAATTATGTTAATTAATTCAAATAGTTGTTTAATAATAGTTCGATTATTCAAGGAGACTTGGTTGCTTATTGAACTAATGAGTTGTGGGTATCTTCCTTCTAGTTACATGAAGATACATACTATAATGAGAATCCATGTCAATGCCACATGCATTACTCGCGGTATTCTATAAATGATGGGTGCCAACTACTGAAGTTCTTACAATGGGGAACTTATTTTTAAAACATCATGCCTCAATGGCAAAACATAAAATGTTGGTAACCTTAGTTGTACAAGGGTGATACATGTGTGAGCATTGAGAATGTGGTTGCACACTAAACTTAGTCACAAATCCACTACTTTTGGTGTTTGTTAGTTGTAAGTTGTAACAATGTTGTTGTCACGGGACATTCATTAAAGCATTATTCTCTTTGATCTTTGCGTCGTTTTACTACAGATGATTTGACATGAGGCAATTTCAATTCCGCTTGTATTTATTAATTTTTAAATCAATTACTCGCATCTCTTGGTTTACATTTGGGGTAGAGAGCTATTGAGAATGCACAACATATTGCTAGATATTAACTAGGCTGGTTTGCTTGTCTCAAATGTTACATTGATTGCATTTGTCATTAATTAATGGCATGCTACACTTTACAAGGACCCTCTCTTCTAGTAACATACCAATACGATTTACTCAAAACATTGCATTTGTACTAGATTAAATACAATTTACTTGTAACATCATTGGAACATACAAATTGCACATCTTATCGAAAACTTTCTACATTGCCAAGCAAAATTCAAACCATAATCATTATTTGTTGGCCATTAAAATGTTAAGGCAATGCACCATCAGTCATGAAAATGTTGGGATATGTCGAAAACGTGTATAATTGATCGGCATGGGAATGTTGTATACTATGTGTGTGGACATGTGTATCTTGTCTTTTCATGTTAGTCGCCATAATAAAGCAGTCCATCAAATCAAGAATACATGATATTAAAGATCTACAAAAAGATGGATACTCTTACAAATGGAACGAATGGACGGATGGAAACAGCCATGGGGAAACAAGGGTGCATGCACATGGAAGAAAAGAGTCAAAGTGACAAAGAATATAAAGGAAACTACAAAGACTATACAAGTGATAAGACACTTGACATGAAGGCAAAAACAAAACCTCTCCCATGAATCCTTGTGCCTACACAACTTTGTAGAAACTTGTGAGTGACCTAAACTAGAAAAGGAAGCAAGCGAAAACAAGATGTCACTTGCATTGTACATACAACACTGTAGAACTTGGGATTGAGCATAAAATTACCAAATATGTAGAGATGAGAGACCTCAAGACTGCGAAACAAGGAAATGCAACAGATACGGGTACTCCGTCAGCATGTACGTACGAATGATGAACAAAACGATGGAGGTATCGATGAATTCCATGGTATCGGTTCGAACTTGGTTTATCGGAACAGTAGCTGCTTTAAAAGTCTTTTATTAAATTCAACACATTCAAGAGTAAATTAGGGGATCACTCAAGTAGCAAAAGCTAGATTAACGAAAAGACTGAATAAAAAAATATGGATAGGGAGTGAAGTGAAAGATTTCTCGGGGAGAGAGAACATAGTATTAATAAGGCTTCTTTACTTACATACATATTAACTTTTTTTTCAAATTCGAACTAGGGCCTAGGCTATCTATCGGAAATAATAGAAACTTGATCGAAGTTGTTGTTGCTTGTCAAAACAAAACTTTCAAAAACCATAGATCGAATAATATTTGCCTTTTTTGGGCGGGGGGAGGAATGGGGAACAATCCATATCAAAAAAATTTGCACAACAATCGTGAATTATATAAGAACGAACGAGAACGAGGGAGGGTTCATGTGTTCATTGCAGCATTGTAAAGAATGTTAGAGTGTGTGTGATTTTCAGAATGGTTTCTTAGGCACTTTATATGCGGCGGGGTATCGATGAATGCAATCGGCCCAAGCATTGAGCGTCGAAGCCGGGATGTCGGAGACGGCTTTCAAAATGACGCTATTACACTTGAAACCGGAGCCCAAGCCGAGCATCCACACCTTGTCGCCGGACTTGACCCGCTCTTTGCACTCCATGTAGGCCAAGACATACCACACGCAGCTGGCGGAGGTGTTGCCCCAGCGGTGGAGGGTAGCGCGGGACGGCTCGAGCAAGTAGTCGTCGAGGTAGAGGTTCTTCTGGATCTCGTCGATGACCGCGCGTCCGCCGGCGTGGAGGCAGAAGTGACGGATCGCGGGCTTGAAGTCGGGCTGGTAAGGCTTCACCTTCATGTGGAGGAGCTCGCGGGCGACGAGGGCGGACAAGAAGTGGAATTGCTCGCGGACGGGGAGGATGAGGGGGGCGAGGGAGCGGATATTGGTGCGGAGCGCATCGGCCGCGACGCCCATGAGGTTCTTGTTGAGGGAGACGCCGGGGATGCCGGCCGAGTCGTCGGTCTGGTAGGCGCAGGCATAGGCATTGTTGTCGGAGGCCTTGTGGGTGCGGACGCAATGGAGGAGCTGGTACTTGCTGCGGGATCGGTCGGACGGGGTGTCGGTGAGGAGAATTGCGGCGCAGCCGACGCGGAAGAGGCAATTGGTGACAAGCATCGGCTTCTCGTTGCCGAAGTAGTAGTTGAGGGTTATGTTCTCGGTGCTTACGACTAGGGCGTAGCCGGGGCTCGGGCCGGGGCCGAGGAGGAGACTACTAGTAGTAGTGGCCCTGGCTCTGGCCCTGGCCCGGGCTCCGGCCCGTAGCAAATCGGCCGCGAGCTTGCACGCGATGAGGGATGCGCTGCACCCCATGCCCCCCAAATGGAAGGTCTTCACATCCTCCTTCAGCTTGAATTTGGAGACTATCATGGACGCATACGATGGGCTTGGGCAATGCAGGCTGCAGTTTGTGACCACTATGGATATGTCCTGTGGCTTCACATTGCACTTGAAGAGGAGCTCCCCCACGGAGCCGAACAGCACCTCCTCCGCCTCCGCCCTCGCATCTTCAAAAGAAGGCATCACACCATTACACCTAACGTCTGATCTTTGGGTTAGGGTTGGGCTAGGGCTAGGGCTAGGGCTAGGGTTAGGGTTAGAGTTAGGGTTATGGTTCTTTGCGTTCCAGTTGGGCCTAGGGTTTGGGTCCTTGAACACTAGGCCCGCTGGAAGGTAGGTCTCGTCGCCCAGGCCCGACCTCTCGAAGATCTTCCGCTGGAAATCCATGCTGGGCAGCGAGAATCTGTGTGCATTGCTCCTGGTCATGAACTCCGACACCTCGTAGTTGCATTTCAGCTCGTCCTGGGGCTTGTAGCACACAAAGTCCAGAACGTACACCGGCCTCCACCATAGCCGGAGGCGGCAACACACGAATCGGTGGACAACGCATGCTGCAGCGAAGAGCCAGCAGGCCGCCGCAATGTGGTAGCGCTTGAGAAGCCAGAAGAAGTGGAGGAGATGATGGAAGAAGTGGAGGGGATCATGGGGTG